>NC_056743.1:1405719751-1406074751 GCF_019279795.1 Protopterus annectens | reverse complement strand
TCGCACTAAACATACAAACACATAAAACTCACCACTACACACACACACACACACACACACACACACACACACACACACACACACACACACACACACACACACACACACACACACACACACACACACACACACACACACACACACACACACACACATATATATATATATATATATATATATATATATATATATATAGAAGAATATATATATATATATATACACACACACACATATATATATATATATATATATATATATATATATATATATATATATATATATATATATATATAAACACACACTTAAACATATTGCTTTAACTTATTTTAATTTGTTAACTGGGTAAGAAGACTGGTCCAAAGACCCTTTTCAGCCATGACCCAGGCCAGGCAAAGACAGTTACATTTACAATTACAGACAAATTGATTCAGTCATTTACAAAAAAATCGATCACATACAAGCAGACAACATACTGTGCAATTTTTGCTCAGTCCAATTTCAGCAAAAATAGTTACATTTACAGCGTTAGACATTAAAATTCAATCATTTAGATAAGAACTGATTCAAACACAAACAGCATGCAATGCAACTTTGGCACAGTACAGTTTTGTATAATAATATAATATGTCACAGAGAAAACTGAAAATGCAGTTGAATTACATTAAATGATTGTGAAAATAGATCAGTGCAACAACAGTTCTGCATCAATGACAAAGGTCAAGGTGCATAATTAATAATCTGTATCTACTGTACAAATTTTGACGTGACATTATGTGAAATTATGTCACAAAGGGACAATGATACTACTGTTGCAAGTACTTGTGTCACTCACCATGAAGCGTTATAGTTGTAGCTGAGGGTGTTGGACAGAGAAGTTGTAGGTTATAATCTTTGCTTCATTAAATCAAGTATCAGAAAGTGTGGTGGAAGTACTTATCATATTTGATTAAAAAACTCATACCAACAACCTGATAACCTACTAGCTGAATATCTCATTTTGGTTACTGATGCCATCTCTTACCCAGTATCCATCTTAATAAACAGATACATCTTCGAACAAAAGTACTAACAATCTGGAAAATTTCACATATCATTCTGCTACACAAAGTGGGAAGGAACATCATTAGAAATGACCAATTACAATCCAACAGCTATACTGTCACCTATGTCTAAAGTCCTAGAAAGATGCATCCACTTGCAAATTATGCAGTATCTCCTTGATAACAACCTGCTATCCAAAACCCAACAAGGATTTTGCCCCTACCACAGCACTACTTCCGCCCTAATGAGTTTCACAAACATCATTAATAAACACAGGAACAATGGTAAAATAGTATCCTCCATCTTTTTGGATCTATCAACAGCATTCGATACTGTCTCTCATAACAAACTTATACAAGTACTCTTAGAACTAAACCTTAGTCAGTCCACAGTTACTTGGTTCGAAGCCTATGTAACAGAGCGCCATCAAACTGTAAAATGACAACAAAGTACATCTCCTCTACCACCCTTTACGCTAGGTGTACCACAAGATTCCATTCTAGGCCCCCTCCTTTACACACTTTTCATTAATTTACACACTGCTACCCTGAATGCCTCCCTAGTCCAATATGCAGACAATTCTACATTAATATGCTCTACATCATCACTCCAACAATTACAACAACTAATGCAGCAATCCTTCTCTGAGTTGAAACATGTCTTTCTGAAGCTCAACTTATTCTAAACCTCAACAAAACCAAACTCAAGGCATTCCAGACAACTAGAGATATAGATCCCCTCTCTCCGTTTAAGATCACATCTGAAAACAATACCATCATCTCTCCTGTTTCCCAGACTAAACTTCTGGGTGTTGTTATTGACAATTCTATGGAATTCGTTCGACCTACATATAGCCCAGAGAGTCAAGAAAGTAAATAGAAAACCTGGTACTCTTTACAGAAACAGACAATACCTAACCAACAGCACAAATGCTACCACTGCAAGAACACACCTGATCTCCACATTCCTATATGCCTCAAGCATTCTGACAAACCTAAAAAAATCAGACCTAGCAAAACTAGACACCTGCTATAATAAGACTACAAAGTTTGCAACAGACTCTGACTTTAGAACACACCCACTGCCTTGCACTCAAACATAGAACTACCTCAACTCTTAACTTATAACCAATTTACTTTGGCCTATACACTTCTAAATCAACCTGAAAAAAATCCTGCTCTGCAAAACGTTCTTCTCCCCTACACTAGTAGCCGATCTTTACGCTCAAATAATAAATCCTTTTTAAAAGTTATAAATCCAACAATGCTGCTGGAGATTCCATCTATTCTACATGCAAAGCCAAAATCAGGAACTCACTGCCGACAGATATACAGACAAATATAAACACTGCAGTTTGAAAAAAAATGAAATCCCATTTACTTAACACAAAGCTATGCTTATGCAGCAACACTGGATAACTTATGACTGCCTTATTGCAACCCCCCCCCCTTCGCTATCCAACTCATCTATCCTGTCTTCCTTATTCCTTATCTTCCCCACACCATCTGTTCCTTCGCATTAACAAGTCTTACTCAATCTCTGCCCCAAAACTTCCAGCAACTTTTCTCAAATAGTAAATGATCTATTTTGTCTTTTATAATTCTCTCCCTGATAATACAGTATTATTTACCTGTGTTATCTCTCCATAGTTATGCACATACATAAAGTTTTTGGTAGATAGACACATCCGTATCCTCTGTTATTAGAAATGTGTATAAAACCTTAGTCTACATATGTAAAATTGATGTATTAAGAACTCTGCATGTATTACACTATATCGGTGTGTTACTTCTCTGTTGTAATGTTTTGATATTTCGTACAATTGTCCTGTTCTAAATGTGGAGCTTTTCTCCCCAGGCCTCCACTGAAAAAGGAACTGTATCCCATCAGACTTTCCCAGTAAACAAATGTAAAATAAATAAATATTTCATGAGGAAAAACCTTATCAGTGAACCTGGAGGGTTAGAGTGTTAAATAGCTACTATTTCTGAATTCTAGCCAAGCAGCAACATTCTGTGTAATCCACAAGGTAAGACTTGAGATTGGCTTAGAATGCTTAAAGTAAGTCTAACCTTATTTCTTCTAGCACGATATTTCAGTAGGTAGGAACCATTATGATGCTTTGGTACTTAGCAGTTTAAATGGTGGTCTAATTCTTGTTAAGTGCTTTACTGCCACTAGATGGCCATAACTGAAATGTATTTAAAAGGTGAATATGAGATCTACTATGAATAACCACAACATGCTTAATTCTAAAAAGTATTTGGAACTTTGTTTGTTTGTGTCATTCGGCCTTTTCCCGGTTAGGGATCGCCACAGAGGAACTCCGGTCCGCTAATGATTGGTAGTTGATTTTTACGTGCCGAGTTACCAGCCCTGACGCACAACCTTCAACGAAGGTATGCCCATTCACGCATGTCTCCACGCAGAAGACGCTCTAGCTGAGAATCGAACCGGACAGCGTCTTACTGTGAGGCGACAATGCTACCGCAGCACCACCACTGCTGGTAAAGGTCTAAAACCTTGTGAGTTCTCCAACAGCACTCCCAATGATGTAACAATCACAAAAACTTTTTTCTACAGTGAAGGAAGTCCCCTGCATCAGTCAATACAAGTCCCCCCCCCCACAATTTTACTTATAATAATCCCAAAGGCCCAAGGGTGTACAAACTTTGGAAAAAGAGAGAAAGTACCCCAAAAAAAAAAAAACATAAGGCTCACCTTCACACTCCTCCATGTCCATCATACTACAAACAAGTACACAGTCTGGGACATAGTCAATGCTGATGTAAAGAAATGTCAGCAGCAGGGAATAGACAAACTTCCTGCTGTTGATGTTTCAATACCTAACACAGCAGGATGTGAAAAATTGTAAGCTTCCCATGTTAATCACAGCTTGGAAGGCAAAAACCACAGACAGCAGAGTTTATAACAGTCTAATTGGAAGTTATGTACTTACCATAACTTGGCATCTGTGTTGTCCATTTTTATTCTTCCTCACTGATGGGTCATGGATCTGACTTGGCCACTTTTTCAGACTTGGATTCCAGTCTCGAGCTCCTCCCTCTACCCATATTGCTCTAAACCTTCCCCAGCTTCCTCAGATCGAGTTTGTTGTCTTATTGGCTACTGGACATAGAGACAGAACTAGACAGAAAAATATCACAGGCTCAAAACAGGAATGTGAAGGTTCCTATATAGTCCATAGATCCTCTAGGAGCATCTAGGTTGGGGGATAGTTGGGAGTGAAGGTGAGGAAGAATTAAAATGGATAACACAGATGCCAAGTTATGGTATGTACATAACTTCGAAATCTGATGCTGTCCTTTTCATTCTTCCTCACTAATGGGTCAGAGTCCCCAGCTACGTAATCCATGGGCGGCCTCAAGGAAGGATATGACAGAGCACTGTTGAACCAAAGGAAACTCTACTTCTAAAGACAATGTCCAATTTATAATGTGTCACAAAGGTATAAGTCTTTGGCCAAGTGGCCACTGCACAAATTTCATCAATCGACATTCTGAAGGAGAAAGCAGATGATGTTAGGGTTGCCACCTATCTATTTTTTTTCCAGACTATCTAGAAATCAAACTGATTGTTCAATAGTCCAGAAAACACTGTACAAATTCTGGTATTCTGTTTCAAAAA
This sequence comes from Protopterus annectens, assembly GCF_019279795.1. Lineage (NCBI taxonomy): Eukaryota > Metazoa > Chordata > Ceratodontiformes > Protopteridae > Protopterus > Protopterus annectens. The sequence continues at coordinate 1,406,070,062 of NC_056743.1, read as the reverse complement.
AAAGAAAAAGACTATCAGAGTTTGTTAAATCGGTGGATTTACTATGCTTTGAACAGAAAAGCATAGTAAACTGGGAGAGAAAAGGCATCAGGAACGGAAAAAAAAGAGGGCGCTCCCCATCGGCTGACATCACAATGATATCACAAAATGGGTAGGAAGTGGGTGGGACAGGAGCAGGAATGGATGGGGTTACAGATGGTGTGAGGGGTGCGGCTTTGGTCTGGTTTTAGCCACAGCAAAAGTTGGCAACGCTAGATGATATACCCATAGATCTAGAAGAATGGGCCTTACGAGGATAAGGCAATTCCAGACCATTATTTGAATAGATCAGTGAAATACACTCAATAATCAATTTGGCTAGGGTAATTTTGGAGACTGTTTGACCTAGATGGTTAGGCTTAAAGGATACAAGCAGATTATCAGACTTTGTGTACTGTTTTGTTCCCATGAAGATAGAAAAAGAAGTTATGTACTCACCATAATGTTCCATCTGAGTAGTTATACTTCATTTTCTGCAACCTGTGGGTATTTGGATCCATATTGGATCCGAGCCAACAACATTTTATCAAGCATCTGCTCCAAGCTCCTCCCCTTACCTATAATCCTTCACCTCTCCTACCTTCCCTCAGATTGAGTTTGCCACTAACCAAACTATTAGCAACTCAATAACGTTAACCTAGAACAGGTTCGGGGGAAAGAGGGAGGAACAGTTGCAGAAAATGAATTATAACTACTCAGATGGAACATTATGTTGAGTACATAACTTCTTTATCTGAAGTAGTTAACTTCATTTATCTGCAACCTGTGGGACAGAGTCCCCAGCTACCAAAACTCCTGGGAGGCCCTCATGGAAGGATATTCCTGAGCATCGCAGAGCCAAAGGATGCTCTCCCTCTAGAGATCAAATCCAACTTATAATGAGAGATAAATGTATGTGACCTTGCCCAGGTCGCTGCTGCACAGATATCATCCAGAGAAACCCTAGACCAAAAAGCAGCAGAAGTTGCCATAGATCTGGTGGAATGAGCTTTAATAGGACCAGGTGGGGATAGGCCTTTATCCCTATAGACTTGCAGTATACACTGTGTAATCCACCTGATTAAGGAGACCTTGGAAATGTCCTTGCCCAAAAAGGGTCTAGAAAAGGACACAAACAATTTGTCAGACTTACGAAATTGCTTAGTCCTGTGTAGATAGAAACAAAGCTGTCTATGAACATATAGCAAGTGCAGCTTATATTCACCCTTGTTCTTGAAATTTGGAAAGAACACAGGCAGATTAATCATCTGGTTAATATTAGATTCAGAAGCCACTTTCGGTAAGAATGAAGGGTTTGTGCAAAGCGAAACCCTGTCTTTATGAAAGATCAAGTAGGGGGGCATGGCAGACAAAGCTTGGATCTCAGAAACCTTTTTAGCCGAAGTAATGGCCACTAAAAAGGCTGTCTTCCAGGACAGAAATTTTAAGTCTACTGACACTGCTGGTTCAAAAGGGGGTGCCACCAATGCCTGCAGAACAAGAGTAAGGTCCCAAGGGGGAACGGAATTCTTAACTGGGGGATGCAAGAGAAAAGTACCTTTTAAAAAGGCCTTGCACAATCTCAAGGAGGCCAGAGCATTCAAATTTTTGCCAATATGAAAATTAGATTTGGCTGCCAGTTGGACTTTCACAGTGGAGGAACTAGCCCCTTGTTGAAAAATATATGACAAAAACTCCAACACTGCAGGAATTGGGGCAGTAAATGGATCTATGTTTCTCTGAGAAGCCCAAATAGAGAACCGTTTCCATTTGCTGCGATAAACCTTCCTAGTGGAAGCTTTGAGGGATGCCACCAGAATACTCTTTACCGAAGATGATAAACTGGGAGTCCTAGCGATCAGGGGAACTGGAGCAACCAAGCCATCAGCTTGAGGCTGTTTGGGTCGGGCGGACTGATGCCCGAGGGATGGGATATGAGATCCAGGCAGGGATCCAGAATCCATGGAGGAGTTAAAGCATAAGACCAGAGGAAGGGGAACCACACTTCACGAGGCCAGAATGAAGCAATGATCACTTTGCACCTCAGTCGGTAAGCTTTCTGAAGAAATTTCGGAATGAGCGGTAGCGGGGGATAGGCATACAGTAACCCGGGAGGCCAAGCATGGACTAGAGCGTCTCTGGGGGAGTCCCCTGGGGAGGGGATCAGAGCGAAGAACTCGCTGCACTTCACGTTGGAAGGAGATGCGAAGAGATCGCAGCAAGGGTGACCACACGCTAGGAAGATCTCCTCAGCTACTGACTATTTCAGAGACCACTCATATGGCATTAGAATAGTCCAACTCAATCTGTCCGCTAAAATGTTGGAGCGTCCCAGGAAGTGCGTTGCAATCAGAAACCAACTAGTGGAAATTGCCCACTCCCACACTCTCATGGCCTCGAGGCACGGAGGGTAAGATCTGGTCCCTCCTTGTTTGTTGATGTACCAGACAATGGACATGTTGTCTGACTGAACTGCAATCATCCCCTGGGGGGAGAACAGTGTGAAAGGCTTGCAGCGCTAAAAGCACTGCCCTCATCTCCAGAACACTGATATGCAATCTGGTCTCAGTTTGGGACCACGTGCCTTGGAATGTCTTTCCCAAAAAGTGCCCCCCCCCCACCCGAGCTGGGAGGTGTCTGTGGTCACCGTGGCTTGGGCTGGGGATGTTAAGAATGGACAACCTGCCAAGATTTCCGGTGATTGGAGCCACCAAAGAAGAGAAGTCTTGCAGGCTCTGCTGATCCGTATAGAGTAGTCCATGGGGAGGTCTAACCAAGACCACTGAACTGCCAAGGTCCACTGAAGCACACTCATGTGAAGGCACACACATGGTAGAATTGAAATTGCTGCTGCCATGGAGCCTACGGCGTGGAGAATGTCACTCACCATCGGTGTCCTGGGGCCAAGGATCACTGACACATGGGCCTGTAGGTTCTGGATTCTGTCCTGAGTGAGTAAAACCTGTAATAGCAGAGTGTCCAACCGTGCTCCTATGAATTCCAAGGTCTGTGTCGGATTTAGTCGTGACTTGGAGATGTTGATGGTGATCCCCAAGATTGACTGTAAGATGCATGAAGGAGTCTCTGGCCATGCAAAGTAGATGCTTGATGGTAGTAGCGAGGAGCCAATCGCCTAGGTAAGGAAGCACCTGAATTCCCTGAAGCCTTAGGTGAGCCGCTACTACTGCCATAACCTTGGTAAACACCCTGGGGGCTGGGGTGAGACCAAAGGGTAGGGCTCTGAACCGGAAATGATTGGCTCCCAGCCGGAACCGAAGAAATCTCTTGGAGCTTCTGTAAATCTTGATGTGGTAGTAAGCGTCCTGGAGGTCTATCGAGCACATCCAGTCACATACTTGGAGATAAGTTAGGATGGACTGTAAGATGACCATCCAGAATTTCTGCTTGGCTACCGACAGGTTCAGGGCAGACAGGTCCAGTATGGGTCTGAGGTCCCCTGTCTTTTTGGCACTAAAAAGAACCTGGAGTAAACGCCTAATCCAGACTGATCTGGGGGGACCGAATCGATGGCCCGATTGTAAAGCAGCTTTGAAATTTCATGAGCTGTGGCCTCCCTTTGAGTGGGTGGGACATTTGGGAGGCACTTTGATTGTATAGGTGGGGCGATGAACGGGATGGAGTATCTTCTGGATATTATTTGGAGCACCCAACGGTCCTTCGTGATGGACTCCCAAGCCATTAGGTGTAATGACAATCTTCCTCCAACTGTCTCCAGAGTAGGACAGTCAGGCAACCCCTGAGGGTTTCTGCGCGAGTCGGTCCGAGAAGGTGTCCTTCAACCCAAAGTTCCTCAGACCCCCTCTGCCTCTGGGGTGGCATCTGTCTTGTCCCCCTCTACCTCTAGGGGATTAGTTGTCCTGAATGTCCCGGGAAAACTGAGATTTTCAAAACCACATCTTCTTCTACCCTCTATGATTCCTAGAAAAGGATCTTTGAGGGCTAGAAAAGCTGACTCCAACGGCAGACAGAGTCTTCTTGTCCTTCTCGCTCTGGACTAAGGTGTCATGAACTGTCTTCCCAAAAAGGGAGGAACCATCAAAGGGAGCATTCGTAAAAGACGCCTTGAAGGGATCTGCGAATTGACAGAGTCTGAGCCAGGCGTGCCGCCTCATAGCTACACCAGTCTCAGCCACCTTAGCCGCCCCTTCCGTGGCATGGGAAAGACGACGCATGGATGTGTTAGAAATGGATTTCAGAGTCGACATTTTTGTACAGAACCGCCGCTTGTCCTCTGGCGACAAGGACTCTAGGGGTGACACAGTGAATTCCGTGATCAGGTCTCGCTGGAGTCAAATGATGTGTGCCAAATAATTCAGCGCTCGTATGGAAAACGTCGCTGAAGAAAAGACTCGCTTCCCAAAATGATCCACCGCCCTGACTCTTTGTCCAGAGGGTGGACCGATGAACTTTCCTGAGCCAGTTCTCTCTTGGTGGCAGCAGCCACCTCCATAGCATCCACAGAGGATCCCTTGTACCAAGCATGTCTGTCTGTGGGAGGAGAAAGGATCCTGTCTGGGCATTTGGGTATTGGCTCTATGGTGTCAGGCTCCTTCCATGCCCGCGTGGTGATAACATACACTAATGGATCTGCAAAAGGGGACACCCAGGATGTAGATGGGCCCATGCCAAAGGCCTCCAAGAATACTGAGTCGTCCATTGAGGGTTTTGGGGCTGACCAACCTCCACTCTGGTGGAGGATTTCCATGATCTCTCCAAAGGAGACATCCTTGGGAGCTGACCTGGGGGAACCCTCACCTTCATCCAAGTCAGTATCTTCTGTGAGGGACTCGGGGGAGTCCATGTGCCTCCTCTTACACGAATGCTTATGGGGAGCCTCCTCAGTGGGACTCTCTGAAGAGGGCTCGTAAGTCATGGGGGGGGGGTTCCACGATGGGATCCACCTGGGGGTCCTCTGGCACGGGCTGTCCCTGGGACAAGCTGATGGGAAGTCATGACCAAAGCCAAGGCAGCCTGGGCAAAGTCCAAGGCAATGGGCTGGGGTCTCAATCCCTGGGAGAGAACCCTCTCAATCACATCGAAGGCCGAAGGAGAGTGCACCTCCTTGGCAACCAACAAGGAAGAGGTTCTCACTGGCTCCATCGTGAGGATAGGGGCTGAGGCCAGGATAGCTAGGGTTCCGAAGGAACGTCTCAGATCCGACAAAGTCGGAGCCGAAGACATCTCCATTCCCTCGGATCTGGCTCCCTGTTCTCGGCCCCGAGAGTTGCTCGGATCCGTACAAGTCTGATCCGAGGAACTCAAGGTAATGGCCGGCATCAAGGCTGGAGGAACTGTCGGCGCCGAACCTCCATCTCTGAGAATCCTCGGATCCATAAACCCAAACACCGATGGTCGGATCGGGGAAGGAGAAATAGGATGGAAGAAGGGCATAGAGGTCCCCTCTCCGGCTGGAGAAAGGCCTGGCAAGACACCAATTTGGATTTGGGTGAGAATGAATCTCCGCATCATCCTGTCCACGTCAAGCTCTGATAGACTTCGAGTCGACCGCGAGGAGGCGACCGACTCAGATCTGGCCCTGTGAGATGACCTTGAAGAAGGCCTCTGATCCAAGGGCTCCGTCGGTTCCGGGCAGAACCTCGGGGAATGGAGCCAAGGAGAAGTGGTCCTAAAAACTTTCACAGGTGGACTGGGAAAAGGCTCCCACTCAGGAGATCAGTTGCGGCGCCTCTCTACCCTTTTCTCTCTCTCTTTTTTGTCCTTATCTGTAGCTTTTGTCCCCTTTCAGCAGGCTTAGAGGGAGGTTGAGTCCCAGCCTGGGGGGGGGGGGGGGTTTGGTCGGCTACCGGAGCCAATGTCGAGGCCGTCGTCTCTAAGGCAGAAACTGGTAGCAGGCCCTTGGCTACCAGTTTTGTCTTCCTCTCTTTAAGGGCTCTGGGACTGAACCCTGCACATACAGCACATGGCAAACTAAGATGGGGAATCTTTAACATTGGTTTAGGCTGGTCAGCCATGACACACTCCACTGAGCCAAACGCTAAACTAGACACACACACACTCAGGGGTTGGCTAGGCCTACTCTACTTCAAAAACACAAACTTTCTAATTACTTACTTTTTTTTTTTTTTTAACAAACCGACAACAAGACAATGGGGAGGAAGGGTCATCACAAACAACTACTCTCACACACTAACATAAGAATCAAAAGTTCCACTTACTATACCCAACTTGGAGCTATAGAGACCAAGATGCGTACGCATGCAGCGGCAAACGAGATCTGAGGGAAGGTAGGAGAGGTGAGGGATTATGGGTAAGGGGAGAAGCTTGGAGCAAATGCTTGATAAAATGTTGCCAGCTCGGATTCGATATGGATCTGAATACCCACAGGTTGCAGATAAATGAAGTTAACTACTTCAGACACATAGTTGTCTATGCATGTCAAGAAGACATAACACATATTCACTCTTTTTAGAAAATTTTGGGAAGAAAACAGGCAATAGTATAGACTGATAAATATTATTCTCCATAGCTATTTTAGGCATAAAGGATGGGTTGTTACGAAGGGGCACCCTATCCTTATAAAAAAAAAAAGTACGGCGGTTTGGATGATACGGCCTGAAGTTCGGAAATTCTCTTTGCTGAAGTAATACTTCTGAAAAAGATAGTTTTCCAGGACAGAAATTTCATATCACAAGTGTCTGCTGGTTCAAAAGATTTTTTGAGTCAGGCCTTGAAGTATAACCGTGAGATCCCAAGGAAGAGAAGGAATCTTTACAAGAGGTATTAGCAGAAAGATCCCTTTCATGAATGCCTTGCATAGTCTGTAATTGTAAAGGGAACAAGAACTATTTCCAGTGTGAAAGTTGGAAATTGGCAGTTTTACAGTGGACAACTAGCTGCTTCTTTAAAAAGTGAAGTAAGAAAAAGGATGGCTGAAACTGGGGCCGAAAAGGGGTCAAGCATATGGCAGCCCATATAGTAAATCTTTTCCATTTACTTCTGTAGATCTTCCTAGTAGATGCTTTTTGGGATGCTAAAATTATGTCACGAACACGGGAAGCAAGCCTGGACCTTCATACAATCACTGGAAGTGGAGAATCCATGCGATTAGCTTGAGGGTGTAGAGACTGGAGTGCTGACTCCCTGACGGGTGAGACAGTGGTCCTGACTGGGCTCCAGAAACCAAAAAGAATATTTCAGGTAAGACCAGAGGCCAAAAGGGGACAATGAGGATGACAGAGCTCTTCAGCCTGTTGGATTTCTGCAGGAATTTCAGGATCAAAGGAAGCGGAGAATAAGTAAAAAGGAAATGGGGGGGGGGGCAATCAAGAACTACAGCATCCCTTGATGACTCCTCCGGAGGAAGGATTGGAGTTAAGTACTTGCTGCACTTGTTGTTTTGGAGGGAAGCAAAGAGGTCACAGCAAGGTTGGCCCCAATGGCTGAAAATCAGATTTGCCACCGATTGATTGAGGGACTATTCGTGAATGGTCAGAAATGACTTGCTGAATTTCTCTGCAAGAAAAAGAAGTTATGTACTCACCATAATGCTCCATGTTTGTTGTCCAGTATCTCGCCTTCATTCTTGTTGTGATTCAGCCGCATATCAAAGCTCGAGGACTTCTACTGGCTCGAGGCTACAATCTGTCCCAGGATGCCTAGCGGCTGTTCCCCAGATCTCGTCTGAGAGACTACTCCCTAGAGTATGCTAACATGCAGAAAGGAAATTTCTATGAAATATATTGATCATAAAGATAAAGAGGCAAGAAGGAAATCAGACCATATTTGCCAATTGTAAAATCCTCTAGATCCTCCAGGAGGGGGAATGGATGGGTGGGATGCAAGAATGAAGGCGAGATACTAGACAACAAACATGGAACGTTATGGTGAGTACATAACTTCTTCATGTTATGTTGTCATATCTTGCCTTCATTCTTATTGGTTGGGACAAAGTCCCCAGCACCTTTTTCCTGGGTGGTTCAAGGGAATAAACTCTTTAGGACAGTGGAACCAATGGATGCCCTGTTCCGGGAGGCCACATCTACTTTGTAATGAGAGATAAAGGTGTGAGGATTAACCCATATAGCAGCAGCACAAACTGAATCCAATGGGAGTCTGGACTGAAAGGCAATGGAAGTAGACCCCACTCTAGTTGAATGTCCTTTAACTTTCCCCTAGCAGTTTTTTATTATGAGAATTATAGACATAGGTGATGGCCTCAGTAAGCCATTTGGACAAAGTAACTTTTGAGACTGCCATGCCTTTTTTATTTTCTGAATAGGAAACAAACAACTGGTCTGACTTTCTGAAATCTTTGGTCCTATGCAAGTAAAAATGCAACTGTCTATGCACATCCAGTTGGTGAAGCTTATATTCTGCCTTGTTGCCATAGCTAGGAAAAAACACAGGCAATTCTATAGATTGGTTTAAATGCGCTTCAGAACAAACTTTTGGTAAGAAGGAAGGATTTGTTCTGAGGGAAACTCTATCTTTGTGGAAAATCAAATATGGAGGGCAGATAGACAAAGCTTGCAACTCTGAAACTCTCCTAGCTGAAGTAATTGCTGTCAAAAAGGCTGTTTTCCAAGATAAAAATTTTAGTGAACAAGAGGATGCTGGTTCAAAGGGAGGAAGGATCAAGGATAATACTAAATTTAGGTCCCATGGAGGAGGAAGTTCTTGTAAGGGTGGTCTTAACAGAAAGGTGCCCCCCGAGGAAAGCTTTGCATAATCTATGGGAGATTACATTGGATACGAGGTCTCCCACATGATAATTTGATATGGCGGCTAATTGTACTCGTATAGTGGCCACTGCTGCTCCTTGATTAAAGACTTCTGTTAGAAATTTAAAAATTGCAGGTATAGAGGCTGTAAAGGGATTTATATGTTTTTTGCCTGCTCAACAAGAGAACCTCCATTTGCTTGCATAAAGTTTCCTAGTGGTCTTTTTGTGTGAGAAAAACAGAATGTGGTGTACTGCAGGGGATAATTCTGAAAGCCTGGCTAAGATTGGAAGTGGAGTAACCAAGCTGTCAGCTTGAGGCTCTGAAGAGCAAGATGGAACATTCCTGACTGATGCGTCAGACGATCCGGCAGTGGGTCCAGGATCCATGGGTCCTCCTGAAGATGGGGCCAAAGGAATGGGAACCATAACTGACAAGGCCAGTAAGAAGCAATGAGAATTAACCTGCGACTCAATGACTTGGCATTCTGAATCACCTTCGGAATCAATGGAAATGGGGGAAAAGCATAAAGAAGTCCCAGAGGCCAATCGTGGACGAGTGCATCCCTTGGTGACTCTCCCGGGGGGGGGGGGGGATGAGGGCAAAGTAGTTGCTGCATTTGGCACTAAATGGAGTGGCAAAAAGGTCACAGCAAGGCTGGCCCCATCTGAGAAAGATTTGATCTGCAATTTCCTGATTCAGGGACTACTCGTGAGGCATGAGACTTGCTCTGCTTAGCCTGTATGCTATTACGTTGGATTTCCCTGGGATATGCACTGCCATCAAAAAGCAATGAGAAGAAATTGCCCATTGCCAAACTCTCTGGACCTCTCGGCATAGGAGATAGGATCTGGTTCCCCCTTGTTTGTTAATGTGCCATACCACTGACATATTGTCTGTTTGAATTGCAATAGTCCCCATGGGAAGAGAGTTCTGAAATGCTTGCAATGCCAGAAGCACCACTCTCATCTTTAGGACACCATGCAAATGGTACTCGTGATCTTTCCAAACCCCTTGGACCGTCTGTCCCAGATAACGCCCCCCCCACTCTATCTGGGACGCGTTCGTGGTTATTGTAGAGACAGGTTAGGGAGGCACAAACGGTCTGCCCATCATTACCTGAGTGGAATGAAGACACCACAGCAGGTCCCTCTTGCAGGAATCTGTAATGAGAATCTTGTGAGACATGGGTAACTCCTGTATGGACCATTGAGTGAAGAGTAGCCACTGTAATATCCACATGTGTAGTTGTGCCAGTGGGACTAGTGTTATCGCTGCTGCCATTAAGCCTAAGACCTTGAGGATGAATTTTGCTTGTACCTTTTTCTTCCTGAGTAAGATGGATACTTGACTGCGTAGCATTTTTATTCTGTCAAGGCAATTTTGCTACCATGTCATTTGTGTTTAATTCTGCACCTATAAAGGTAATATGCTGTAATGGCAACAAGAAAGATTTTTCTGTATTTATAGTAATGCCTAGGTCTGAGCAGAGCTGGATGGTGGCATCCCTTGCTCTGATTAGTAGGTGCTTGGTGGTGGCAGTCAGGAGTTAGTCATCTAAATATGGAAACACCTGGAATCCTTGATGTCTCAGATGAGCAGTGACTACTGCCATGCATTTGGTAAACACTCTGGGGGCTGCAGTGAGAGCAAAGGGCAGAGCTCTGAACTGATAAATGACTAGCTCCCAGCCGGAAACGCAGAAATATTTTGGAGTGCCTGTCCATTTTTATGTGGTAGTACACATCCTGAAGATCTAGAGAGCACATTGAATTGTCTTGTCCCAGAAAAGGGAGTATAGACTGCAGTGTTACCATCTGGAATTTTGCTTCCTTTACCGACTTGTTTAGTCTGCTGAGATCCAATATTGGTCTCCAGTCTCCTGTCTTTTTTGGAACTAAAAAGAACCTTGAGTAAATTCCGGATCCGATCTGGTCTGCGGGGATTTCTTGGACGACTCTTTTTTTCTACCAACCTTTGAATTTCTAGGGTTGCTTGATCCCTTTGACTGGGTGGAATGTCTGGGATAGACTTTGACGGATGAGGTGGACAGTGGAAAGGAATGTTGTATCCCCTGGATATAATGGACTGTACCCATTTGTCTTGAGTCAGTTGTAGCCAGGCTTCAGGGTACAGTGATAGTCTTCCCCTGACTACCTCCATGGGTGGACAGTCGGGCCTCCTTTCAGGACCGCTGGAAGAGCCGATCAGAGAACATATCTCTGTCACCCTGGTTTTGCGGACCTCGTCTGCCGCGTGGATGGCATCTTCCATTGTTATTCCGCCTTCTGCCACTGGGGGAAGGATCCGACAAGGCTCCTTTGGACTTCTAGAACCACATTTTTCTGCTCTTTTAACTTTTAGGATAAGGTCTGGTAGGAGCAGAAAAACATACTCTGACGGCAGATAGAGTCTTGCCATCTTGTTGGCTCCTGGTGAGAGTCTCTTTTACTTTCAGCCTGAACAAAGACGAGCCATCAAAAGGGGCATCAATAAAGGAAGATCTGAAGGGTTCAGCAAACTTGCAAAGGCGCATCCAGGAATGTCTCCTAAGAGCTATTCCTGTGCCTGCTACCCTGCTTGCTCCATCGACTGCATAGGAAATGAGGCGCATGGAGGAGTTCGTAAATGAGGTTAAGGTCGCAAGCTGGGAATTTATCTTGTCCGATAAACCCTGGGCTGTAGCACCTTGTAGGGTATCTCCTAGCTCTTTAAGGAGATCCCTCTGAAGTCAGGTAAAATGTGATAAGTAATTCAGCGACCACAGGGTAAAGGCCGCTGAGGAGAACATATGCTTCCCATATCTGTCCATCGTACGAGACTCCTTGTTCGGTGGATGGACAGATGCAGAAGTTTCAGCTAACTCCTTTTTTGTGGCTGCTGCCACCACCATCGCATCTACTGGAACTCCCTTTGTTAAGTATTGTCTATCCTCTGGGGCCAAAATGAATTTATTTGGCCTCTTCGGGACAGGGTCCAGTAATTCCGGAGCGTCCCACACCTTTTAACTTACAACACCCAGGAGAGGGTCAAAGGGTGGAGACACCCAAGAGGTAGAAGGGCAAGAACCAAATGCCTCCAGGTATACCAACTCATCCTCAGAAGGGGAGAGGGATTTTCCAGCCACCCCTCTGCTTAAGGATCTCTAGGATGTCTGAAAAAGAGACATCCTCTGAGGGCGACCGTGGGGACCCTTCTGAATCCTCTAAGTCAGAATCAGAAGTGACAGACTCAGGGGAGTCTATGTGCTTCCTTTTACACTGTCTCTTCCAAGGGACCTCCTCGGAAGGATGTTCAAGAGAGGTGTTGGAAGATGGGGTTCCACCCATTGAGGTTTCCTGAGGCACTAAATCTCTACTCTGGGGCTGATGGAGGAATGATGAAGAAGTGGACACTGGTCCTTTAGGGGCAAGAGTGGCTGGAGCCGAAGGTGTAGCAGACTCAGTGGAGAGCACACTCATCACCTTGAAGGCACCGCGATCCTGAGCTGAGAGAGACTCCAGTCCCGAGGGACCGGGAGATCTCCCGGCACAGAGGAGGGTGGCTCCGAGGCTGATGTGGGCGCCAAACTCACCTGTGCCGAAGCGCTGAGTGGGAGAGTCAGTTCCGACTTGGCTCTCCCCCTCAGAGCAGACCATGGAGTGTCGGCTCCCAGATCCCTTGATGGAAGACAGCATCAACGAAATCGGAGCAGACATCGGAGCCGAGATATTGTGGGTGATTACTGGCTCCGGCACTTCCAGCATGATGACTTCCAGAAACTCGGGCTCCGAACTCATCCGAGTCGGAGGAGGAATAGATGACACCTGAGGTACAGTGGTCAGCTCCATGTTCCGATGGGCTGGGCTCAAAAGAATTTGTGCCAGGGCCCGCATCCACAGCAATCGCTTCAACACCCACTCCATGTCATCGTCCGATAAACTTCTGGAGGACCGAGAGGAATGGGTCGATGAACTGTGTCTACCTGCCACAGACGTAGTAAGGGAGATTGCGGCACCAAGCGTATTGGTTCCAATGATGGTGACCGACTCCTTTTTCGGCTCCGCGACGGTTCCAAGGACTCAGATGGAGCAGAGGGAGGACCAGGTTTGTCGGAACTGATGACTTTCAGCTCCGAAGACACTTGTTCTTTATGAATGCTTGATGACTCAGACACCAGAGCCGACAAAGCTGGCTCTTTTGTCTTGTCTGATTTAGAGGCCTGATTACCTTCTTCAAAAGGACCTTTTAACAAACCTCTTAAAATGAGTTTATTCTTTCCTTCCTGTAGAACCCTCGCACTAAACCCATGACAAGTGGAGCAAGAATCCAGCAGGTGGACTGCTCCTAGACAATACACACAATTTGTGTGTCCTTCCGTTAGAGACATTTTCTGGGTGCATGAATCACACTTTTTAAACCCAGATTGTCTTGACTCCTTGACAGATTCTTTAGACATCATAAAGGATACCAAGGAAAAATAACTACTAGCAACAACAATAACACTAACAACAGTATCAAAGGAAATATATAGGAGAGTTTTTTTTTTTTTTTTTTTTTTAACTAGAGAAGAAAAAGGGTGGGGGAAGGAAAAGTCTCAAAGTTAAACGACAGTCTCCTCCAACTCAAGGAGAAGCCTCTAACTTAAACAATGACTCCTTAAGAAAAAGGGAAAGAATTCCTATAAGAAAAAATGGGCTAAAGAGAAAGACTCCTCTAACTTAAATGGATTCTTTAAGGAGATAGAAGAAGAAAAAGGGGCCCTAAAGAGAACAGCCAAAGAACACACCCAAGTAATAAAAAACCACACACGAGCACGGTTCCCTATTAAAATCGCAAAGGTCCACTTACCCGAATATGGAAACGTTGACACATATAAGTCGAAATGCGAAAACACTGATCGTCCTGAAGCACGAAATCCGAAATGTTGAATCGTCATGGTTGGCCCTTCTGCGGTACAGATCCGTAAGGTAAGTGTGCGATAGTTACGGACCTTAGGGTTAGGGTGCAAGTTAAGGTAAGTGTATAGATAGTAATAGTGTGCGATAGTTACGGACCTTAGGGTTAGGGTGCGGGTTAAGGTAAGTGCATAGATAGTAATGTAAGTTTAGTGTAGGGTTAGAAGTAGGGTTTTGTCAAGTGTATGTGTGTGGGTTATGTATTTTGTTTGGGTATAGCTCCATAAGGTAAGTGTGCGATAGTTACGGACCTTAGGGTTAGGGTGCGGGTTAAGGTAAGTGCAAAAACAGTAATGTATATAAGGTTTAGTGTAGGGTTAGAAGTAGGGTTTTGGTTAGTGTATGTATGTGGTTTATTTATTTTGTTTGGGTAGGTAGTATGTAGCGCGAGGTGGGGTTGGACAACTATGACGGTTCGAGATTTTGAATTTCCCGGTTTAGGGTGTTTGGTGTATTCGCGGTTCAGGTAATACATGTCGATGATTCCGTATTCGGTGTTTAGGACTTTCTCAGTTGTAATATAGACCCCACAAGCACACGACTTGGTAAGGAAAGATATTAGTAGACTCTAATAGAAAAGTTTTCTTCAGAGATATAGAGAAAAAATGTATAATAAAGTAATTACTAGTCTGAGCCAGCAAAGACAATCCTGATGCTTCAAGCGGCAAATGAGATCCGGGACAGATTGTAGCCTCGAGCCAGTAGAAGTTCTCAAGCTTTGGTATGCGGTCGAGTTGGGGCCGAGGATCGGCTCTGAACCAGCAAGAAAGAAGGCGAGATAGGACAACATAACATCAGTGGATTTCCCCAGTATATACATTGCAACTATTAAGCAGCTTGAATATATCGCCCGTTCCCAGACCCTTATGGTCTCCCTGCATAAGGGGTAAGAGTGGGTTCCTCCTTGTTTGTTGATATACCAGACTACTGACATGTTGTTGGTATGTACTGCAACAGTCCCAAAGGGGAGGCTGTCCTGAAAGGCTTGCAACATTAGAAGAACTGCTCTCATCTCTAGGACACTGATATGCAATCTGGTCTCGGAGGAAGACCACTTGCCTTGGACCATCTTTCCCTACAAATGCCCCCCGCCCTCCTCCCCCCAGTTGGGAAGTGTCTGTGTTCACTGTGGTTGTGGGGGGAGGAAGATGGAATGGCCCGCCCAGGAACAGGTTATTTAAATGAATCCACCATTGAAGATGAAGTTTGCAAATCAGAGTTAACTTGAAAGGAACAGATAACTGGTAAATAACAGACCACTGAACAGCTAAGATCCACTGGAGGATTCACATAAAAAAAACCTTGCTACGGGAACTAGGATGATGGCAGCTAACAAAGAGCCATGAGCTCAAAGTTATCAATCTTGCTAACGAAGACAGTCGTGACAGAGTATGTTCCATACTTGGCTTCTCAAAGATGTTTTACGATGTGCAGGCAAAGAAGCCATTTGGTGTGACTTATCCAGAAGGGCACCAATGAATTCCAAATTTTGAATGGGAAACAGGTGTGATTTGCTAAGGCTTATGGTAATGCCAATGGAGTTGAAGATCTGAATCAAATAATCCCTGGCCTGAAGTAGTTGATGCCAGGTTGGGGTAGTTAGAAGCCAGTCATCCAAATATAGAAACACCCGGAATCCTTTCAGTCTCAGGTGAGCTGTCATTAATGCCATGCATTTGGTAAACACCATGGGGCTGTAATGAGTCCAAAGGGCAGCATTACTAATTGGTAAAGACCGGCTCCAAGCCTGAAGCGCAAATCACTTCTGGAACATTTGCCTATTTTGATGTGATAGTATGCATTCTGAAGGCCTATAGAGCACATCCACGTGTCCTTGCATAACAGTGGTAGAATGGACTGAACCATAACCATCTGGAACTTTGACTTCTTTATATACTGTTTTAGATTGCTCAGATCTAGAATGGATCTGATGTCCTCTGTTTTCTTTGGCACTAGAAAGAAGTGGAAGTAAGTCCTGAATTCTCTTTGTTTGGTTGGGACCACTTGGATGACTCTTTTTTGCAGCAATTATTGAATTTCCAGTACTGCGTACTCCTGACTGGGTGGTACATGAAGGAGTTTCTTTTGTTCCACTGGAGGTAGAAGGAAAAAGGGAATGTAATAACCTCAGGAATGTAATAACCTCTGGATATTATGCTTAGCACCCAGGCATTTGTTGTCAGATTGGTTCAGGCATCCAGGTTCAGGGAAAAACGACTCCCAACTGTCTCCAGAGATGGACAGTTGGGCAGCACTTCAGTAGCATTGACAGGGCCTGTCAGAGAAGGGTTCTCTGAAGCCCTGATTCTGCGGACCCCCTCTGCCTCTGGAGCAGCATCTACCATTAACTCTTCCTCCTCTGCCTCTGAAGGAAGAATCCCTGCGTTGATCCTGAAAAGGTCTTTGAGATTTTGGAAACCAAGCCTTTTAACCACCTCACTGACTTCTAGAAAAGGTATGCTGAGGGGTAGAAAACTTGATCCCAATGACAGATACGGTCTTTCCTTCCTGTTCGCTGAGGGTAAGAGTTTCTTTGATGGATAGTCCAAACAAAAAGGAGCCATCAAAGGAAGCACTGACAAAAGATGCCTTGAAAGGTTCCGCAAAATCACAAAGGCTCATCCAGGCATGTCTTCTGACAATACCTGAGCTGGCTGCCCATGAGGTGCCCTCTGCTGTATGACAGATAAGCTTCATGGAGGAATTAGTCACGGAATCAAGAGTGGCCAACTGGGGAGATACTTTCTTGAAGTCCTCATCCGACATGGTCTCTGCAAGAAAGTTGGAAAGTTCCTTAATCAAATCTGACTGCAATCAAGTGAAATGTGCCAAGTAATTTAATGACCTCAGCACAAAGGTAGCTGAGGCGTAAATGTGCTTACCACACCTGTGGATGGACAGAAGAGCTTTGTTCATCTAGCTTCTTTTTGGTGGCTGCTGCCACTACAATGGCATCAACAGAAACACCTTTAGTCCAATGCAGTCTGTGGTTAGGAGGAATAAGAAATGTGTTATGCACTTGGGGAATGGTTCAATTGTGTTCAGCTCCTTCCAAACCCAGCGGGAAACTAAATCAATTGTTTGTCTACCAAGGAGGGCCCAAAACATAGATGGGCCTTTCCTGAAAGCCCCCAAGAACACAGACTCTTCAGAATAAGGAGACTGGGTCAAAAAGCCACTTATCTGTCTAAGGATCTCTAAGATGCCTCCAAAGAAGACATCATCTGGTGGTGATCGTGGGGATCCTTCTCCCTCATCAAAATCTGTGTCTTCAGTGAGGGACTCCAGTGGGGAGTCTATGTGCCTCCTCTTGCACGTTTTCTTTCAAGGAACCTCCTCTGTGGGATGTTCAGGGGAGGTATCGGAAGAAAGGGGGGCTTCCTCGGGGAAGGAACTGGAGGCTTCTCAAGGCAGGCTGACCTTGGACAGGAATAATGGGTTTACCACTCAGATCCAGTAAAGGATGAAGGGGAGGTTCAGAGATAAGAGAGGTCGGCTCTTTGAGAACAGAAAGTCCTTTCTACAATCTGGAGAGCGTATGGATCTGGAGAAACTACCCCCATCTCCTTTGGAGCCAATACAGTCGAGGAAGAAAGGACGGGAACAACTCTTGATCTGTGATCTCCAGGCAGAATCAGACCTGAGCTATCAAGGGCCAAATTGCAGAGAGGAAGGGACAGATCCAAGAAGGTCAGAACCGAACCCCTCCCCCTGGAACTGACACCGACATCACAGATCCAAGACCCAATTTGATCCGATGAAATCGGAGAAGAGCTGGTCAGGTTAGCCATCGGAGTTAAAGAAGGAAGCTTCCCTGGATCCGATGCTGACTCTCTCAGGTACCTAGGATCCTGGGGCTCTGAGATCACTGGTCAGATCGAAGAAGGTTCTTTCAGTATTAACTTCTTTCTGTGATTAACAATGGCTCAAGGATTAAAGCCCTCACAAATGTAACAAGTCGATTGCAGATGGGATCAAATTATTAACAAAGTAAAAAGTTAAACTTAGCTTTAACACCCAAAAAAGCATTTATCAAACTTGAGACCGAGAATCCGCGTCTGTACCTGATAGGCGGCAAACAAGATCTGAAGAAGCTAGGGAAAGTGTAGAGCATTACGGGTAGGGGAAGGAGCTCCAGACTGGGGTCGAAGTCTGAAAAATGCAGCCAAGTCAGATTCATGACTCATCAGTTTGAAAGAATGAAAAGGACAAAATCAGATTAAAAGACTTTGCACCTAGCAAAACTGTGTCACCTTTTCGCTTTTGATGTTAGCAATTCCTACAAACATATACTGCTTTCATCCAAATATCATTTTGCAGTCTTAATTGTCAAAGCATAAGCAGAAAGTGATTAAGAAATATGTAAGATACTTGACTTTTTTATAAAATACAGAATGTAAGGCAACTGATTTATGAGTGTTTTCCAATTTCACTAAGTAAACTATGTAAAGATGTGAGTAATTAGCTAATCTGCTTGATCTTCTTAGAATGGGTAACAATTTCATGTCTAAGTTGCTTCATTTTCTTAAAGTGGATTAAAATTTTCTGACATTCAGGAAATGCAATATTTGACTGGTCTATATTAAAAGCACAAAGGTGTACTTACCCGAATATGTAACTGCTGGCACATATTCCGCGAACTGCAAATACACCGAATGCCCTAAACCGCAAAATTCAAAAACTCGAACCGTCATAGTTGTCCCATCCCACCGCCCGCTACATACTACCTACCCAAACAAACTAAATAAACCACATACATACACTAACCAAAACCCTACTTCTAACCCTAAACTAAATCCTACTTCTAACCCTACACTAAATCTTGTATATACCACCGTGTATGCACTTACCTTAACCCGCACCCTAACCCTAAGGTCCGTAACTATGGCACACTTACTTTAAGAAGCTATAGCCAAACAAACTAAATAATCCACACACATAAACTTAACAAAACCCTACTTCTAACCCTACACTAAATCTCACATACATTACCATCTATGCACTTACCTTAACCCGCACCCTAACCCTAAGGTCCGTAACTATCCACACTTACCTTACAGAGCTATACCGCAGAAGGGCCAACCATGACGATTCAACGTTTCGGATTTCGCGCTTCAGGACGATCGATGTTTTCGCGGTTCGATGAAGACATGTCGGCGTTTGCGTATTTGGTAAGTACACCTTTGTGCTTTTAATATAGACCCATATTTGACATATAAAGAATATAGTCACAGGGCATGATAAAACTTTCCAGTTACATAGTTCAAAACACTTTTAAAGGTCCTTCTGTTTTGATTACAGTTTCTTGCACTTAAAGTTCCACTCAGTTTAATTTGAAGAATGTCTTCAGATAGTCCTTTAGTGCCAAATTTCGGACTGCAGCTGATTTATAATTTGACGAAAATGTTATATAGCAGGACAAAAATGTACCCTCCAGATCTTTCATATGTTTTGGACTTCTACCCTTCTTTATAAACTACTAATGTGAGCATTTACTTCTACATATTCAGTAACAGCATGTGTACAATTTAACTGATAGCATGATGACCTCTTTCAAGACATGCAAAGTAATTGTTTTTGCTATAAGCAGGTAGTATTTAGGACACAGATGAAAGCAGTAGTTTCCTGCGATTATGTAGTTCCAACTAATGTTTTTGTCTATCAGCAAGTCTGTAGATGAGTTAATATGCCTGAAATTAAAGTTTTTTTTTAAAAACATCTTTATTAAATTAGCACAGAAACCAACTTAGGTATACACATATTAATAGAAAACAAACCATGTTGACATTTCTCATTATTTTCATTTAGTATGCATGTTTCCTTTTTAATAACTATCATTCATTCCAAGATTACATAAAATGCTTAATTTCTGCCTTCCCTTAAACCTCACTCATCCTGTATTATTCTGCATGTACTGTTCTCAGAAATTTATTTTATTTCTATGCAATTTGCTCCTTCCCTTTTCTAAAAATCCCATCCGCAGTTCATTTACCTTCTTTACAAAATGCAGTGCTTCAATTACAGTTATTAAATGGAAAAACCATATATCTTCACCCTGTTTGGAGAATGAACATTCTTCAACAGTATGTTAAACTACAGGTAGTCAAGCACCTGTATAAAAAAAAAAAAAAGTCTACTGCTTCATATAGCATATTAAGTTGCCATAAGGCTCAGCAAAGAGGGTAAAACCATATTCCACCCTACCTGCTGATGTACCAAACCACTGATATGTTGTCCATGTGTATGGTAATCACATCCTTTGGTAGGATGTTCTGAACTGCCTGCAATGTAAGGAGGACCGCTCTCAACTATAAGAAAATTATGTGAAGTTTGACCTTTATTGATGACCACTTTCCCTGTACTTTCTTTCCTTTGAAAAGTCCCCCACCCACCCAAGCAGGGCGACATCCATGGTGAATGTTGCTCAGGTGTTTGGAGCAAGGGAGTAGTTAATAGAGGATAGTTCTGTTAAGAGCAATAAAAGCATTAAAATCATTACTTTAGCCAAGTACACCATCCCCCTTAACACCATACTGTAATCAGAGATTGTGTCACCTAAAACTGATACTAAGGACAAATTACAATCTAAGAACAGTTTATTAACACTTTGTATAGGCTAACCAAATAATCAAAACTTTATTAATTAAGAAATTATTTAACTAAAAATGACTAACAAAAAGATCTACCAATAGACATTTACCAGAATAAATATTAATAAATATACAACTTTTAACAAAGCTCACTTTCTTATCAAATAAATACTTCATCAGGTTTGTGTGTCAAAAACAATTCATAATATGAATGCACATGTGTATAGATATACAACTGAAAATCTAAGTAGGATGAAAAAACATAAAAATAGTTGCTAAGCTGGAAGTACAGTGATAAATGTTAAAAATAAAGAACTAAGGCCATGGGGCTCTGTTAAAGTGTGGCATCTAAGAAAACACTTAGATTGAGTGTGTAAAAGTACACTCAAGAGTAATTGCAACCCTTTAAACAAAAAAAGAAAAAAAAAGAGAAAGACTAAACCCATATAAATTGTGTACACTATCAGACTTTCATAGTCTAAAAGTAAAAAGTGTAACAAAGTGTTCAGTTTAAAATCTAAAGCAGCATTTAATGTGGAGCCATCAAAGATAATTAATGTATACATGAGCCACCTAAAGTATGTCCTTTATAACACTGAAAGTTAGTGCTAAAAGAAGTAAACAGTGTTTGATATTTATTTTAAACACAATATAAGCAAGTAATGTCAGCATTTATCAGTTCCATGTCAGTCTTTTAATAGTCTTTTAAACAGTGGGGTAGTTTTCTGAAATCTAGTATGCTTTTTAGGGAGCAATAATATTTAAGCCCCAGTTTTCTAAAACAGTTCAGTTTCAGCTGCCACAGTAGTTCACATTTTTCTAAAATATTAGGCGTGTCTCCTTCCAGTTCCAAAACGTCCACATGGCCAATAATTTGAAATTTAAAGTCCAGTGTGTTTTTTGTGTAGCTGCAGGTGTCGAGCCAGTGCATTACTCTTACACTTAGCTCTAATTTCATAAATATGGCCAGAAATTCTTCTTTTAAGTCTGTTGAGCATTTTCCCCACATAAAATGCTTCACAGTCATTGCAACTGGTCCTATAAACCACCTGCATTGAGTTATAGTCACCTCCTGCATTTGTTTTAATCATTTTCTTTAAATAAGGGCAGAAAAACATGTCTCCCTCCTGTATGTGCTGACAAAAGTCACAGATGGCTCCACGCCTACTGGTGCATGTATCCTGAGGTCTAGGCCTACCTTCAACTCAACTCCTGATGTTCCTGGCTTTCCTATACATAAAGTAAGAAGCTTCTCCAAGGATGTCCATTAAATATGAGCTTACAGTAATTATGGCCCAATTCTCTCTAATAACATTAACAATGCAGCGAAAGTCAACAGTAAAGGTCAAGACACAACTGTCTTTAGAACTGTTGTCAGTAGAGTTCTTTTAACACCCTCCTATAAGGCCTGTTAAGTGCTGGTGCATTTGTACTTTTTAGTTCAAGTATAGATTCCAAAATGCTTCTTAACATATTGCTTCCATATCCCCTCACCAAAAATCATTTTCAAGTTCATTTAGGTTCTTAAGGAACATAACATTTAGGTTCTTAAGGAACATAATCCTCGTCCCACTTGCCAAGGGCTATGTTGGCTAGGCTAGGGGCCATTTTTGTGGTGATCCTAGCCAACCTACAGCCCTGGGAATTAATAATGTTAAATTTTGTTCTGGTGGGATGGAGACTCTTATTATGTAGCAGGAGGTTTACTCTGGTAGGTTTTCTGTGAAGATCTGTGTCAATTTTATCTTGGTCCAAGTCTTTAGTAATCTGCATATCTAAGAAGACTGCTGAGGTGAGGCTGTGGGAGGAGGTGAAACACAGGAAGCTGGTGGTTTGATTCAGACAGCTGATAAACTCTTCTAATTTAACGTCTCCTTTCTATACAATAAAAATATTATCAATAAAGCACAGATATACCATGTTGCATGTATTTCCTGTTGTTAAACATAATCCTCCTCCCACTTGCCAAGTGCTATGTTGGCTAGGCTAGGGGCCATAGCTGCCCCCATGGCTATACCAGTCTTTTGTTTATAGCAATTTTCATTAAACATAAAGAAACTGTAGCTAAGCACCATATCTAAAAGTTTACCTGTTCTTTCATGTTGTGCTGGTGTGCCATTCTTGTTTTTCCTGTAAGAATCAATCACTGTTTCAATACAATAATTATGTGGAAGTACAGTATATAATGATTCGATATCTGTTAATAAAATACTGTCAGCATCAACTGTAACATATTTTATTTTCCTTAAAAAATCATTAGAGTCTTTTATGTGTGAGATGTTCTTCTCAGCCAGAGGTTGTAACAAAAAATCCAGGTAGATGGCAGTATCTTTAGTCAGGGACCCCCCCCCTGCTTCCAACCACTGGCCTGTAAGAAGGGTTTTCTTTATTTTTATGTGGATTAGGGATTCCAAACAATTTAGGCAAGTGGGGGAAGATGTCTGTAGATAGCCAAACGATAGTCAAAACAAGTTATCTGTTAACAAGCCATCATCATAAAGTGCAGTCAAGGCTGTGCACCAGTTGTTTCACGATGCCTTAATCTCTTCTAAAGTTAAAGACTCATACTAGTTTGTATCACTCAGCATTTCTTCCATCCTCTGGTTACAGTTGTTGGTATCAGTTAACAACAATACCCCCTTCCTTGTCAGCCTTCCTAACCCGTCGAGACTTATCTCTGCCTAGCTCTAATAATGCTTTTTTATCATCTTTGTTAAGGTTGTAGAACTTTCTCCCTGCTGGTTTTTGCAGTACTTTCCTGATGTCCATTTCACATTTGACTTCAAAGGCTGCTAAAGTTTAGTGTAAGGGGGGGTATTAATTAGTGGGTCTTTTATTGTTTCTTCAATAGTTTTTTTTTGTCAGTGGTATCAGATTTCCTACGGTATAGAACTTTCAGATTAAATATTCTGACATAGGATTTTAAATTAACCAGTACCTGTGTTGTCTCAGACCTGCAGTGGGGAACAAAAGTTAATCCCTCTGAAAGCACATTACTCTCAATGTCAGTAAGTTCTTTTTTGGAATGATTCCAAACAACAGGGTAAGTTAATACAATGGTTGGTTTCTCTGTCTGGTTCTGGGTCCCGTGGTGTAGTTGGGCTCCCCCAAGTATTTAATTTCCCTCACTCCTGTTCATTGCTTGGTTCTCCTGCCTTCCGGAGGGGCTCTGGCTGGAGTTGGGGATCATTAAAGCTCCTTTTGTGTCCTCTGGGGATTGTATAGTAGTCTTCTTGATGAGTCTTGTAGTACTGTCCTCCTCTTGAGCTCTGATGTTGGTCCTGGTGATGGTATTGGTACTGGTCCTGTTGTTGGTGCTGAGGTTGATGTCTTTAATGTCCCTCTTGGTGGTATGGGCCTTGGTGTGCCAGATGCTGCTCTTGGTAGCCCTGCTGTCTGTGGTCTCGGCTGTCCTATCTGTTCTGGATCTGGTGTTGGTTCTAGATGTGGTTCAGGTGTTTCTCCAAAATATCGCTCTGATGGTTCTGGTCCATTCTGTGATTATGGGTATGGTTGTGATCGAGGTACCCTTGCCCCTCGATGGACCACCAATTTGTGGTGCCAGCCAAAGGTATCTGTGAAGATGGTGGTGGGGGAACTTGTTCCATCTGTGTCATGCCTCTGTCTGGTTCTGTGCCTCTGTTGAATCTTATTTTACCACGTCTATAGTTGTTGTAGTTAAAAGAATCCTCTATCTTTATTTTTATTAAGTCTCTCAGGGTCATCCTTATCATCCTGATCCCTTTTCATCCTCTTTAGCTTACGTTCTTTAATGGATTGTTCAAAGCCTTTTACCCTCTCTCTCAGAGACTCAAACCTAGCATCCAGGTCTTTGTGGTTCTCATTTAATACAGCCATCTCTGGTTTTGAGATTACAGCTTTAGTTGCCTCATGTCTAGTCATGTTATTTTTAAGGAGCAGTCTTATGAGAGTGTAGCTAGTACTGTTAAAGGTATCAAACCATTCAGCCGTCAGGGTTTCATCCATATTATTCCATACGGGCTTCTTGTAAAAACTGAACTGTAAAATATAATTGCAAAATACATGCTACAAAATAATCAAATAGAAAATAGTAGCTAGTCTTCAGTTGAGTTAAAAATGGAATATATTTTATTAAAACACACAAACATGCAATCCTAGTTGAGTGTAATGAAAAGCATCAAAAACATTCCTTATTTATATATAATCAGGTTGTTTGGAGCAAGGGAGTAGTTACAGAGGGTGGTTCTGTTAAGAGCAATAAAAGTATTAAAATCATTTCTTTAGCCAAGTCCCCCTTCCCCCTTAACATCATGGTGAAATCAGAGACTATGCTACCTAAAACTGAAACTAGAGAGAGACTACAATCTAAGACCAGTTTATTAACATAGGGTAACTAACTAATCAAAACTTTATTAATTAAGAAACTAACTAAAAAATGACTGACTGACTAACAAAAAGATCTAACGATAGACATTTACCAGAATAAATATTAATAAATATACAACTTTTAACAAAGATTGCTTTTGTATCAAATAAATAATTCATCAGGTTTATGTGTCAAAAACAAATCATAATATGAATGAACATGTGTACAGATATACAACTGAAAATCTAAGCAGAATGAAAAAAACATAAAAATAATTGCTAAGCTGGAAATACAATGATAAATGTTAAAAATAAAGAACTAAGGCAATGGGGATCTGTTAAAGTGTGACATCTAACTAACACTTAGTCTGAGTGTGAGAGTGCCCTCAAGAGTAATTGCAACATTTAAAAGAGAAAAAAGAAAATGAGAAAAAGAAAAGGAAAAAGACTAGGCCCATGCACATTTTGTGTGCACTATCAGACTTTCACTACCTAGAAGGAAAAAGTGTAACAAAAGTGTTCATATTTAATATTTATTCTGGTAAATGTCTATTGGTAGATCTTTTTTTGTAAGTCAGTTATTTCTTAGTTAGTTTCTTAATTAATAAAGTTTTGATTAGTTGGTTAGCCTATAACAATGTTAATAAACTGGTCTTAGATTGTAATTTGTTTGTAGTTTCAGTTTGGTAGCATAGTCTCTGATTACATTATGGTGTTAAGGAGAAGGGAGATTTGGCTAAAGGAATGATTTTAATGCTTTTATTGCTCTTAACAGAACCACCCTCTGTAACTTCTCTCTTGCTCCAAACAACCTGATTATATATAAATAAGGAATGCTTTTTATGCTTTTCGTTACACTCAACTAGGATCACTTGTTTGTGTATTTTAATAAAGGAAATTCCATTTTTCACTCAGCTGTGAACTACCTACTATTTTCTATTTGATTATTTTGTAGCACATATTTTACAGTTACATTTTACAGTTTGTTGTTTAAGTGAACTAACATAATTTAGGAAGTGAACATCACACCCTCCACACTGCAAAGTTTCTTCTTGGTTTGTTTTGGACCCAGTATGGGTTGCATACTGGGTTTTTCTGAGACTTCAAGGGATACCACGGATTTCTCTTTTTGCATTATGACAGAAAGCTATTATTCCCACATATTATAGAAGACAGTTCTTCTCAATATGTATTCCAACTTTTGGCTTACCTGCATATACTAATGTCTGGCAGGCTGATCTTTTATGCAGTTGCTGCTCATCTCCATTTGACTGATTTCACATATTTCAAGACTTTTTACTTCAATGAAAACACTCAAACAAAAAAACTAAAGAGATTTTCAGAACCACTTCATCCTCTTTTAACTTACAGCAAAACACACAAAACTATATACATTAAAAAAATGAAGCTTACACATCCAGATAGAAGCATCTGCCCCAGACTGACGGATGGACCTACAAGAACTACCAATTCTAAAATTAAGGTTACCCATGTTAAAGCAAATAATAGAGCTTGTATTCTCACTTAAACTGATTGTTATCATACATAACATACATACATACGTACATACAAATATTTCAAGCATGGGCATTAATGGACTTTTAGCCTCCCAATATACCAAAAAAAAAAGTTATGTACTCACCATAACATTCCATCTGAGTAATTGTACTTCATTTGTCTTCAACCTGTGGGTTTCGGATCCACATCGGATCCGACACAGCCGCATTTTCTAGCTATGGATCCGAGCTCCACACTCCTCCACTTACCCATAATGCCCCCCTGTCTCCCTTCTCCCTTCAGATAGAGTTTGCTGCCTAAAAGGTATCATCTACTCGACCCATCATCACCTTATCATAACAAGGATCTCTATTACACTCCTGGACCTGGACAGAGTCACAGGCCGAACACTTTGCACAAGATTATAAACATAGCCTGCATCCATGATAAGGTCAGGGGAAGGAGGTGGGGAGGTTGAAGACAAATGAAGTACAACTACTCAGATGGAACGTTATGGTGAGTACAAAACTTCTTTATCTGAAGTAGTTTATTTCATTTGATCTTCAACCTGTGGGACAGAGTCCCCAGCTACCATAAACTCCTGGGTGGCCCTCATGGAAGGATATTCCAGAGCACCGCAGAATCAAAGGATGCTCTATTCCGAGACACAATATCCAACTTGTACTGAGAAATGAAGGTATGAGATGAGGACCAAGTAGCTGCAGAGCAGATATCAGCAAGAGACACCATAGACCAGAAGGCAGCTGACATAGCCATAGAGCAGGTGGACTGTGCCATCACATGTCCTGGCAAGGACATACCTTTCACCTCATAGGCTCGAGCAATGCACAAGGAAATCCATCCAGCAAATGTTACCTTGGAAACTGGCTTACCTAAAAAGGGTTTAGCATAAGACGCGAATAAATGATCAGATTCTCGTTAGGGCTTCATTCTATGTAAGTAAAATCTCAGTTGCCCATGAACATCAAGCAGATGCAACTTGTATTCCCCTTTGTTTTGGAAGTTGGGAAAGAAAACTGGTAAATGTATCATTTGGATAAAATTGGCTTCCGAAGCCACCTTAGAAGGAAAGGATGAGTTAGTACGCAACAACACTCTATCTTTGTGAAAGATCATGTACGCCACCTTAATAGAAAGAGCTTGAAGCTCCAACACTCTTCTGGCTGAGGTAATGGCCACCAAGAATGCAGCTTTCCATGTCAAAAACTGAAGATCAACCGATGCTGCCAGTTCAAAGGGTGCAGAAACCAAACCCTGTAACACTAAGGTAAGATCCCATGGAGCCGTAAGGTCCTTAACCAGAGGTCTAAGTAGAAAGGTCCCTTTAAGGAATGTTTTACATAGTTTGGAAGAACACAGGAAAACATATTTTCCCTCACATGAAAATTAGAGATAGCTGCCAGCTGCACCTTAACTGTGGAAGAACTAGCACCCTGATGGAAGATGCTGGCCAAAAACTCTAAGACCACTGAAAGAGGAGCCGTGAAAAGAGTCCAAAGCTCTCTGATTAGCCCATATGGAAAAACATCTCCATTTACTACGATACACCTTTCTGGTAGAGGATTTGTGAGCCGCCACCAAGATGGACTTTATGGGGGATGACAATCCGGGAGTCCTGATAATATTGGGAATTGGAGCAGCCAAGCCGTGAGCTTCAGACTGATCAGATCTGGGTGAGGGAATCCCTGAGGGATGAGAAAGAAGATCTGGGACTGGATTCAATGTCCATGGAGGAACAACTAGATGAGACCACTGTGAGGGGAACTAAACCTGGCGAGGCCAGAATGGGGCGATGAGTATCACAGCGCTCCCAAGCCTTTGAGCTTTCTGAAGAAACTTTGATATAAGAGGAAGCGGTGGATAAAAATAGAGGGGACCTGGGGGCCAAGCATGAACCAGTGCGTCTCTGGGGACTTCCCCCTCCAGGGGGGGGGGGTTTAGAGCAAAATATTTGCTCCATTTTACGCTGGAAGGAGATGTGAAGAGATCGCAGCAAGCCTGACCCCACTTTTGAAGATCTGTTCTGCTACTGAAGGATTCAGAGACCACTTGTAAGGCATCAGAATCGATCTGCTGAGCCTGTCCGCTAGAATGTTGGACCGCCCCAGAATGTGCGGTGCTACCAGAAAGCAGCTGGTGGAGATCACCCATTCCCACACTATCATGGTTTCTCGACAGAGGGGATAAGATCTGGTTCCCCCTTGTTTGTTGATGTACCAGACTACTGACATGTTGTCTGTCTGAATGGCAATCGTCCCTAGAGGAAGATGGGCACGAAGTGCCTGCAACGCCAAAAGAACCACCCTCATCTCTAGAACATTGATATGCAACTCAGTCTTGGAGGGGCACCATGTGCCTTGGACCGTCCTTCCCGAGCAGTGCCTCCCACCCTAGCTGGGAGGCATCTGTGGTCACCATGGTGCTGGGGAAAACACGGTGAAAGGAACGTCCTTGGTGGATATCCAGAGATTGAATCCACCACTGAAGGGAATCCCTGCATGCCCTCGAGATTCTCACTGGAAAGGTGAGAGGAAGGTCCAACAGGGACCACTGGACCGCAAGTGTCAATTAAAGAACAATCATATGCAGGTGAGCCAAAGGCAGGAGACTGACTGTGGCTGCCATGGAACCTAACGCCCTGAGCACTGTTGCGGCTGTGGGGAACCGAGCGTGAAGAATTTGTAAGACATGCGTTCGTAAACTGCGTATCCTGTCTGAGGTGAGAAAAACTTTCATTTGAAGTGTGTCCAAACGTACCCCAATAAAGTCCAGAATCCGAACTGGCTCTAGAGAAGATTTATGCAAGTTGATGGTAATCCCCAGATTGTTTGCTAACTGGATGAAAAAATCCCTGGCCTGACATATTAGATGCTGTGAGGGGGCAGCAAAGAGCCAATTGTCCAGGTATGGAAAGACCTGAATACCCTGAACCCTCAGGTGTGCTCTACAACTGCCATCACTTTGGTGAACACCCTGGGGGCTGTGGTGAGACCAAAGGGGAGGGCTCTGAACTGGTAATAACTGGCTCCAGACGGAAGGGAAGAAACCTCCAGAAGCGTCTATCCATATTGATGTAGTAATATGTATCCTGCAGATCGAACGAGCACATCCAGTTTGTGGCCTGCAGAAAAGGCAGGATCGATTGGAGCGTGACCATATGGAATTTTGTCTTGGTTACTGACAGGTTCAATGTGGATAGATCCAAGATGGGTCTGAGGTCCTCCGTTTTCTTTGGCACTAAAAAGAATCTCGAGTAAACACCAGATCCAGACTGGCCTGGGGTGACTGGTTGGATGACTCATTTGTTCAGCAGCTTTCCTATTTCTAGCGCTGCCTCTTCCCATTGCACAGGTGGAATGTCTGGCAGGAGTTTATTTGGACGGGAATATTCCTTGAATGGAACAAAATATCCTCTGGATATGATTCACAACACCCAGTGATCTTTCGTAATGGACTCCCATGTCTGCGGGTGTATCGAAAGGCAACCCCCGACTGCCTCCAGAGATGAACAGTCGGGCAACCCCTCAGGGCTGCTGCCCGGGTCCCTCTGAAAAGGGTTCTTAGGACCAAAATTCCTAGGACCCCCTCTGCCTCTCAGGTAGCATCTGTTCTGACCCCCTCTGCCTCTGGGGGATGGAGAGTCCTGAGCATCCTGGGAAAACACCTGAGCCTTCCGGAACCAGATCTTCTTCATTCCTCACTGATTCCTAGAAAAGGATCTTTGAGGAGAGGAGAAGCGGATCCTGATGGCAGACAGTGTCTTCCGGTCCTTCTCACTTTGGACTAAAGTCTCTTTCTCCGATTTCCCAAGGTAGGAAGAACCATCATAAGGGGCGTTGGTGAAAGATGCCTTGAAGGGCTCAGAAAATTGACAGAACCGGAGCCAGGCATGATGCCCGATAGCAACGCCTGTGGCGGCCGCCCTCACGGCTCCCTCAGTAGCATGAGAGCGCAGTCACATGGACGTGTTAGCAACGGCTTTTAGAGTGGCCATTCAAGCAGAGAAGGTTTTCTTGTCCTCCGCCGATATGGACTCTGGGGTAGACTCTGTGATCTCCTTCACTAGGTCTCTCTGGAGTCTAATGACATGTGCCATATAGTTCTGTGCCCTCAATGAGAAGGTCGCTAAAGCATATACTCACTTCCCAAAACGGTCCATCGCTCTTGATTCTCGATCAGGAAGATGGACCATGGAGCTCTCCTGAGCAAGCTCCTTCTTGGTGGCAGCTGCCACCATCATTACATCTACCAGGGATCCCTTGTTCCAATGCGTCCTGTCAGACGGGGGACTCAGCACTTTGTCGGGACACTTAGAGATGGGCTCTACGGTGTCTGGCTCCTTCCATGCCCTAGATGTTATTAAATCCACAAGTGGATAAGCAGGAGGGGACAACCAAAAGGTAGATGGGCCCAAGCCGAATGCCTCTAGGAACACAAACTCATCTGAGGTCAGTTTGGGGCTGTCCACCCCTGCTCTGGCGAAGAAGCCCCATGGTGTCTCCAAAGGAGGGGGGTGACCCTGGAGAACATTCCCCTTCATCCAAGTCCGTGTCTTCTGTGAGAGACTCTGGTGGAGAGTCCAAGTGCCTCCTCTTACACTCAGGTTTGCAGGGTACCTCCTCGGGGGACTCTCCGAGGAGGACTCACAAACCTCTTGATGTTCCACCAGAACTTCTTGGGGCATCGCAGCCACAGGCTTTCCCTAAGATGGCAAGATGGTCGGAACCACACTCAGGGCCAGGGGGGTCTGGACGGAGTCCAAGGATGAAATGGTCAGAGGCCTCGACACAGAGAGAACCCTCTCCACCACATCGAATGCAGAGGGGAAGCGAACCTCTTGGGACATACTGACCTGATAGGGAAGTCGGAGCCAAACATCCACGAGCCGAGATGTCGAGAGGGATGCTCCACTCCAAAGTGCTCAGATCCAATCCTGAGGCTATGGCTCCGACAGCCCGGATCAGATCCTGTTGGATCCGACAAGCTCAAGGCAATGGCCAGCATCGAGGTACATGGTACCTTCAGCGCTGACCCCGAGAGTCCTCGGATCCAAGAACTCTGAAACCACTGGTCAGATCGGAGAAGGTGTTATTGGTCAGAACAAAGGTTGCAAGGAGCCCCCTCCAGAGGGAGAGGGTGCCGGCAAGACCCCCATTTGGATCTGAGTGTGGATGAAGCTTTGCATCATCTTGCCAATCTCCGCTTTGCTTAAACTTCGGGAAGAGCGGGAGAATCTGGGGGATCGAAGGCGAGAACAGCCAGGCCTAGTTGCTGGCCTGATTTTCGGTGGCAGAGCCGCCTCCGACGAGCGGTCGGGGGACCGTTTGCGGGAATGGTTCTTATTGGCCTTGTCCCCTTCCCCGGACCTCTTGGCGGGAGTTTGAGTCCCAGCGGCCAGGGAAGAGGAAGCTGCTATCCCTGCAGTGGAGGAAGGGACAGTAGCCCCTGAAGAGGGGAGTAATCCCTTCAAAATCAGTTTGTTCTGCCTGTCCTTAAGTGCTCTGGGGTTGAAACCAGTGCAAATAGGACAGGGGGACTTGAGGTGATCTGCACCCACTCAAACCACACACAGAGTGTGGCCATCCACCGGGGACAGCTTATGGCCACACTCTTTGCACTTTCTAAATCCTGCCTTAGGGGCTTCAGCCATACCCACACAGGCCCAAAGGCGCACACACACACACACACACACACACACACACACTCGCTCTTTAATAGAAAGAAGGAAAGAAGAGAAAAGTTTTTTTTTTTTTTTTATATATCTGACGCAGTCGTGAAAGAGAAAAGGATGTCAGAAAGAAAATAGATACAGTCAGAGAGAAAGAACCCAGAAAAAAGTTCACTTATGTGACCCACTAACTGGAGCTCAGAAACCACGCTTGTAACCTCTATGGTGGCAAATGAGATCTGAAGGGAGAAGGGAGACATGGGGCATTGTGGGTAAGGGGAGGAGTCTGGAGCTCGGATCCATAGCTAGAAATTGCAGCCGTGTCGGATCCGATGTGAATCCAAAACCCACAGGTTGAAGATCAAATGAAGTAAATTACTTCAGATCAATTGTTTCCATAATAAGTGTCCAAGCTGTTTTAAAAATATCCAAGCTAGTGCTTGCTATAATGTAATTTGGCAGTTTATTCCATGCATCACTTGATCTCTCAAGAGACCCAATTAATACACTTCTCACTTCTACAGAATCTTCTTCATATGTTGTCTGATGATTCTCTACTACTTTTTGATAACCCCAACCAATACCAGAGGTAGTTGCCTCTAAATGCCCTATATACCTAAATAAGATCTCCTCTTAAATATCTATATGAGATGCTGTACAAGTTTAGATATTTTAGTTTTTTATAATAACTTAAATTTTCACATTTATGGATGCCCTTGGTATCTTTCTTGTGTACTCTTTCCAGTTTACTCATGCTTGTTTTCTTATAAGGTTTCCATACTGTTATTCCATACTCAAGTTTGGGTCACTTGTAATTAACAATGACTTCATCATTTCTGATTTCCTACACTGTATAAATCTTTTTTATACAACTTATAGTTCTATAACTATCATTAACCAATTGGTTGGTATGATAAGAAAAACTCAAAGTTGGGTCTACCCATTTACCCAGGTCCTTAAATGAATCTACAGTTTTAATCACTGTGGGCTGCATTACATATTCACCTTTCAAAGTATGTTTCCCAAATCTCATATGCTTACTTTTTGATGTATTTAACAGCTTATTATTCTCCTGTGCCCAAACGGTCAATTTAGTCAAGATGCCCTACCTGTAATGCATATAATCACTTTACCCAATTTCAAGTCATCTGCATACAGACTGTAGAACACCTCAAATGAAAAAGATAGGTCTGAAAAATACAATCTAAATCAGTATGAATCTAGGACAGAGCCCTGTGGGATGCCCTGACTGTAACCAAGAATTCCACCTGTCTCATTGCTGTATGATACTTGCCATGTCCTATCTGTAAGCCATACAGCTATCCAGCCTATCAAGAGTACATCAATACCTAGTTGTTCTAATTTAT
Organism: Protopterus annectens; assembly: GCF_019279795.1. Lineage (NCBI taxonomy): Eukaryota > Metazoa > Chordata > Ceratodontiformes > Protopteridae > Protopterus > Protopterus annectens. Next base: position 1,406,036,915 of record NC_056743.1, on the reverse strand, counting down.
TGATTGAAATTATTCTGTATAACCCTGTCAAAGTTAAATCTATATAAATTACCTTTCATTCATAGCTGTTATTATATTATTCTACAACATCGTATTAAATGTGGTAACAGATCTACTTTCAACATATGTATGCAGATATACGGTTTTAAGTCTCAACCTTTCCAGTTCTGACAATAACCTATCAAATATTACCTTCTTCATTATTATTATCCACAACATAAAGGTAGAGTTAAGGGTCTGTATGACTCTGGCTTTGTCCTACTCTCCTTTCCCTTACAGATGGGTTTAATAAGTGCATGTCTCCAATCTTGAGGAATCTCTCTCTGTATGTATATATATATATATATATATATATATATATATATATATATATATATATATATATATATATATATATATATATATATATATATATATATATATATATATACACACACACACACACACAGCCTAATAAATAATAGATATAAAGGTGCTGTAAGTTCTTGCTGAAGTGTTCTCAAGTCATTACTACTAATACCTTCTCCTCCTGTGCTTTGTTTGGATCCAGTTTGCATAGTTTTTTTTCAATATAACCTAATTTGATTTCAGTATCTGAGGTTACCTGGATGTCACTAGGACAACTTATCACCCCCTTAACACAGCCAAACTGTTTCACATTAGATTTTATAAGTTCATAGGTAGGTACTAGGCTATCAGTCCTGGGGCCTATACAAGCCCAGCCAAAAAGGTACCCTGGCTTTTGCCACCCAAGAAAATTATTTTCCTGCGCCACTGTCGAGCAGAGCCACAGAAGTGATCCCCGGAGTGAATTTCCTATTTCCCATCCAATCATCAAGATTTTTCTTGAAGAGTGCTAATGAGGAGCTTTGTTTCATATAGATAGGTAGTTTATTCCAGAGTATGGGAAGTCTCTAGGACAGGAATCTATCCCTCCGGCATGTTCTGTTTATTGTGGTGACAAGGTTTAGGTCCCTAGAGCATGTAGCTTGGAAGGATTGTGATTTCTTTAAGTGGAGCATATCCAACAGCTCTGGATTTGACATAGCTTTGTATGTTAGGCAGAGATCACCTCTGAGTAGGCGATATGCGATGGAGTAAAGCTGGAGTTTTTTGAGACGGTCTGCGTAGGGCATCTGATTGAGGCCGGTAATCCTCTTTGTGAGATATTTCTGCGGCCTTTCCAGTTGTTGTAGATGTCTTGTGAGGCACATACCAAAAGGGACGTTGTACTCTATAATGGGTCTAATGAGTGATGAGTAGAGGGGAACAATCACCTCTTTTTTTCTGGATGAGAAACCTTTTGTGATGAGGCGTGCCACATAGAAGGATTTCCTGACTACGGTGGAGATGTGATTATCAAAGGAGAGACTGCTGTCCACCTGTATCCCAAGGTCTCTTATCACACTTTTGGTGTTAAGTATACTACCACCTATGTTGTAGTTCACGGGTACAGAGTTTTTACCAAAGGGGATAACAATGCACTTTTTGGCATTGAGCTTGAGGCCATGGCTTTGACATCAGGCATCTGTCTCAGTGAGGCCCTTTTGTAGGATGCCCACATCGTTAGGAGTTTTGATTATGACTCCTAGTTTGCAGTCATTTCCAAACTTCGTTAGACAAAGACCTTCTGTGTTAGCCTGTACTTCAGATAAGTAGATACCAAACAGGAGAGGACCCAGGACTGAACCCTGTAGTTCTCCACTTGTCACTGGTCTGAACTCGGATTTGGAGTCTGCTACTTTCACAGTGTGGGTTCTGTCAGTGAGCCAGTTGGCAACCCATCTTGTGACAGGGATTTATACCTAGTTTAGTGAGTTTATCTATAATTCCTGAGTGGGGGATGGTGTTGAAAGCCTTGTCAAGATCTAGATAGGCTGTGTGAATCACCTTACCCTCGGCTACGGCTTTGGTGACTGCTTCAAAGAAATCTATCAGGTTTAGGAGACATGATCTGCCTTTTACAAACACGAACTGGGTGGGGTGTAGAGTTTGGAGATTACCAATGTCTTTGTTTATAAGTTCCATGATGATATGTTCCATGGCCTTGCAGACCAGGCTCGTCAGGCTAATGGGGCGGTAGTTCCCGGGGTCCATGGTGGCTCCCCCCTTGTGGAGTGGGATAACCGTCACTGTGCGCCATTCAGCAGGCACAAAGCCTGAGGTGAGGCTATGACTGAACATGGTACTTAGGTGGGGTGCCAGTTCATTCTGTAGTTCATGTAGAACGCAGCCTGGGATGTTGTCTGGTCCCATGGATGCTGTGTTCTTGGCTTTGGAGAGTGTGGTTTTTACCTGTGCAGCTGTGATTACAGGAACTTTGCATTCTTCCAGTATAGAGTGGGCTCTTTAGGGGGGTGAGAGGGGCTAATATATCTATAATTTTCTGTGTCAGAGAATATATTTTAGAATCTACACATAGTTTATCAATTTGTATGTCTCTACTCCTTCCATATCTTAATGTATCTATAAAATGGTTGCCTATTATGTTCAATATATTTATATACATTTTCTTCATATGTTTCTTGATCTTGTCTCATACTATGCTTAATTTGTATGTCCAGCTTGTTTATTTCAGTTTTCAAAGTTGTAGTTCCACCTCTTTTCCATTTCTTATGTTTTTTTCTCTCTCATCTTAATTAGTTATTGTGTTCTTATGGAATTATATTTCAATGAAGTTGTATCCATAGATCCTGATGTTAAACATTTTTTTGTTTTTATTTTTTGCACTGAAAATAATTTCTCTTTCAAAACTTTTCACATTCCTTCTGCAGTTTTTCCACTGAATGCATAACTCCAATTAGTTTTACATAGTCACTGTTTTGCTTACGTATAATCTGTAATTAATCTTCTGTGCAATGGCTTAGATTTCAGACTGGCAGAGTTTTCTAGCAACAAATTAACTTTATAACCTCATGATCACTGCACACCAATGATAGAAAAACCTGACATGAAGTAACAGTAATATCTTTAGGAACACAAACAATGTCTAGTATGTTCTATTCCCTGGTAGGCTTTTTTTACAATCTGAAGCAATTGTTGCTCCTAAACATACGTTGTGAATGATTTCCTTAATAGTGTTGAATCAATATTATTTCAGTCTGTTTCTGGTAGATTTAAGTCCTCAGACACCATTACTGTTCTCTCCTGTGTTTTATGCAAGAAATGTATAAATTCCTCTAGGTCACCAGCACTTGACTTTGGTGGTCAATAGACACCAACAAGTGTTATATGTTCCAGGGTTGTCTTTACTGTCACAGTTACACACTCAATAGTATTGGTGTTATCATTAAACGTGTAATAAACACAAGTCTCACAACTATCTTTAATCCCTATCATAACACCTCCACCTGATTTTTTGTTAGAATGTCTGTTACAGTAAAAACATTTATACCCTGACAGAACTGGTTTCCAGTCGTGCTTTAACCATGTTTCACAAACAATAACAACATAAATCTTGTGGGACCATAGCAAATTTTCCAATAAAAAAATATTATTACCTGCTCCTAGCATTAACAACCATCAGAGATGTGTCAAATACTGGTATCTAACAGGACGTTTTTTTCATGTAGGTATTTATTCCAAAAAATATTTCATTCACTGTGACCTGACTCTCCTTTCTATATGTAATTTGTGAAAAATACATCCTAACACCTGTACAAGCTATGATATCTAAGAGGGCTATAAGTTCTCTACTAACAGTCATAGAGTCCTCAGGGATGAGATCATTTGTACTGACATGAATAAAAAGAGCCTTACTTCCTAACATTAAGGCGTTCTAAATCCTGTCTCACATCCTCTATTTTTGCTCTGGCAAGCATAACACTATTTGACATCCATTACCTTCTCTGCAAATGTTAAGTATCAGTTCCTCTAATAACTGAATCTCCATTACAAGAATATATTTTCTGACCAGATCTGATGAATCTTCATTTTCCAATTCAGTAATATCTGCTCTATCAGTTGTTACAAAGGAATGATATTCATCACCATTAGTCTTAATAATCCCAGTGTTTTCACTGTGTATTATATTTGCAAGCATACAATTCACATCCAGATAACTCTGCACTTCCACAACTTGAGCCCTGTTGCCAACACCTGTATTTCTCATCCTTTTTCTTACAGCAACGTTGCTCATTCCTTCCACTGTCGATGTTGATTTTTTTTTCCTTTTCACCTGCCCCTTGCCTTTTTTTTTCTACTTTCTCAGTTGGAAAAATAAAGAAGTTGCAATCTTACTATAACACTCCATCTGTGTTGTTCATTTTCATTTCCATTAACCTGTGGGTTATGATTCCATTTCTCATACCCGACCGGCTGCTTTCTTTCCAGCTCAAGCTTCCTGATTTGAGCTCCTCCTCCCTACCCATAATACCCTGCTCCCCCAGAATACCTCAGATCAAGTTTGCCAAAAAAGGATAACACCTAAAGAACATTATTATAACCTTAAATAACACACATATCATATATGTATATACACAACTAGGAAAGGGAACATCAGCAGCTCAACCGAAGGAACAGAGATTCCTTTGAAATTCTACCAGGCTTCCCAAAGATTTGGTTAGGGGGAAGGGGGGCAAGAAGGTTAATGGAAATTAAGATGGACAACATAGATGGAACATTATGGTAAGAACATAACTTGTTTATCTGATGTTGTCCACTTTATTTCATTAACCTGTGGGACAGAGTCCCCAGCTACTACAATCCAGGATGGCTGTCATAGGATCATAGGAGGTTACTGGGGCACTTACAACCCTAGCCAAGAGCTTCTCTCTCCAACAAAGAAACCTCAGTCAGCACCTGTTATCCCTGTCAATAAGGGACAAAGGTGGAACCCCTGGGATAAATTTGTGGTTTCCCACCCACTGATCAAGTTTTCACTTGAGCAGGGTCAGATGGTACTATGTTTGGCATGTATGGGAAGAAGTCTATTCCAAAGATGGGCAGCCTCTGAGAGACAAACCTGTTTCTCTAGCAGGTTTTGTTGATGTCGCATATTAGATTTAGTCTTTTTGAGCAGGCAACGCTCGAGTAGTTAGACTTATGGATATGGAGCATCTCTAGTAGGGCAGGGTCTGATATTGCCTTGTAGGCAAGACACAGATCACCTCTGAGCAATCTGTACAATACTGAGTAGAGTGATAGTGATTTGAGCCAGTCCACATACGATAGGTGTTGGAGACCATGGATTCTCCTTGTGAGGTATTTCTTTGGCCTTTCCAATTGGTGTTTGGAGAGGTGCATATGAAACGGGATGTTATACTCAATTATAGGCCTAATGAGGGAGGAGTACAGAGAGGTAATAACCTCCTTTTTTCTGGATGCAATCCCTTTACTTATGAGATGAACCAAATAAAAGGCTTTTCTGACCACTGCCACTACATAATGGTCAAATGTGAGATTGTTGTCAACCTGAGTACCCAGGTCTCTCACCACAGGTTGTGTGTTTAGCAAGTTGTCGTTGATGTGGTAATCAGTAGGAGCCGTGTTTTTCCTAAATGGTATGATAATACTTTTTAAATTTAACTTAAGGCCATGACTTTGGCACTAGTCATTTGTTGCTGTGACACCCTCTTGCAGTATGTTAACATCATTTGGGGAGTCAATGACAGCACCCAACTTACAGTCATCCACACACTTGGACAGCCACAGGCCCTTTGTCTTTGCCTGGACCTCTCAGAAGTAGATGCCAACAGTAGGGGTCCCAGGACAGATCCCTGGGGAACACTACTAGTGACAGGTCTGTTGTCGGAGGAAGGATATTCTGGAGTACAGCCGAATCAAAGGCACTTCTACTCCTGAATATGAGGTCCAATTTGTAATAACTAATGAAAGTGTAGGGATTTGACCAAATAGCAGCAGCACAGATGTCTTCAATTGAGACTCTAGACCAAAAAGCCTTAGACATAGCCATAGACTTTGTAGAATGGGCCTTTATTTGTCCTGGTAAAGGAATATCTTTGAAAGAGTAGATGAAGGTAATGCAGTCTTTCAACCATCTCGCTAGCATAACTTTAGCTAACACTCTACCTCTCTTTGCGGTCAAAAAGGAGACAAACAACTGATCAGACTTCCTGAAGGGTTTGGTTTTATGTATATAAAAATGAAGCTGCCTATGTACATCAAATATATGCAGAGTGTATTCCCATTTATTTTGATAATCAGGAAAAAAGACCGGAAGATTGATGGAGCGATTAATGTTGCCTTCCTTAGCCACCTTGGGTAAAAAAGAAGGATTAGTATGCAGGGACACTCTGTCCTTGTGGAAAGTCAAATATGGAAATTTTGCCGAATGGGCTTGAAGTTCGGACACTCCTCTGGCAGATGTAATAGCTACTAAAAACAGTCTTCCACAAGAGAAATGTCAAATTCACTGTCACTGAGGGTTCAAAAGGAGGCTGGATCAAAGCTTGAAAAATCAGTCAAATCCCACGGAGGAGCAGGATCTTTCACCAGAGATCAGAGTAGGCAGGTGCCCCTAAGAAATGCTTTACACAGTTTAGAAGAAGCAAAAGATAAGGAATAAAAACCCACATAAAAACTGGATATAGCAACCAGTTGAAGTTTGACAATAAAACAACTAATGCCACCCTTGAAAAGGGAAGCCAAAACGTCTAGCATGACTGCTGTTTCTGTTCAGCTAAAAAGGAAAATCTCTTCCATTTACTCTTGTAAATTTTGTGCGTGGAAGACTTACGAGAGGAATTCAAAATTTCTCAAATGGTGAAGACAGCCTGGGAAACCTTGCCATCATTGGAAGTGGAGAAACCATGCAGTTAATTTCAGGCCATGAATGTTTGTGTATGGATGCCCTGATGGATACGAAAGCAGATCTGGACTTTGATCCAATGTCATCGAGGGGCAAACCAGGTGAAACCAAAGGAAGGAGAACCAGGTTCATCGAGGCCAAAAAAGGGCAATGAGGATTATTTTGCTTCGCAACCTGAGAGCTTTCTGTAGGAACTTGGGAATTAACGGTAGAGGCATGAACAACAGTGCCCCTGGGGGACTATCTCTGAGGAGAGATCAAGGCACAATACCTGCCTCATTTGTTGTTGACAGGGGATGCAAAGAGACTGCAGCAAGAATTACCCCATTTCTGGAAAATCACATCTACCATTGACTGATTAAGTGACCACTCGAGGCATCAGTAACACTCGGATGAGCCTGTCGGCTAATATGTTGGACTCCCCTGGAATGTGCAATGCGACCAGAAAGCAGTCTGTAGAAATCGCCCACTGCCAGACTCTCACTGCTTCTTGACATAGGGGGTAAGTCCTGGTCCTTCTCTGTTTGTTGATGTACAAACCGCTGACATATTCTCCGTCTGGATTGTAATAGTCCCCAGAGGTAGGAAACTTTTGAGTTCTTGCAAAGCTAGGAGAACCGCTCTCATATCCAGTACACTGATATACAACTTGGTCTCTTGGGGCGTCCACCCAGACAATGCCCCACCCACCCAGACTGGGAGGCATCAGTGATCAACATGGTGTTTGGGGATGGAAGAACAAATGGGCGTCCTTGACTAACTTCTGCAGAGTGAAGCCACCAAAGTAGAGACTCCTTGCACACACGAGACAAACTGATGGGAAATTTCAAAGGATTTCTGAGAAATTACCATTGGACACTAAAGTCCACTGTAATATCTGCATGTAAAAACATGCCATGGGCATAAGGGTTATAGTGGCCACCAGTGAGCCTAATGCCTGGAGAAGTAGAGAGTTTGGGGGTTTTGGAATGGTCAAAATCTGGCCGATGTGAAATTTCAAGTTTGTTACTCTGTCTATCATGAGGTAAGCATAGGATGTTCTTGTGTCTAGGCGTAGCCTGATGAAGTCTATGGCTTGTACCGGTCTCAACTGAGAATTCTGTATGTTGATAGTTATTCCCAGGGTTGGGGCCAACTTGAGAAACTAATCACTGGCCTGAAAGAGTAGATGCCTGGTTGGAGCAGACAGAAGCCATTCGTCCAGATATGGAAATGTCTGATAACCTTGCAGTCAGAGATCAGCTTCAACCACTTCTAGACATTTGGTAAACACCCTAGGCGGGCGTGGTGAGACCAAATGGAAGCATCCTGAACAGGTAGTGACTGGCTCCCAGCCTGAAACGCAGAAAACTCCTGGACCGCCTGTCCATTTTTATATGGTAATATACACCCTTTAGGTCTACAGAGCACATCCAATTGCCCATCTTCAGGAGAGGTAAGATGGATTGAATTGTGACCACTCTGAACATTGTGTGTTTCACTGACTTGTTCACAGAGATCAAATCCAGGATAGGTCACAAGTCCCCTGTTTTCTTGGGTACTAAAAAGAATCTGGAGTAAATGCCCAATCAGATTAGACTGGGAGGAGACCTCTTGAATAACTCTTTTTTTGCAGCAACTTTTTTACTTCCTGGGCTGCGTCCTTCCTCTGACTGAGTGGAATATCGGGGAGGCAAAGTTTTCATTTGGAAGTTTCGGGAAAGGGAATGAAGTATCCTCTGGATATGATCCTTAGCACCCATTTGTCATTTGTGATGGCCTCCCAGGCATCTGGGTGCAAGGAGAAACGTCCCCCCCCTGACTGCTTCCAGAGGAGACCAGCTGGGCACCCGTTCAGGATCGCTGGAAGGGCTTGCCCTAGGAAGTTGAGGTGACCCTGATTTTGCGGACCCCCTCAGCCACGTGGGTGGCATCTCTCATTCTGACTATATTGCACTCTGCCTTGGGGAGGGGGGAGTAGAAAAATGGATTCCAACGGCAGAAAGGGTCTTACCATTCTTCTCACTCTGAGATAAAGTGTTACGTACCGTGGGCCCAAACAAGGTGGAGACATCAAAGGGGGCATTAATAAAGGACTGTTTGAAAGGCTCCTCAAAATCGCACAACCTCATCCAGGCATGGCACCGTATGGCAATGTCAGAATCGGCCACCCTTGAAGTACCCTTCCTAGTGTGAGAGATTAGCCTCATGGAGACATTGGCTAACTAATGTAGGGTGTCCAGCCTGGAGGAAAAGGGCTCCTCTGTAGATATGGACCCCAGGACGAAGCTAGAAAGTTCCTTCACTAAGTCCCTTAGTAGCCTGGTAAAATGCGACAAATAGTTCAACGCCCTGAGCACAAAGGTAGATGAGGTGTAGACTCTTTTGCCAAACCTGTCCAACACCCAGGATTCTCTATTCGGGAATGGACAGAGGAGCTTTCCTGAGTCAGCTCCTTCTTGGTGGTTGCACCCACAACCACAGCATCTACGGAGATAACCTTGGTCCAGAAAGATATGTCAACAGGGGCACTCAAAATCTTGTCTGCTCATTTGGGAATAGGTTCCACTGTATTCAGTTCCTTCCAAGCCCTCACCAACACCAGCTGGATAAGCGGGTCAGCCGGGGAAGGGCTCTGGGCAGATCAACCACCCCTCTGGAGAAGGATTTCAAGAATATCTCCGAAGGAGACCTGTCGGGTGCTGATCTGGGAGACCCTTCACCTTCCTCGAAATCAGTATCTGTAGTGAGTGATTCCATCGGGAAATCAATGTGCCTCTTTTTACACAATCTTTTCCAAGGGACCTTCCAGGGGGGGGGGGTTGCCCTGAGGAAGTGTTGGATGAAGCCTGGGAATCCACTGAGGGGATGGTGTGAAGGCTTTCTGAGACTGGCTGTCCATGCGGCAGCTCAGACACCTCAGACACAAGTCCAGTATGAGGAGGGGAAGGTTCCATAGTTCTAAGTGCCGAGGGTCTCCTAGGAATGGAGAGAACCCCCCCCCCGATGACCTCAAAAATGGAAAGGCTCAGAACCACCTGGAGCTGTCTCACTGGTACTGGGACCACCGGAGCAGACACCTCCTGGAGAGTTTGGGTCTCCTGCTCCGAGGGGGGAGTCAGAACCAAACTGTCAAAGGCCAAAGCTCTGAGGAGAACAGACTGCTTTGAAAGCTTCGGAGTCAAAGTCATCCCCCTGGAACTGACCTCAACACTACGGCTTCGAGACATGTGCAGAACTGAAGCAAATAGAGCCAAGCAGGTAAGGGAGAAAGTTGGAGACAAAGAGGAAATCTCTATTGGCTCTGACACCCCGGCACTGGGACCAAACGGAACTGATGACTGCGAAACCAAGGGGTCGGCTTGGAGAAGAAGTTACCAGCTGGAACGAGGAAACTCTCATGGATCCAAATGTGGCTGGAATGGACACAAACCCCATCTGGATCTTTGTCTCAAGAAATTTCCTTATGAGCTTGCCAACGTCGTTGGAAGTTAGACTTTGGGAAGACCCAAAAGAAATGGTGGATGGAGGTCTGGAGCATCTCCGAGCGGAATGACATGGAGATCTCTTTACATGTCCTGACAGCACCAACCCTGGTACCAAAAACTGTAGGAGCCGATGCCATGGGAGCACCATTTGGCCCCGGAGCAATGGAGGATGACCAGGGCAGAGGAGAAGCAGTGGCAACCGAGCTCAGAGCCTACTGAGTCAGTTCCAAAGATTTCAGCTTTTTCCTAGGCAGTTCAGAGAAGAATCATGTGGGAAAATATCTCCTGGACTCCTGGGAATCTCTGGGCTTTTTTGGAAGGGGTTAAGCCCCTGATGTAGAAGGCATCCCTGAGGTTTAAGAAGGAGGGAGCAAACCTTTTAACACCAGTTTCCTCCTCCTAGCTGCCAGAGCCCTAGCATGGAAAGCCCTACAGATTTTGCAAGGGCTTCCATACAGTTAGGCCTGAAGCAGTAAAATGCACTCCCTGTGGTCATCAGATAGAGGAATCTTCCACCCACAGGAAGTGCATTTTTTAAAACTTAAAGCTTTTTGGTCAACCACAGAAGCAAGGAAAAGAAATAAAGGAACAGAAGAGAAAGAAGTTTTTTTTGTATAAAGAGGGGAAACCTGATGGAGAGAAATGTAAAAATTATAAAGGAAGCTATCATTCAAGACATAAGTATTATACAGTTAGATAAGTAAAGAGAAATAGATAGGGAGTACAAAAAAAGACTTACACCCACTGCAAAACGGAGAAGCTCAAAAGTGAAGGAACTCACTGTTAACTTGAAGCACGCAAATGAGATCTGGGGTATTCTGGGGTAACACAGCATTATGGGTAGGGAGGAAGAGCTCAGGTCAGGAAGCTCGGGCTGGAAAGAAAGCAGCCAGTTGGTTCAGAGGATTGGAACCGTAATTCACAGGTTAATGAAATGAAGTGGACAACATCAGATACTGCCTTTTTCTGTAAGCTGAAGGTTTTCTGATAGAAAAATGTTATCTAGTCTGTCAATTCTTTTCTAAACTCTATCCCCCTCACAGATGTGAAAAACAGCTTAGGTGCTTTTGGTAAACATTAACTTTTACCCCTAAGAAAAATACACTGGCAACCTTTAAATAAATAAGCAAAAATGTGCACTGTTACATTAAATGCATTAAAGTATCAGGGTTGATGGGGAGGCAACTATTTATAAAACGCATTCACTTCTCACCGCTACAAACTTTATTTTTCACTGAAATGCTTGTCGATGCATGTTTAAGTGCTAATTGTGCTGCACCCTGTGCATTTATCTCAGCAAAAAGTATTCATAGCTCTTCTGATTAAGCAAGACTCCTTGTCTTCTAGTAAAACAATTCATGAGAGAAAAAGGTAAACTAATAACTTTGCATATGCATGAAGGAATCTGTAAATTTCACTCAGAACACAGATTTCTTGTCTACCACTGGAAGCATTTGCTAATGGAAAAAAATAATAACTGCAATTGCAAGAAAACTACCACATGTATGCCTTTCATAATTTTGTCTTATTTCTCAAGACTATTTGCTTAAAAATACTTGTCTAAAACTTAAACCAAGTACATTAATCTAGTCATCCACTCCTGTAAATAGAAGTGAAATTACTATCTTAATTCTAACTACAGTGTAATCAATACCCTTTTATACTCAATTTCCAACTCCAGCAGACCAAAAATTAAAATTATGTACTCGCCATAGCTATGCATCTCTGTTGTCCATTTTCATTCTTCCTCAATGATTAGATATCAGATCCAACTCGACTGCATACACTAGACTCTCGTATCCAACTCATGAGCTCCTCCCTTTAGCCATAATGCCCTAGTCAACTAGCTGTACCTCAGATCAAATTTACTGCCTTATGAGCCTTAAGCATATAGTCATAAAAAGGAAAAGACAAAGCTGGGCCTCAAACCCAGAACAAAGAGTTCCACAGTATCCACCAGGTCACTCCAGAAGATGAAAGGAGGGGGGGAATTGAGGAAGAATGAAAATGGACAACAAAGATGCATAGTTATGGTTAGTACATAACTTTAATATCTGATGTTGTCCTTTTCATCCATTCCTCAATGACTGTAAAAGTCCCTAGCAACGTGAATCTTGGGTGGCCCTCATGGAAGGATATTTCAGCGTACTGCAGAATCAAAGACAGCTGTGCTTCTGGATGTCAAATCTAGTTTGTAATGAGGTATAAAGGTATGAGGGTTAGACCAGGTAGCTGCTGCACAAATGTTATCAATTGAAGTTACAGGCCAAAAGGGGGAAAAGGTAGCTAAGGATATAGTAGAATGTGGTTTAGGAGGTTTTGGTAGGGAGAGACGTCATTGAGTGTAAACAAAGGAAATGTGATCAGAAACTCATTTGACCAGGGCAGTCTTGGGAAGTGGGGATCCCAATCTTTTCAGGGAGAAGGAGATAAAACGTTGTTCTGACTTCCTGAACTCCTGTGTTCGGCTGAGATAAAAACGTAGCTGCTTATCTTTATCTAAATGATGCAACATGTACTCTCCTTTATTAGCAAAATTGGGAAAGAAAATGGCAAATTAATGGATTGATTAATATTTGTTTCAGATGCTACCTTAGGTAAAAAGGATGGATTTGTTTGTAAGATGACCCTATCTTTGTGAAAAATAACACAAAGAGATTTGGAAGATAGAATGAGGAGTTCAGAAACTTGTCTCGCTGATTTAATAGCTACCAAAAAAGGCTGTTTTCCAAGAAAAAATTTTTAAATCAGATTTAGTTGTTGGTTCAAAGGGCTGTTGAGTTAATCCTTGCACTATAACTTTTAAGAACCAAGAAGGTAAGTAAGAAGGTGCCATTCAGAAAGACCTTACACAACTTCAAGGTGCCATTCAGAAAGACCTTACACAACTTCAAGGAAGCTAATGATTTATTTTCTTCCCAGTGAAAATTAGATGTAGCTGCTAATTGTACTATGATAGTGGAAAAACTAGCACCTTCTTGATAAATTTGTGTTAGAAATTCTAGAATCACAGACACTGGAGCAGCAAAAAGGTCAAGTTCCCTCTGATCCCAACGATAGAAAATCCTCTCTGCTACTGTTTTATTGAGAAACCACCTGTAAAGCATCAAAAATGACCTGATGAGTCTTATCTGCTCAAACATTGGACTTCCCTGTTATGTGCATTGCCAATAGAAAGCATTTGGAAGAAATCTCCCAGTGCCACACTCTCACTGCCCCCCAATAGTAAGGATGGGTTCCCCCATTTGTTGGTATACCATACCACAGTCATGTTGTCGGCTTGTACTGCAATGGTCCCTAGTGGAAAAATATGGCCTGCAATGCTAGTAGGACCGCTCTCATTTGCAGGAAACAGATATGTGAATTGGTCATTCAGGGGTCCATATGCCTAGGACTGTCCTTCCCAAGAAATGCCTCTCCCTACCCTAGCTGGGAGACGTCCATGGTCACAGTGGCTACTAGAGGGGAAAGAATGAAGCGATGGCCTAGTGAAACTTCATCAGACTGAATCCACCAACAAAGACGATCCTTGCAGACTCGAGTGAGTTTGACTGGAAAGGATAGAGGATGATGCAGAATCGACCACTGAACAGCCAGAGTCCACTGAAGAATGTGCGTATAGCGGGGCATTGGGACTAAGGTTATGGCCACTGACATCAACCCTAGAGCTTGAATGACCTGTCTGGCTAGGGGAGAAGGGTAAACAAGAATTTGCTGCACTTGAAACTTGATTAAGTCTACACGATGTGAAGAAATAGAGGCAAACTGACCTACTATGTTCAACTGGGCACCTATGAACTCCAGGCTCTGGACAGGTTGTAACTGTGATTTTCAGGTGTTGACTAAGATGCCTAATGATTGACATAGGTGGAGCAAACAGTCTCTGGACTGCTCTAGGAGATGCTTGGTTGGGATGGTGAGGAGACAATTGTCTAGATATGGAAACACTTGGAATCTCAGCAATCTCAGGTGAGCTCCTACTGCTGCCATACACTTGGTAAGCACTCTGGGGGCTGCAGTGAGACCAAGGGACAGGGGTCTGAACTAACAATGACTGGCCCCCAGCAGAAAGCACAGAAATCTTTGTCTTCATCTGTTCATCTTGAGGTGATAGTATGTGTCCTGAAGATCTAATAAGCACACCCAGTCGTCCTTGCTTAAAAAAACAGCAGAATGGACTGAAATATGACCATTTGGAACTTTGACATGTTCACAAACTGAGTAAGTTTGCTTAGATCCAAAATTGGTCTCAGGTTTCTGGTGTTCTTTGATACTAAAAGGAACCTTGATTAAGTTATGAATCCTTTCTGGTCTGGTGGGACCTCCTGGATGACTCTTTTCTTGCAGCTTTTGAATTTCCTGAGTTATGGCTTCTCTCTGAGTGGGTGGTATGTTGGGAAGCCTTCCGATTTTGGTTGGGAGAATCTGGGAAAATGGTATGAATAACCTCTGGATATGATTTTTAGCACCCAAGAATCTTTCGTTATTTAAGTCCAGCAGTCTGGGTGCAAAGACAAGCGTCCACAACTGCCTCCAGAGGTGAGCATTTAGGCAACCCTTCAAGAGCGATGAAAGGGTTTATCCAAAAAGGAATCCCAGAAACCCTGGTTTTGCAAGAGTCCTCTGCTGCAACGACACTGGCTTCCATTTGAACTTCTCCCTCTGTCTCCGGAGGAATTATCCCCACATGAATCCTGGAAAGGACCCTGGGACTTATGAAATCACATTTTCTTACCTCCTCTTTGATTCCTGGAAGAGGATCATTGTGAAAAGTGTATCTATACAGCAGACAGGGTCTTTCCATTCTGCTTACTCTATTAAAGTGTTTACTTTACAGTAGGTCCAAACAAAGGTGTACCATCAAAAAAAGCATCGACAAAAGAATACTTAAAAGGCTCCGCAAAATCACATAGACACACCTAGGCATGTCTCCTAATGGTGATGCCAGTAAGATATCCTCTGCAGCATGGGATATTAACCACACTGGAGATGGATAACAGACTGGCCAGCTGTGAAGAGGACCGTCTGCATTCCTCCAAGGACATGGACTTAGAGATGGATTTGGAAGGTTCCATAGTCAAATCCCTCTGTAGCTTTGTGAAGTGCTCTACGTAACTGAGGGACCTCCAGGCAAAGGTTGCTGAAGCAGAAATACACTTTCCAAACCTGTCCAGTGCCTTGGACTCTCTGTTAGGGGGATGGACTGAGCAGCTCTGCTCCAGTAACTCTTTCTTACTGCCTGCTGTCACAACCATAGCATCAACAGAGACTCCTGTACTCCAATGGGTAATCTATCCTTTAGTGGTGCCAAAAATTTATCTGGGCAATGGTAGATGGATTCTACAATATCTGGTTATTTCCATGCCCATCGAGAGATTAAATAAGTAAGTTTATCTGCCAGGGGAGTCACACAAGATGTAGATGGGCTAGACTTAAAACATTCCAGAAAAAATTACTCTTCTAGGGAGGAGGCATCTAAGAACCATCCATCTTTTTGCTTAAGAATTTTTGGATGTCTCTGAAGGAGGCATCATCTGGTGGAGATTTGGGGACCCTTCTACTTCATCAAAGTCAGTATCTTCGTGACAGATTCAATACGGGGAATCTATGAGTCTCCTTTCGCATGTTCTCTTTTGGGGAATCTCTTCAGTGGGATGGTCTGGAAAGGTATGCGAGGAGACGAGGAGTTCCTCAACAGGAGCTGTCTGGATATTAAATAGTACAAGCTCTCCCTCTGGAGTAGGTCTGAGATGATCAGAGCTCAAACCCAAAGGAGGAATCAATGTAGGATCCAAGAAGGGGGGAGTAGTCACATCTCTGGGCTGAGAAAAAACCCTCTCCGCTACCACGAAGGCCGAAGGACTGAGGGAAGCTGTGGCTGGCTGCACTGGAGCCGAAATCTCTCGAGCTACTAAGCCCTGATCCTGTCTGGATCAATATCTTGAGGAGGGAGTCGGGGACCCGAGCTGTCCAACAGGGGGCAAGGATGGCTTCGACAATATTAGAGCAGGACCTAACCCTCCGGATCTGCCACTGACCCTTCAGCTCCAAGATTCATCCCAATCTAACGGAATCAGAGCAAAAGCAGTCAGGGAAGCTGTCGAAGTCGAAGATCTAGTAGTCTTCAGATCCAATGCCAACACTATCAGGGCTCTCAGAACCAAGGGCTCCAAAACCATGGGACAGATCGGAGAAGGAGAGATTACTATGTGAGAAGTCAAAGGGAGGCTCACGTATCCGATGGGAGATGGAGTTGGGATAACTTCTATCTGAATTGGAGCTCTGAGGAACTTCCTCATTTTCCTATCCTCATCAGCTTCTGAAAGACTGCTGGAGGATCAAATGAAAAAGGTAGTGGATTACGGTCTAGAATCTCTCCTTGGGGTCCGCTGGAAAAAATAGGAATGGAGCTGAGGAGAAACATATTCTATGGTGAACCCTGGTAAGTGGGTTTGAGGAAATTTAGCTTGAAAACAGATGGACACAAGGGGAACAAGATCCATATGCTTTCTCTTAGGATCCAAAGTAGTCACATCCGAAGTTTTAAGAATCTTCTGCAGAGGCTCGGAAGAAGAAGTAGCGGTAGCAGCCTTTGGACAGCAGGTCACATGAATACTCATTGGTATACAAAATCATAAAATCATAAATATTCATTAAGACCAGGCTGGAAAAGTCCACCTAATTTCACAATCCTATGATTTATGATTTTGTATACCAATGAATATTCATAAGCTCACCAAAGAAACTTTGTGACTAATTATGTCAATGTATAAAAAGAACCTCAAGATGTTTTGAGTATTTACACTGATGAAGGCTAGGTTAACACCATAGCCGAAACGGGTCTGTTATCTTTGTGGTTTTTTATTTTTTAACTAATTAAATTAGTTCATACAGCTCACAGTTGCTGGCTTCTGCTTTTTATTAAATATACTGATCCCAAGGATATTGCCAATATCCTGGCAGATCGATTCAGTGCCAACTTCACCCCACTCTCTCCCCCTAAATGGCCCATCTCAATACCGGAAGACTGCCAAATTCCGGTAATAACAGCCACACAAATGTAAAAAATGCACTCTCCAAAGCTAAGAATACAGCATCCATGGGACCAGATGACATCCCAGGCTGTGTACTACATGAATTACAAAATGAACTGGCACCTCACCTAAGTGTCATGTTTAATCATACCCTCACCTCAGGCTTCGTGCCCACTGAGTGGAGCACAGCTACAGTTATCCCACTCCACAAGGGGCAATCCACCTTGGATCCTGGGAACTACCGCCCCATCAGTCTGACGAGCCTGATCTGCAAGGCCATGGAACGTATTATCATGGAATGTATAAACAGACATTGGCAACCTTAAAAAAACACTGACCCCCCCAGTTTGGGTTTGAGAAGGGCGATCTTGTCTCCTGAACCTGATTGACTTCTTGAATCAGTCTCCAGAGCCGTGGACGAGGGTAGAGAATCACCACAGCCTATCTGGGACCAAAAAGCCCTTGACCATCATCCCCCACTCTGGAATCATAGATAAACTTATTAGCTGGGCATTAATCCCTACATCACTCAATGGGTTACCAACTGGCTTACTGACAGAACCCACTATGTAAAAGTAGCTGACTCCAAATCCAGTTCCAGACAAGTGACAAGTGGAGTACCTCAGGGTTCAGTCCTGAGACCTCTCTCGCTTCATATTCTCTTCTCTCTAGTACAGGCCAACACTAAGGAACTCTGGCTAACAAAGTTCGCAGATGACTGCAAACTGGGAGCCATTATTGAATCCCCAAATAATGTGGATACTCTACAAAAGGGCCTTACAGAAACAGATGCTTGGTGCCAGAGCCATGGGCTCAAGTTCAGTGCCAAGAAATGTATAGTTATCCCCTTTGGGAAAAAACATGTACCCGTGAATTACCACATAGGTGGCAGTACACTAAACACCGAAAGTGTGATAACAGACTTAGGGACACAGGTGGACAGTGGTCTCACCTTCAATAACCACATCTCCACAACAGTCAGGAAATCCTTCTATGTGGCACACCTCATCACTAAGGGCTTTTCTTCCAGAAAAAAAGGAGGTTATTGTCCCACTGTACTCATCCCTCATTAGACCCATTATACAATACAATGCCCCATTTGGTATGTACCTCTCACAACATCTGCAACAACTGGAAAGGCCGCAGAAATTCCTCACTAAAAGAATCACAGGCCTAAAGCAGATGCCCTATGCTGACTGCCTTAAAAAACTCCAGCTATACTCTGTTGCATATTCCAGGCAATCTCTGCTTAACATACAAGGCCATGTCAAACCCAGAGCTGATGAACATGCTACACTTAAAGAAATCCCAATCCCTCAGAGCCACACGCTCCAGGGATCTAAACCTTGTCATCGCAATAAACAAAACATGCTGGAGGGATAGGCTCCTGACCCAGAGACTCCCCAGACTCTGGAATAGACTGCCCATACATGTCAAGCAGAGTGCCTCTTTGGCCCTCTTCAAAACGAACCTTGATGATTGGATGGGAGAATGTAAATTCACCCCGGGGATCATGTCAGTCACCCTGCTAGACAGGTGTTCAGGGAAGTAAATAGTGTGTGAAGAAATAGCCAGGGAATTGTTATGGCTAGGCTTGTAGGCAGATAGCCTAGTACCAACCTATGAACCTAAGAGGATTTCATAGGTTTACTGGGTGTTTCAGCCCCTACAGAAGAAGAAGCCGGTAGCAACCCTTTAAACATCAGCTTATTTCTTCCATCACTAAGTGCCCTGGAATTAAAAGCGAAACAAATGGAGCAGTCAGTGTTAAGGTGTGACACTCAGAGAAAATACACACACTCCCTGCGGGCATCACAGCTGGATCTGTCAGCCATTTCTGAAGAAGGAAATAACAAAGGCCGAGATAAAGGTTAAGGGCAAAAGGAAGTAAGAAAGTTTTTTTTTAGGTTAACTATCAACAATGGTAGAAAAGAATACCAGACAAATACCAACAATGGTACCAAAAAGGTTATCCAAAAGGTAGAACAAGAGATAACAAAAATAAATATACCTCAATGCTGGTTAAACAGGACAATATAGTTGAGCTTTTCCACATTCAAATCACCACAGGCAAAATCCAAAACCACTTCCTTGCAAGCTATAGGTCCCCCTCTATGTCCTAGGAAACCCATAATATGCATTTAAACTTATTGGAAACACTCACCATCCATCCAACCCAATAACATATTCATGGGCGACTTTAATTACCTGACTATTACCTGGGAATCATATATGACACCAAACGTACAGGCGCAGACATTCCTGGATTTTGTAAACACAAACTTTCTGGACCAGGCTGTCACTACACCAGCAAGGGGTGCAACCATACTGGATCTAGTTCTCACTAATGTAGGAGAGTGCTGCACAACCTTTAGTGCAATGTTTTCTTTGGTAAGGTCAGACTGTAAAATGGTCTCCTTCGAAGTAAAAGTAAAACCTGAAACCCCAGTTAACCCTAGAATATTTAGGAACTACTCTAAGGGTCACTTCCCAATATTAAGTGATAACCTGGCAACATTTCAAGCCTCCATAAACCCTGAAATGCAGAACTGTTCACAGAAACCCTATACCAGCATGCTAATAGCTGCATAGAGGCAGCTGTACCTACTATGAAGAAGTACAGAACTAAATCAAAAAACAAGCCACTCTGGTGGAAACACAACATCAATAAGCTGTATAAGAGAATGCAGAAAATCATGGCAAAAATCAGGAGGTGCATCACCCAGCAGGATAAAAGTACTCTCATCAAACTAAACAAACAACTTAGAGGACAAATAAAATCTATCAAAGCCAAATTTGAGGTAAATGTGGCCTCCCAGGCCAAGGACAACCACAAGGCATTCTTTAGCTATATCTGCAACTTCAAAGGCAATACACAATTATGTGCAGAGCTGATTGTAAATGGAGCCACCTATACTAAGCCAGAAAATATAGCAAACCTACTGGCTGACAAATTCAGCTCCAACTTTACCCATCTCTCCCCATCAACCTTCCCTCAGGAAATGCCATAAATATAACTCACCCTGCTCATGTTTAGTTTGATGAACCAACATGTGTCCAGGGTAGTAAGAAAATCCTTCTCTGTTCCTCAACTTAAAATCAAGGACATGGCATCTAGGTCCAGTGAGGGTATCAAAACCTGACATCTCAGATCCCCCTGACATCTCAGATGCTCAGGTAAGAGCCGCCCTCTCCAAAGCAAAAAACACAGCATTAATGGGACCAGGCCCAAACATAAACCTACTGCTCAGTCTCACCCTTACTACTGGATATGTGCCCAAAAGTGGCGTAAGAGTGGCGCAGCAACAGTGGTCCCTCTCCATAAAGGTGGTGCCCCAACGGATCCTGGAAACTATCGCCCCATAAGCCTGACTAGCTTGGTCTGCAAAGCTATGGAAAGGATCATCATGGACCTCATAAATAAAGATATTGGGGACCTACAGATACTGGATCCTATGTTAAGGGCAGATCCTGCCTCTTAAACCTGGTTGATTTCCTTGAAACAGTCACCAAGGCCATTGACGAGGGAAGGTGGTCCACACAGCCTACCTGGACCTGGCATTATAGATAAGCACACCAGCTTAAATATAAACCCCTATGTCACTAGATGGATTGCAAACTGGCCCAAGGACAGAACTCACATGGTTAGAATTGCTGGAGCCATGTCAGACTCCAAACCAGTTACAAGTGGTGTCCCACAAGGCTCAGTCCTGGGACCTCTCTTGTTCGGTAAATATTTCTCGGAGGTACAGGCCAACACGGAAGGACTGTGGCTGACCAAGTTTGCAGATGACTGCAAACTGGGAGCATCCTCCAAAAGGGCCTCATAGAAACAGACAACTGGTGCCAGAGCCATGGCCTCAAGCTAAATGCCAAAAGTGTATAGTCATCTCCTTTGGCAAAAACAAAGTGCCCACAAATTACCACATAGGTGGTACTCCATTAAGTACAGAAGAAGTAATTAGGGACCTGGGGACCCAAGTTGATAGCAATCTCTCATTTGACAACCACATGGCCAAAGTGGTCAGAAAAACATTTTATATAGCCCACCTAATCATGAAGGGATTCACATCTAGATCAGGGGAGGTCATCGTGCCTCTTTACTCATCCCTCATCAGGCCCATAATTGAGTACAATGCCCCTTTTGGGATGTACCTTACCAGACACCTGCAGCAACTGGAAAGACCCCAAAAGTACCTCACCAAGAGGATCAAAGGGCTCAAACAGATGCCATATGCTGCCGGTTAAAGAAACTCCAGCTCTACTCAGTGGCATACCGCCTGCTCAGAGGCGATCTGTGCCTGACATATAAAGCCATGTCCAACCCGGAATTAATGGACATGCTGCACCTCAGAAAATCCAAACCCCATCGAGCTACGCTCGAGACTTGAACCTCAGCACTGAAATAAATAGGACATGCTGGAGGGACAGATTCATAACCCAGAGGCACCCTTCACTCTGGAATAAAATCCCAGTCCAGGTTAGGCAGAGTCCCTCATTGACTCTCTTCAAGAGGAATCTTGATGAGTGGATGGGAGATCGTAGGTTTACCCAGGGTGTCACTTCTGTGTCACTGTTAGACAGAGGCACAGTATACTAACCTCGAAAAAGGGCATAGCAAAATAAATTTAAAATGGGTGGCGAAAGCCAAACACATTCTGGCTAGGCTTATAAATGCCCTAGGGCAGATAGCCTAGTATGAACCTATGAACCTATGAATAAAACACCCCTAAAAGTTGATTCACTAATTAGGGATGTTGGAACTCATGTAGATAGTAAGCTAGCCCTCAGCCAACATGTGTCCAGGGTAGTAAGAAAATCCTTCTCTGTTCCTCAACTTAAAATCAAGGGCATGACATCTAGGTCCAGTGAGGGTATCAAAACACTGTACTCAGTCCTCATCAGACCCACAATAGAGTATAATGCCCCCTTCGGTATGTAGCTGACAAGACATGTGCAGGAACTAGAATGTCCACAAAGATGCCTTACAAAAAGAATACAGGGAGTAAACACAACGTCATACACTGATTGCATCTAAATCCTCTATCTCTACTCAGTATCATACAAACTTTTGAGAGGTGATCTTTGCCTGGCATACAAATTATCCCTGGACCCTGTTTTAATGAACCTTTTGCACATCTTCAAAAGAAACAGCATAAGCACTACTAGACTAAAAGGCATGAATTTTGCTTGCAACATAAATAAGACATGTTGGAGAAAGAAATGTTTCTCAGAGAATTCCCATTCTCTGGAACAGTCTCCCCATCCATTTGAAGCAGAGTTTCTCTTTATCCCTGTTTAAGTGTACCTTTAACCAATGGATGGGTAATTAGAAATTCACCCGTGGTCCGGTACCTATGCCTCTGATGGACAAAGGCAGTCAGTAAATCAGCCCCTATATAAATCAAATTTGTGGGTCACATTTGGGATGCATAGCTAGGCTTATAAGGGCCCTAGTGGTCATTAGCCTAGTATTCACTTATAAACCTATGAATGGAGAACAGCAACAGTCATCCCTCTGCACAAAGGTGGGCCACTCATAGATCTTGGAAACTGCAGACTCATAAGTCTCATATGCAAAGCCATGGAAAGAATTATCATGGGCATGAGCAGTAATAACACAGGAATCCTCCAGACACTGGACCCAACCCAATTTGGTTTCATCAAGGGCAGATCATGGCTACTCAACCTAGTGGACTTCTTTAGAAGGTTACCAATGCAACAGATGAGGGCAAAATGGTTCATACTGTGTATCTTGACCTGGCCAAGGCATATGATACAATCCCCAACTCGGGCATTGTTGACAAACTTAAAGAAGTTAGGTACAAACCTTTATATCACCTGGTGGATAGCCAGCTCGCTCACAGACAGGACTCAAGCAGTTAGAATTGCAGAGGCCACCTTTACAAAGAGGCTAGTCACAAAAGGAGTCCCTCAGAGATCAGTCCTGGGACAACTTCTTTTTGTCATTTACTTCTCTGACGTCAAGGCTAACATCACTGGCTTCTGGCTAACTAAATCTGCAGATGACTGCAAATTAGGAGCTGTTACTGAATTGCCCAATGAGAGAAACATTCTCCAGGAGGGACTGACACACACACTGGTGTCAGAGACATGGACTAAAACTAAATGCCAAGAAATGCAAAACAGTATCCTTCGGGAAGTCATTCACCACTCCTGTTAACTATCATATTGGCTAAACAGCCCTAAAAGATGACCCAGTAGGCAGGGACTTGGGGACACACACACAGACAGTAATCTAGACTTTGACCATCACGTGTCTACAGTAGTGA
Organism: Protopterus annectens; assembly: GCF_019279795.1. Lineage (NCBI taxonomy): Eukaryota > Metazoa > Chordata > Ceratodontiformes > Protopteridae > Protopterus > Protopterus annectens. The sequence goes on along the minus strand of NC_056743.1, from coordinate 1,406,013,352 downwards.
GGATATCATTCTATGCTGCACAACTTATAAACAAAGGTATGGCATCTAGGTTCAAGGGAGTCATTGTTCCACTATAGTTGGCATTCATCAGACCTATCAATGAGTGCAGTGCCCCCTTTGGTATGTACCTAACCAGCCATATCCAACAACTGGAACATCCAAAGAGGTTCCTCACTAAAAGAATACAGGGTGTAATTTATATGTTCTATGCAGACTGCCTCAAGGCCCTATCCCTTTACTGTCTCCTACAGGCTCTTGAAGGGAGATCTATGTCTGGCATACAAGGCAATGTCAGACCCCACTCTGCTTGACTTTCTGCACATCCGCAAAACAAATAGCACCAGAATTACCCATTCTAAAGACTTAAACCTTGCCTGTGATATAAACAGGACCTGCGGGAGACAGGAATGTATCCCAGAGACTACCCCTTCTCTGGAACAGGCTCCCCATCCATGTGAAGCAGAATTCCTCCCTAACCCAATTCAAGTGTAACTTGGACAATTGGATAGGGAACAAGAAATTAATTCCTGGTTTGACACCTATGTCTCTAACAGACACAGACAGCCTGTAAATGGTTCATCTTCCAGGCCCCTGCTTATAAATGTTTCATCTCCTAAGCCCCTGCTTACACTTATCAAGGGTACCAGAACTTGTCAGAGATTTGGGATGCATGGCTAGATGCAAAAAGGTTTAAAAAGGCCTAGTAAACACCGATGACCTTTGAAAAAAAGGCTATTGGTCAAGATACCCAAAAGATAAGCATCAGAAGAGGGAGGTGGGTAAATTTAAATACTGATGGAAAAGATTAAAGGCAAAAAAATACTAAGTAGAAAAATACCCAAAAGAGCTCTCAGAGTATGATCCTTGTATGTAGTGTTATGGCAGCAAACAAGATCTGAGGTACAGCTAGTTGACTAGGGCATTATGGGTAGAGGGAGGAACTCATGAGTTGGAACCGAGAGTCTAGTGTATGCAGCCGTCAGATCCAAGGTCAGATCTGATACCCAATCATTGAGGAATGAATAAAAAGAGCAACATCAGATCATTATATCAACTTAAACTTTCTTCCGGCCAGCGTTTCTTATCTTATTTGCAGTGAAAAATCTCTATACCTTACAACTAAGACAAAGTACTTGATTGCTTTAATATTTGTAAGACAAACGGTAGATTGCTTTAATATCTGTAACACAAACTGTAGTCACCTGTAAGACCCTCCCACCTCACAAGTAGAATACCTCCAACTACACACCATCATCATCATTCTCTTTCGGCTTTTCCCATTAGGGGTCGCCACAGCGGATCATCTCTTTCCATTTCTTCCTATCCTCTGCATCTTGCTCTGTCACACCAACCGCCTGCATGTCCTCTCTCACCACGTCCATAAACCTTATCTTAGGCCTTCCTCTATTCCTCTTACCTGGCAGCTCCATCCTTAGCATCTTTTTCCCAATATACCCATCATCCCTCCTCAGCACATGTCCAAACCATCTCTCTTGCTTTGTCTCCAAACTGTCCAACATGAGCTGACCCTCTAATATACCGATTCCTAATCCTATCCATCCTAGTCACACCGATTGCAAATCTTAACATCTTTAACTCTGCCACATCCAGCTCTGACTCCTGCCTTTTTGTCAATGCCACTGTCTCCAACCCATATAACATAGCTGGTCTCACTACACTCTTGTAGACCTTCCTTTCACTCTTACGGATACCCGTCTGTCACAAATCACTCCTGACACTCTTCTCCACCCATTCCACCCTGCCTGTACTCTCTTCTTCACCTCTCTTCCACATTCACCATTACTCTGAACTGTTGATCCCAAGTACTTAAACTCGTCCACCTTTACCAACTCTACTCCCTGCATCCTCACCATTCCTCTACCCTCCCTCTCATTTACACACATATATTCTGTCTTAGCCCTGCTGACCCTCATTCCTCTGCTCTCTAGAGTATATCTCCACCTCTCCAGAGTCTCCTCAACCTGATTCCTACTCTCACTACAGATCACAATGTCATCTGCAAACATCATAGTCCACGGGGCCTCCTGTCTGATCTCATCTGTCAACCTGTCCATCACCACTGCAAATAAGAAAGGACTCAGAGCTGATCCTTGATGTAATCCCACCTCCACTTTAAACGGATCTGTCACTCCCACTGCAGTCCTCACCACTGTCACACTACCCTCGTACATATCCTGTACCACTCTTACGTACTTCTCTGCCACTCCCGACTTCCTCATACAATACCACAACTCTTCTCTAGGCTACACACTACAACTACACACCATACAAAACTGTTTTACAATATAAAATGTATCTTGTATAATTAAATTTGTACTGAAATATTAATAAGACCAAAATCTGTTTTACTTATAGTTACCTCTTCATTCCCTTCACTGTCTCTCTAAACATTAATAACATAAAGCGGGGTATAAGACTTACAGGTCACCCACCAGTTTAACACAATCAATAAGATTCCAGTCTTTCTCAGCCACTTTATCTTGCAAATGTCTATTCCTGTATACACTGGAATTGATGCTTTATAGTTTATTTACTCACTAATTTTATACTGTTGCTGGTCTTCTTCCCAATCATCTTATCTCCATCTCCCAACAACATTCTCAGGTTCAATTCCAAGGTACTCTTGATGCTTCTAGTTAGGTTTTGTGCTTCTCTCTCTCTCTCAAACGTTATCCATTGGACAAATGGAAACTTTTCACTGGCAAATTTTCTGTATGGGTTTTATTACTGTCAGTAAAATGAGAAGCAGTATCCTTTGGTAACTATTTGAAATGTCTGGACCCCCTAGAGAGAGTCTCAAAATACAGAGACTGAATGGCCGAAAGAATGGACATATATAATAAATCTGAGATGCCATTTCTCTGAGCAATCCCTTTTCAGTGAAGACTGGCAATCGTGGAGTTGGTACACATAAGTTTGGTGAGTGTGGGGGGATTGCCCCCCCCCCACATGGCAAGAGTGCAGGGGGGCTTGCTTCCATTACAAAAAAAAAAGTTTTAAGGAGAGGAACGATCTTTGAGATTTGCTATTTTCCAGTGTTTTTGGTCTTTTTTTTCAGCTTGTCAGCACTCAGCATTTCGAGTATTTCAATAGGGAGTCGTGTCTCTTTCTGCTTGGTGGCTCATTCTTTGCTGGATAAACATTTTATTTCATCCTTAGCCTGTTCTTTATCAAAACTTTCTCTGATCATCAAGAAAAAAATATTCTGAAGGCAGCTGGATAAAGCAGCTTCAATCTCACACCTATCTCTTAACATTCCCTGATTGCTGGGATAAACTTGCTTCTCTTCTGCATGGTGTACAGTGAATAATCAAATTCCACAACCACTCTCTTCTACCACAGTGTTGTCATGAGCTTTTCTTTCTGCTGGTGTGAGCGAATCTTTGCTATTGTAGGTCTTAGTTGTTTTCTCGAGTTAAATTCTGATATGGAACGCCAGCCCAATTGCCTATTTGCAGTTTCTTAAGATTAATGCAACTGTTCCTTCCAATTTCTAAGGTATAGCAGAAAATTATTTTTTTTCTGGGCATGTTCTGTGTTCTGGGTTTGCTATTTTTTGAAACAGCTCTTCTTGAGAAGCTTCACACTCAGCCAACCTTTTCTTCACATTAACCCATATTTTTTTCAGTTTTATCCATTCATCTGAATAGCTAGTTAAAGTTTATTCTATTTTTCAGCCATTTGCTATTGGACTTTATATAATCCTGTAGTTTTTCATTTATTTTAAAGACCTCTGAGTGTATTTATTTGTATTCTGTACCAAAGATGAAGCGTGAACTCTTTTGTTGTTGTTGTTGCTGCTGAACAGCTGCAACATTTTTCCCAGACATATTTTTTCTTACACTTTTATAGCTGAGTTTTTTTCTCCCCTTCTCTGCATTTATTATATGTTGGCATCCAGGCAGCATAATTACTAGCCAATAACTGAATTTCACCTAAACTGATAGCCTTTACTTGCTTTTTTTTCACAGTTTCATTTTTCACACTGGGAGAGCTCTAATCAACCTGTTGATCAGTGGGCATCTTTCTTGTAAGTCTCCCTAACATTAAAGGACTGATAGGAAATGCAGGAGCTGGATATTGTTTCGTAGTTCTTCTGTTTTTCAGTAGTATACAGGGAACTTGAATCACCTAGCCTACTCCTTACTATCTTTAAATACTTGAAAATAGATGTAGTTTTACAGTTTTACAATACAAAATAATTCTTCTGAGATGATGGACTACACAAAACATGAAAAATATGGTACTTATGTACTTACTACAATGCTGAATCCTTTCATTCCTGTCAATCTGATATAACTGATGGGTCTTCTTCGAGATACTTGTCACATCCAAGATGGCAAAGTTAGTACTCCAGCCTCGAGTTTTTCTGACTTTTCCCTCCCAAAATGCCAAAATGCATCTGTCTTGTCTAATACCACACAAAGAGGTCTGCATACACGGGGGCAAAAACAGACCCCAGAGCAGTAACTTTAACTTGCAAATAACACTCTTAAAAAAATAAGCAGTTTTTGTTAAGAACTAATTTTATCAGCTCTGTAAGAAAATCCTTATATTCTATGCTGTATAGCTGTGACTTTTTCAGCCAATAATATACAGCTGTTAGTCCACCATTGTGGGGTATCATGGTGTATAAGGCCAGGAATTTCAATGGTACACATACACCATTGTCATTTAAAAGGTATATCAGACATAACATGGAGGAACTCAATTATGCCCCAAGGTGTAGGATATAACAGATCACAAACATTTAGTTATGTACTCAGCATAACGATAGATGTATGTGGTCCATCTCGCTTACATTCATTACTGATGGGCTTGGAGCCGAATCGGCTCTGACTCGGCCGCTATAAATAGCGCAAAGTCTCTAATTGGCTGGGCTAAGCCTGTATCCCAGGATGCACCACGCCCAAACCCCCAGATCTTGTTTGCCACAAAATCATCATTACATGTGCATAACCCCACATAACAACAAAGCAAGAAGAGAGGAAAAAAAAATAATATCCTCAGAAGGGTCTAAGAATATAATTTCCTCCAAGTTCACCAGGAAGGAGGAAGGTGGGAGCGTACGTAAGAATGAAGGTGAGATGGACCACATACATCTATCATTATGGTGAGTACATAACTAAATGATGTAATGTGGTCCTATCTCACCTACATTCATTACTGACGGGACAGCGTCCCTAGCACCTATATCCTGGGAGGCTCATGAGAAAACACTCCTGAGCACAGTGGAACCAAAGGAAGCCCGGCCTCTAGAAGCCACGTCCAGCTTATAATGAGAAATAAAAGTGTGTGGAGAAGACCAGGTGGCTGCCGCACAGATTTCATCCAAAGAGAGCCTAGCATGAAAAGCCACTGAGGTAGCCATAGCCCTGGTAGAATGCGCCTTAACCGGGAAAGGTAGATCTCTACCCGCCAATGTGTAAATAAATGAGATACAGTCCTTAATCCACCTTGCAATAGTGCCTTTGGTCACAGGACTACCATTCCTGTTCTCTGAAAAGGACACAAACAACTGATCTGATTTCCTCTCTTGTTTTGTCCTGTGCAAATAAAACCTCAGTTGTCTATGTACATCCAATTGGTGAAATTTGAATTTTGCCTTGTTTGAAAAGTGCGGGAAAAACACCGGTAACTCAATGGATTGGTGATGACAGAAGGTAGAAGAAACCTTAGAAAGAAAGGAAGGGTTGAGTCTCAAGGATACGCTATCATTTTGAAAAATCAAATAAGGAGGTTTGACAGAAAGGGCTTGAAGCTCTGATACCTTTCTGGCTGAAGTAATAGCCACCAGAAAGACTGTCTTCCAAGACAAATATTTTAATTCACAAGAGGCTGCAGGCTCAAAGGGAGAAGAAGTTATGGCTCTAAGCACCAAGTTTAAATCCCATGGTAAGACTGGCTGAGAAACTGGGGGACGAAATAACCAGGTTCCTTTTAGGAAGGCTTTACACAGTTTATGGCCCATGAGGGAAGGCTCATATGAAACGTGAAAATTAGAAATTGCCGCCAGCTGAACCTTAATAGTGGAGGCAGCGGAACCTTGTCTAAAAAGAGTAGCCAAAAATTCTAAATACTGCCGTCACAGGGGTTATGTGACTGGGCCCAGATAGCAAATCTTTTCCATTTACTGGAGTATATCTTCTTAGTGGAAGGCTTGTGGGAAGAAGATAAGATATGTACCAATTCCGGTGTAAAGGAAAGCTGTCTGACTAAGGACGGAAGTGGAGAAGCCAGGCAGTGAGCTTGAGGGTTCGCAGGGATGGGTGGAACTGCCCTGACAGATGAGTCAATAGGTCTGGAACTGGGTGCAGAATCCAAGGACCGTCCATAGTATATCTCCGGAGAAAGGGGAACTAAACTTGACGGGGCCAGTGTGGTGCGATCAAGATCATTTTGCTTCCCAAGGAAGTTGCCTTCTGAATCACTCTTGGCAGCAGAGGAAACGGAGGGAAGGCATAGAGCAGACCGGGGGGAAAATCGTGGACTAGAGCGTCCCTGGGTGACTCCCCCTGTGGGGGGATCAGAGTGAAATAATAGCTGCACTTGGCATTGAGGGGACTGGCAAATAGGTTGCAGCAAGGTAGACCCCACCTGGAGAAGATCTGAGCCGCAAATCGATCGTTCAGGGACCACTCGTGAGGCATCAGAATAGCTCTGCTTAGCCTGTCTGCTATCACACTGGACTTCCCCGGAATGTGCATTGCCACTAGAAAATGTTGGGAAGACACCGCCCAATTCCACACTCTCATGGCCTCTCTGCAAAGGGGATAGGACTTGGTTCCCCCCTGTTTGTTCAGGTACCACACGACTGACATGTTGTCGGAAAGAATTGAGATAGTGCCCTTGGGAAGAGAGCTGTGAAGTGCTTGCAATGCTAGTAGCACCGCTCTCATCTCCAGAACATTTATATGCAAGTGTACCTCATGTTCCTGCCACGTGCCTTGGACCGTTCTGCCCAGATAATGCCCCCCCACCCTGTCTGGGAGGCATCCGTGGTCACTGTTGCAGTAGGGGGCGGAGGATTCAGGGATCTCCCTTTGTTCAGATTGGGTGAATGAAGCCACCAACACAGATCCTGTCAGCATTGTTCCGTTATAAGAATCGGATGAGACAGAGGAAGCTCTTGAAAGGACCACTGGACCGAAAGAAGCCACTGTAGTGTCCGCATATGTAGCCTGGCCAGGGTACTAGTTGGATGGTGGCCGCCATGGAACCTAGTAACTGAAGAACTAGTCTGGCTTGGACCTTTTCAGAGGTAATAAGGCCAAAACTTGAGCCTGTAGCACTTTTATTCTTTCTGTAGGAAGGAAAGCCCTCATTTCTACGGAATCTAGCTCTGCGCCGATAAATGCAACACGTTGTGATGGCAGCAAGACAGATTTTTGCCAGTTGAAAGTAATCCCTAGGAGTTGACCCAAGTTGATGGTGGCCTCCGTGGCTCGAACAAGTAGATGCCTGGTGGGGGCGGTGAGAAGCCAGTCGTCTAGGTAAGGAAACACCTGGAATCCTAGATGTCTCAGGTGAGCAGTCACCACTGCCAGACATTTGGTAAACACCCTGGGGGCTGTGGTGAGACCAAAGGGCAGGGCTCGAAATTGGAAATGACTGGCTCCCAGCCGGAAGCGTAAGTGATTCCTGGAGGCCTTGTTTATCTTGATGTGATAATAGGCGTCCTTGAGATCGATGGAGCACATCCATACTCCTTTTTCCAACAAGGGAAAAATGGTTTGAAGAGTGACCATTCGGAACTTGGACTTCCTGACAAAGCGGTTTAAACGGCTGAGATTCAGGATGGGACTCAAGTCCCCTGTTCTTTTGGGCACCAAAAATAACCTTGAGTAAGTTCCTGATCCGATCTGGTCTGAGGGGACTAGTTGGATGACTCCTTTTTCCAGCAGCTTTGAGACTTCTAACGCTGCTTGGTCCCTTTGACTGGGTGGAACGTCTGGGACTCTCTTGGGTGGCGGAGGGGGTGAGATAAAGGGAATGGTGTAACCTCCGGCAATAATTCAAATCACCTAACGATCCTGAGTGATGTTTTCCCAGGCTTGCAGATGCTTCGTGAAACGACCCCCGACTGGTTCCGGAGAGGCACAGTTGGGCAGTCCCTCAGGGACGTTGGTAGGAGGAACCATGAAAGGACTCGCGGTCTCCTGAGTTGCGGGAGCCTCCCCCACCCCTAGGACGACATCTTCCAGAGTAATTCCCCCCTCCTCTGCCTCTGGAGGGGGGGGTCACCATGATGGTCAGGATAAGACTTCTGAGACTTCCTGAACCACATCTTTCCTCCCCTCTGCTCCTTGGGATAAGGTCTAGAGGGAAGCGAAAAATGGGCCCCAACGGCAGACAAAGTCTTACCCTTTTGCTCACATCTGGTGAGGGTGTCTTTCACTTTGGGTCCAAAGAGGGAGGACCCGTCAAAGGGAGCGTCCGTGAAGGAAGACTTGAAGGCCTCCGCGAAGTGACACAGGCGCATCCAGGCTTGTCTCCTGAGGGCTACGCCTGAGCTAGCTGCCCTACCCGCCCCCTCGGCTGCATAGGATATGAGCCTCATGGACGAGTTAACAACAGAAGACAGAGTAGACAGCTGGGCGTTGACAGTCTGGTTCACCGCCTCAGGCAAGTTACCTGACAGAGTATCTCCCAACTCCTTGAGGAGATCTCTTTGGAGCCTCGTAAAATGACACAGATAATTCAGCGACCGCAAAGTAAAGGTTGCTAAAGACAGGGTACGCTTTCCATACCAATCCATACTCCTAGACTCCTTGTTAGGAGGATGAACGGAAGCAGAAGCCTCTGCAACGTCTTGCTGAGTTGCAGACGCCACCACCATGGCATCTACAGGAACTCCTTTCATCAAAAATTCTTTCCCAGGAGGCGCAGACAAAAACTTGTTGGGGCAGCTAGGAACCGGTTCCACGGAGTCAGGGTGTTCCCACACCCTTCGACAAATAAGGTCCAACAGTTCATCGAAAGAGGGAGAGACCCAGGAGGCGGAAGGTCGGGCTCCGAAGGCCTTGAGGAAGACCGACTCCTCCTCAGAGGGGGTTTTTGAGTGCCAGTCGCCTCTCTGTCTCAAAATCTCCAGGATATCGGAGAATGAGACATCGTCGGAGGACGACTTTGGGGACCCCTCTGCATCATCGAGTTCGGTGTCTGACGTGACAGACTCATCTGGGGAGTCTATGTGCTTCCTCTTACACAGCTTCTTTCTGGGAGGCTCTTCAGGCAAGGACTCTGAAGGGCCCTCAGAAAGCAGGGGACCACGCATGGGGGGTATCCTCAGGCCTTCCAGCCCCGCTGCCTGCAGATAGGAGGGCATCAGAGGCTCTAGTCGCAGTGTCCAGGAAAGGAGTGGTTGACTCGAGTGATGTCACCGAAGACCTGGCCAGTGCGCTCCTCATGGCCTCGAAGGCGGGTCCACCTGAATCCGAGGAGCGACCCGTCTCCGAGACCACAATCGGAACAGGGGTTCTCCCGGCCGAAGCACCAAGAGGGAGACTCGGAGCCCCTATGTATCCCCCTTGGGTCCGATGAAACCTGAGTGCCGAAACCATCAGATGGGACCAAAAGGGTTGGAGCCGAGGTCGGAGCCAAAAAAACTGAAAGGGGGTTTCAGAGCCGACCCAAGGACCTCACTCGACTCAGAACACTCCAGCTCCGACAACACAGAGGTGATCGGAGGGGGAATTATCGGAACCGACACAAGGACAGGCTCCAGAGCCGACTGGGCTGGAGCCGAGAATAATTTTGTTAACACTGGTGACTGGAGAAGCCTCTGCACCACCCTATCCAAATCCGAATCAGACAACCTGGAGGACTTGGAGAACACAGAAGGGGGTCGAGAAGTCTTCTCTAAAGGATCCAACGCAAAGCTAGGAGAATGGCTCTGAAACGGTTCCAAGACAATTGGAGCCGAGGCCGGCTCCAACACAACAGAAACCTCCTTCGGCTCCGAAGGCAGTGAAACCGAGGAAGCCGTCTTCGGTACTGACAGCATCTCCTGCGGCTCCGAGACCAATGGAGCCGAGGAAGGTGAAACAGTCTTCGATCTTTTCTCCGATGGCTCTGACAAACTGGACAGAGCCGGAGATCTCTTTTTTGTTTTAGATTTCCCGCTAGGGGGAGAAGACGCCAAAGCTTCTTCAAAGGCAGGTTTTACCAGGCCCTTGAGAATCAACTTATTTTTTCTCTCTTGCAAGACCCTGGAACTAAACAAATGACACACACTGCAGGACTCTTGCAAGTGTATAGCGCCCAAACAGTACACAAAGATGGCATGGCCATCAATTAAAGACATCTTATATGAACACTTGGTGCACTTTTTGAACCCAGAAGGCCTATGTTCCTTCTGATCTTTGCCTGATATTTTTAAAGCCACACAAAACGACACCAACATGAAGGGAGGAGAAGGGACTCTAACTCAAAAGCCCCTAAAAGAAACCAAGGAGACACACCGAACAGGGCTAAGACCCTCTAACTTAAACGGGCCTAGCCCTCCAAACACAAGTATACCACAACTACAATTATCAAAGGAAAAGGTCACAAAAACAGCCAGACACAAAACATAGCTATTAAAATAGCTTTTGGTTGGAAAATATTCCACAGAAAACTAAGTAAATAGTTCAATAAAGTACTTAGCCACAGCCAAGCTCGAGACCACGTCTTCACCAACGAGCGGCAAATGAGATCTGGGGGTTTGGGTGTGGTGCATCCTGGGATACAGGCTTAGCCCAGCCAATTAGAGACTTTGTGCTATTTATAGCGGCCGAGTCAGAGCCGATTCTCGGCTCTGAGCACGTCAGTAATGAATGTAGGTGAGATAGGACCACATTACATGATTAGTTATATGCATTACAGTAAACTTCATAACTGAGCCCACTCTTTCATAATTATGTTACTCTAGGTTGCTATCTTTATGGTAGAAGTCACAGCTTCTTCTAATGCAGGTAGTAACTCGATCCTCATTAGTACAAAACAATGGTCAGAGATGAATACAGACAAAATTCTAGTAGAAAAATGTTAACACACAGAAATGTTACCTGACATCACTGGAGTGTGGCTGAATGTGAGAAGCAAGACAAAACTGTTCATACAGTTGTAAAAGAGCAGATGTCCTACTGATCATTGTTGCAGAGTTACTGACAAATGGGATATACTGCCAAGGATATCACGTATACCTGGCCAGCATACCAAAGCCTGGGCATCTTCCACACACTATAGTTCTAATGTGACGACCAAAGCCCAAAAGTGGGATGTACATAAGGCTCATACAGCCATGAATTACCTCCAAACTTATTTGATCCAGGACAATCTTGAAGCAGAAGGAGAAGTAACTATCTACATATGTACACAGCCACCAAGGAAGGTAAGAAGGAGAGAGATCCACCTTGGCCAGAGATACAACCAAGCCCAACAAAGGGGATATAATACTGTAACAATGGTCAGTAGGCCATCTACTATTATACTAAGTTCTTACACAACTGTACTATTTCCTTTCAAGATAACTGTTACAGTATTACTGACAAATGGAAGAGTACTAGAGTACTAAAGCTAATTAAGAGAACGAGAGGATGAAGAAGGAGTAGAACTATGGTCCTACAATCTTTGACGAATGGACCTAACAAATTCTGCTCAAGCTGCAGAGAACAAATCTAACTGGTACTGTTTACTAAATACTAAAGCTAATTAAGAGAACGAGAGGATGAAGAAGGAGTAGAACTATGGTCCTACAATCTTTGACGAATGGACCTAACAAATTCTGCTCAAGTTCCAGAGAACAAATCTAACTGGTACTGTTTACTAAATATATGAAAAGAAAACCAGGTTACTGCTTCAGGAATAGTTCTGGAATCCATAACCTTAAAAATGTTCCTGAAGAAGTTACCACTCTAGAAGAATGAAACTTGTCAAAAATAAGAAGCTGTTTTCCATGATAAGTATAGTAAAGGGAAATTGTTTTGGAAATTCAGGAAGAAAAATCCTGTTTATAGGCTGACAAGCCCAATTTCTTTTCTTGAAAGATACAAAAATCTGGTCTGACTTTCTAATGTCTTTAGTCTTGCCTAGATAAAATTTAAGCTGCCTACGCACATCTAAAGAATGAAGAATTACCTTTCCTTTTTTGAGAAGGAAAGAAAGAAGGAATATTATTTCACTGATTCAAGGATAACTCATTAGTCCTAAGTGTAACCCTGTCTGTATTAAAGACTAAGAAAGGTGGAACAGCCATCACAGCTTGCAGCTTAGCAACCCTATCAGCAGATGTCAAAGCCACTATCAAAGCAGTTTTCAAAGTGCAAAGCTTTAAAGAAGAACTGGCCTCTAACTTAAAGGGTCATTTTTTTCCAAAACATACTTCAGTTCCCAAGAAGGAACAGATTTTCTTGGAGGCCTAATGTGAAGAATGCCTTTAAGAAAACTGTATGACAACAAAACAAGAAGAAAAGAGTGGACAAGCAGAGATGGCCGACAAAACAGTTTTAAATTAAGTCCAGAACTGACCAGCTCACACAAATAAGAAAGCAGTAGGAATTCCCAACATAAAAAGGTCATTATTCTTCTTTTTGCACCACAAAGAAAATCTCTTCCATTTAACTTCTATTTAACCATGTAAGATATTCTGGTGGCAGGTTTTCTACCCTCCTGTAAAACCTGTCGCAAATCCTCAGAAAAGTGGTGCCTGAAAGGAATCAAAACTCAATCCCCCAGGGTTAACTGCAGAGTTTAGAGATGAGGGTGAATAAGAGGGTTCCTATCAGAAGACCGAAGATGCATTCTGTCGAATGTGTCTTGGTCGAACTTCAAATGTCGAAAACACAAAATGACGAAGTGGCATATAAGCGAATTCCTTCCCTGGTAAAGAAGTCACTTGGCCGCTTCTGTCAATTTACTGTTTTCGGCACTGTATTGAGATCTTGGAATTGGTATATTTAAGTAGGAGGGGTGTGGGGGACACAGGCCCCCACATGAGGTGTGTGGGTGCAAAGCCCCCCACTTAAAATAGTGTTTATTGTTTTGTTTTCTTTTCGCTGTTCTGGTTGTTAGCTCTTTATAGTTTTCGATGTTTTGGGGTTGATATAACAGCATTTGATCTTTTGATCGTTTGCTGTTATAATATAGTCCCAAATAAGAGAGCCCCTGTCCTGTGTGAGCAGGTCCATCCTGAGAAGTAACTCAAGATGACTGCCCCTGGCCAGGTGAAAAAGGATAAATAAATGCTGTCTAGGCCAAAAGGAAGTCAGAAACAAGTTTTTGGCTTGTTGTTCATAATTCTGTGAAGGAATCTTGGCAAAATAGTAGGGAAAGGAATGCATAAAGGAATCTCTATTTCCAAGAAAAGGATATGGCGTCCGTCTTCCAAGCCAGAAAGTTTGGATCCCTGGAACACAACTGTTTCAGTTGTCTGTTATTGATGGAGGCAAAAAGGTGTATCTGAGGAGTACCCCTTAGATGGACAATCTCCAGGAAGACCTCCCTGTTTAGCATCCCTTCATGAGGGTCTACCTCAGATCTGCTCAATGTATCTGCCATAGTATTCCTTTCTGAGGGAATGTAAACTACCTAAATGACCACACTTTCTTGAATGAAAATCTCCCAAGCCATCAAGGCCAGTCTGCAAAGGTGGTAAGAAGTGATCTCCCCTTGCTTGCTTATGTACCATAAGACTGCGGTGCTCTCTGTAAACACTGTGAGGGGGACTGGAGACCAGAGATGATTTAAAGATTGAAGGACCAGAATTGGTCTTTATCTGCTTAATGTTTATGAGGTCTTCCTGTCCTTGCATGACCAAACCCCCTGGACCTTGATGTTGCTGAATAGCTCCTGGCTGGGGGGAGGCACTAGAAAGGATAGTCCCTGACTGAGGAAAAGCTGGTTGATCAACCAAAGTAACTCTTTCCTGATGCAGGGCAAGACAGGGATCTGGAAGTATAATAGTGTCGAAGCCACAGAGACTTGATGTACCACTGAAGCTTCCGATGTGAAGTCTGGCAAAGGGAATCACTGATAGGGAATGGTAATGGGAAATGGAAATGGGAATGGGAAAGGGAATGATATATGCCATTAACCCCAGGGCTCTCAAAAACTCTCTTGCTGAGGTCATCAGCAAGGGGAGAAGGTTCTGAAATAACTTTGTCAAAAAAACAAACAAAAAAAAAAAATGAAAGTTACATAATTACCATAATGACAGAGCAATGTTGTTCTGTTTTCATCTTCTTCAATCTTTGGGGTTGTCAGAGCCGAATGAATTCAACTTTGGTGCCTTTTTCGAAGCTTCAGATCCAGCACTATGATTTCTCCTCTACCTATAATTCCCTCCACTCCACCTTAGTACCTCAGATTGAGTTGCCAGATATACTAGTTAACTTTCTATACATAACCATAATACTATAAAATCTAAATTATCTCAGAAATAAGAAAACTACAGCCTCATCAGCTGTAAACAGACAGGATCTGAGGTGAGGTCTATCCAGTCACTTGGAGCTGTCAATGATAATACTGGAAGTGGGAAAGAGGGAGGGGTGTTGAACCAGGTGAAAATAGGACAACACGGATCTACTGTTATGATAAGTAAATAACTTTCACATCCCATATTGTCTATTTTCATCCGATTCAACCTTTGGGACAGATTCCCAAGCTGCTGAACACCTGGGTGGTATCAAGGAAGTATGTTCCTGAGGATGGTAGAACCAAAGGAAGAATGTGTTCTAGATAGTACATCCAATTTGTAATGAGACAAAAGAGATGTGAACAGTAGGCCAGGTTGCTGCTGCACAAATGCCATCAGTTGGGATCCTATTCATAAAGGTTGCAGAGGTAGCTACTACCCTTACAGAATGACCTTTGGATTTTGAATGTAAAGAAAGACCTCTTTTAGCGTAGACAAAGAAAATACATGCTGACAACAGCCTTGAAAGTGTAATTTTGGGAAGACCCTTACCCAGTTTAACCTTGAGGAAAGTTATAAAAATCTGGTCTAACTTTCTGAAACCCTTTGTTCTATGAAGACAGAACCTGAGTAGATGATGAACATCTAGCAAGTGCATTATATACTCTCCTTTGAGTATCTTGGGAAGAGCACTGGTAGGTCTATAGGCTGGTTTAGATTTGATTTGAATGTCACCTTACGGACAAAGCATGGGTTAGTTCTTAGCATAACTCTGTCTTTATGGAAAACTAGGTAGGGAGGTTTGCAAGAAACAGCTTGTAGCTCAAGAGTTTCATGTTGCTGAAGAGACTGCAACTAGGAAAATTGTTTTCCAAGACAAGTATTTTAAGTCTGCAGAAGCTGCAGCTTCAAAGAGGGTGAGGGTGAGTTAATGTATGTAACAACATTGTGATATCCCAGGGGAATGGGGTCTCTAACTGGAGGTCTCAGCAAGAAGGTTCCTTTATGAAAAACTTAGGAAATTTTCAGAGATGCTATGCATGTATAATTTTGTCCAACACGGAAATTAGAAATAGCAGTCATTTGTAACTTGATCTTTAAAAAAACTATAACTACTGTGAATGAGCTCTGACAAAAAAGTCTAAAACAGAAGAGAGAGGAACTGAGAAAGGGTCCAAACCTTCTGATAATACCTAAATAGAAAACTTTTTCCACTTTCTTTGGTTAACCTTTTTGGTAGATTGTTTCTGTGAAGCTCTGATAATATCGACCACTGAAGCAAAAAGGAACCAAGCAGTCATTTTCATGGACTTTTGGTCTGGAAGAAGCATTCCAGATAAGTGACTTAGAAGATTTGGATAGTGATCCAACATCCAGGAAGGGTGTACTAAATGAGGTCACAGGAAGGCAAATCAAACTTGCCAAGGCCAAAAGGGGGCAATGAGGATCACTCTGGTCTTGCACCTTCTGGCTTTCTGAATAAATTTAGTTATCAGAGGTATGGGATGGAATGCATAGATGAGTCCTGGGGGGCAGCTGTGGATTAGAGCATCTCTTAGTAACTGTCCCTCTGGAGGGATCAATGCAAAGTAACTGCTGCACTTGTTGTTCAGGTAGGATGCAATAAGGTCTCCACAAGATTGGCCCCACGGATTGAAGATCTGAGTTGCCAATGTTTGTCGAAGCATAAGAATCTACCTGCTCAGTTTGTTCATTAGAACACTGGATGTTCACAGGATGTGCAGCACTGTTAACAGAAAATGATGTGAAGACATAGCCCACTGCCACACTCTCATGGCCTCTCAGCAAACAGGTTCCCACTATTTGTTGTTATACCAGACTACCTCGGTGTTGACAGAAAATACACCCCTGAGGATGATACTGTGAAAAGCCTGCAATATTAGGAGGACCATCCTCATCACTAAGACACTGATGTGAAGTTTGGCCTCCAGATGTGACGAAGAACCTCGGACTGTCCTCCCCTCAAAATGCCTCCCCGCCACCCCAGAAGAGTGGAATCTGTGGTTACTGCTGTTAGTGGCTTTACCTGGCAAATAGGTCAACCTTCTGTTACTGATGGAGAAGTAATCCACAACCTGAAATGATTCCTGAATACTTGAAAGATACATATTCTGGAGTAGAGAAGGTGAACATTCTAAGGATACTGAAATGAAAGGTGTGACGATGTGAGGTATTGCCAGTTACGGCAGAAGAACCAGGGCAGTGGATGTATAACATATACCAGCATAGCTAGCTGGAGTTTTGTAAAGAATTATATGTCATTTGTATATCAAACTGATTTGTACAGGTGCTTGTGTTGAAAATATTTCTGTAAAGTTGCTTGTGTTAAAAACTGTACCAACAGTGGGTTCTGTTGGACAGAAAAAGAGTAGCACCTGTATGTCACACTATAATGTAACTGCTATTAATAATGTAACAGATGATACTGGAAGAGAAGAGGTTAATCTCAGTCCACCTAACTTTGAAAAATAGTTTGAAATTAAATTACCAGGTTTAGGCCATAAAGATTGTACATTACAGTTCTTATTGCAGCCAGAGACAAAATGTCTGTGAAAACAAGGGCTAGGAATCCTGCTGTATTGTCCTTAGCAGTGAACTAATTGTTACCCTGGAAGGGTGGAAGCACTGAAGTGGTTTTATGGCTTCCAGATGCAATAACACAACTTAACAAAGGTCTATCTGTGTGTGTGGTAACACATATGTGCGAGATTCTGGTTCAGTTTCTAGTAAAGGGGGGTAGTATGGGAACCAGAACACAGATGACTAAATGTATTTGATGTCATTCTGTAATCTAGTACTGAAATGATGTTTTAGTACTAGATGATACAGAAGTCTCTGGGCAGTCTGCATTTGAAACCTGACATAGAAGAATCACTCAGCCACTTTATCTTGCCCTGCTTTAGTAATTAAACGGAGAATAGTAATTATTTAGATCAATCAGGAAAATATAGTGAGATTAGTTAAATACTGTTTTTCTGTATCTCTGTCAATCTATTCATTTGTGTTATTTTAATATTTCATGTGACTGAAACTCTGGTGTTTATTGTAACAGATTTTCAGTATTTTCATGTTCTTGTATTTTTTATTATTAAATATATTTAAATTTCTCATTGTGGCTGGTCCGTTAGAGAATATGTTAATCTTTGGGAGTACTTATATTTATTTGGTGACACTGTGGCTGCTCCTGAAAGCCTTGCTGTTTGGTCAACATTACCATTTGTACCAGTATTAATTTTACTCAGTATAATTGGGTACCTTTGTAATTGGCTTGACTTTGAAGTGTCCTGGTGGTAGTATCTACTTTCTAGTCTGGGCAAAGGGTAGCACATTGAGTAAATCTGTGCCAACCTTTCCCATGTGTGTGTGTGTGTGTGTGTGTGTGTGTGTGTGTGTGTGTGTGTGTGCAAATCAAATCTCAAACTGTGTGTGTGTGTGTGTGTGTGTGTGTGTGTGTGTGTGTGTGTGTGTGTGTGTGTGTGTGTGTGTCAGCTACTTAGAGGAGGGACACAGAGTACTGGTTTCACAGAGAAGGTGTTGGAGGACTTGGCTTGGACACTAGGCTGAGGACTCAGCTCTACAGATGTGCCAGTGGAGAGTCTTACTGGGGGGCTGGAGAGAGAGAGAAAGGGAAACCCAGACTTGGATTGTGTTCCCTATGTGCTCTTAAGGGAAACTGTGCTTGGTGCAGACAGCTGCATCTGTAAATAATGTATCTATCTTTGTTCCAAGTGAATGTCCCTCACAGGTGTCAGTGGTGAGGATTCAGGGTCCTTGATTACTGGCTCAGAGGAGGGGCATCACAAAAGGGTCCACTGAAGAACCCTCATGTAGAATCTGGCCAGAGGTACAAGACCGACTGTTGAGGCCATAAGACCTAACAGACGAAGTAATAATCTTGCTTGGGCACAGAGATGTTGGATGAACTGAGTGGCAACTAGATGTAAAGAAAGCACCCTGTAATCTTTTAATTTGGCTGTTTGCAGAGAAGTGTTCAGGTGATATCCAATGAATTCTATTGTTTGTGTTAGAATCAAATGGCTCCTTGTGTGATTCACTGTTACACCCCGATTTTGTAGCAGGTAGAGCAAAAGTCCCAGTGTTGCAACAGTAGATCTCTGGAAGAAGCAGTAAAGAGCCAACTGTCTAAGTATGGGAAAACTTTGATCCCCAGCAGAGGGATATGTGCAGCTACTACTGCCATTATCTTTGTAAACATCCTGGGGGCTGTGGTGAGATGAGGTCCAATGCTCAGAACTGACAGTGATTGTATCCCAGATGGAAACAGAGAAACCTCCTGAACTGCAGCTATGTATTTATGTAATAATAAGCATCCTGAAGATCCATAGAGCATATCCAGTTGTCCTTCTTCAGAAGAGGCAGTATGGACTGAAGTATGACCATCTGAAATTTTATCTGTTTTACAAATTGATTGAGATGACAAGTCCAAAATTGGCCTGAGGGCCCTTGTCTTCTTGGGCATTAAAAAGAGCCTGGAATACACTCTGGATTCTAACTGGTCTCAGGGGGACCTCTTGGATGACTGTTTCATCCAGCAGCTTGGTACCTCTGCTGCTACAAATTCACACTTCCTGGGTGGCACATTGGGAATTTTTTTCTTTTCCTTTGGTGGATAAAAAAGGGAATGGTGTAGTCTCTGGTTGCTATCCTTAACACCCATGAATCTTTTGTGACATTTTGCCAGGTTTCTGGATGTACGAATAAGCATCCCCTGACTGCCTTCAGAGTGCAGCAGTCCACCCTTTCAAGAGTGCTGGTAGGGCTTCTTGGTAAACAGGCCATGGAAACCCTAGTTATGCAGTCCTACTCTGCCTCTGGGGCGACGTTCATTGGAATTCCCTTCTCCAATGTCCCAGGGAGGTATGTCTGCAGGAGTTTCAAGGCTATAATCTCTGATTTCAAGAAAAGGTTCTTTGGAGGGGGGTAGAAAAATGGCTTCCCACAGCAGAAAGGGTTTTGCCATCCTGCTCACTCCTGGTTGGCTTCTCTTTCACTTTAGGTCCAAAAAGTGCAGAACTATCAAAGAAGGGCTTGACAAAGGATGTCCTAAAGCCTTCCACAAAATCATAAAGGCTGATCCATGCATGCCAGAGCATTGTAATGCCAGTGCCTGCATCCTAGCCATGTCATCAGCTGCAATAGAGAGTAGACGCATGGGAGTGTTCAACACCGGTTGGGAGTCCACAGTTTTCTGGGCAGCTACTCTTAAGCAACCCAAGAGAGACTTGCTGAGTTCTTTGGTCAAATCCCTCTGGAAATGTGTAATAAGGGTCAAATAGTTCCACACTCAGAGGGCAAATGTCGCTGAAGCATATGTCCATTTCCCAAAACTGTCTAAAGCTCTAGATTCCCTATTAGGTGGATGGACAGACAAACTTTGTTCAGAGAGTTCCTTCTTTGTGGCTGCTGCTACAACCATGGCATCTACAGGTGGACCTTTGCTCTAATGCTTCCTGTCCTTGGGGGCAGCTAATATTCTACCTGGCAGTTTTGGTATTGGTTCAACCATGTCAGGATCCTTCCAATCCAGCTGAGCCACAAGGACTATAAGGGGATCAATGGGTGGTACCACCCAGAATGCAGAAGAGCCAGCACCAAAGGCTTTGAGAAATACAGACCCATCCGATGAAGGGTTGTCTGTGATGCAACCTCCCATTGTTTCATCAAATCGAGGACATTGCCAGAGGTGATATCTTCTAAGTGGGCATCTGGGGGACCCTTAACTTTCCTCCAAGTCTGCAGCTTCAGTGACTGACTTTAGAAAGTAGTCCAAGTGCTTCTGCTTGCACATCTACATTCTATAAACTTGTCTTGGGCAAACATCAGATGGGTCTGAATCAGACTGGGAACTCATACAGTGAGTAACCTCTGAGCCTCTTGGTACTGACTGTCCCTGTCGATTAGACTGAGTGGAAGGAGAAGCGGTATTCAGCTGAAGTTGGGACAGATCCAGGCTAGAAGATAATACTTTTTCTATTGGCCCAGCCAGCAACCTTTCAAAGGCACTGAAAGCTGAAGCTACTATTGGTGCTAAAGGAGCAGTGCTGCCACCCAAGGATGGGGTAGACTTCCTTGCCCCGATCAGTCATGGATCTGAGGTCATCCTCTAATCGGTGCTGTTAAGAGCTGAGGCCCTGAGAGGGACAGATGGCTCAAAAAACTTTGGAGTTGACTCACCTCCCCAAGCCCTTGTGTTGATGCTTCAGCTCAGAGATACATCCAGATCCGAATGCACTGAAGTTGAGAGGGTCAAGAATTCTGCCAGAGATGAAGTTACCTGGACTGTCAGCACTGATAAAAGTGCACTAGAGGAGCTTGAATCTGCAGATACCTAAACTGAAGGATGGGCCGGTATTAGAGATGATAAAGGAGGGGTTATTGGGCCAATTCCTAGTGTGTTTAAGGTGGATAGCACCGGAAGAACCTCAAGTTGAATCTGCATTCTCAAAAACGTCTGCATCATTTGGTGCATGGCTAGGCTTAAAAAGGCCCTTGTGGTTGTTAGCCTAGTAAACACCTATCTTCTTCTTCTTCTTCTTCTTTCGGCTTTTCCCGGTTAGGGGTTGCCACAGTGGATCACCTGTCTGCTCATGACTGGCAGAGGAGTTTTCCAGTGTCGAGTTGCCAGCCCGGCGCCCAACCTTCCACAGAAGGCACAAAAACACACATACTCATGCCTAGGGCCAATTTAGAGTGTCCAATCCACCTACAGCATGTCTTTGGGATGTGGGAGGAAACCGGAGCACCCAGAGGAAACCCACACAACCACAGGGAGGACATGCTGACTCCGCACATAAGGCACCCCAGCCGAGGATCAAACCGGAGAACCTCTTGCTGTGAGGCAGCCTAGTAAACACCTATGAACCTAAGAATCATTTTAACAGCATCAAATTCTGTAAGACTCTTTGATAACTGGGCTGATATCGATGATGGTACTGAAGATGGCTTGGAACCCCTCCTTTCTTAGAGTATAGGAGAATCCAGTCTTGGACTTACAGGCTGTGGAAAAAAAAAATGAGGCCATGAAGAGAAAGAACAGGTCTGAGTAACCACTGGATCTGACCTTCGAGAAGTTTTAGGATCCAGACCCAGAAATTCAGTTGGATCTGGGACCTCTTTCTTGGTTTGTCAGTCTTCTTTTTCTCATCTTACTGGTTTGACTTTTCTTTCTCTTAAGATCTGAGCTTGTCGCAATTGATGAAGAAGCTTGGGAAGACCCTTGAGGATTAATATTTCTTTCCTGGTCTGGATTGCTCTGGAGCTAAACAAGGCATAGGCCTTGCATTCTACATCAAGATGGGCAGTGCCCAAAACTGTATACACACTGTGAGTGCAGGTCCTGCTGGGGAATCTTGTGCCCACAGCCTATGTGCTTTTTAAATTCCTGCACCTTATCAGCCATAACAGCTCCCAATAAAGAAAAACTGTCAACAGCAGAAAAAATAACTATAAGAATACAGAAGAAACTTACACTACCTAAACAGTAAACTATAAACATAGAACTGTACTTATATGTACACTACTACTTTTTTTTCTTTTATAGAAAGGAAAAAAATCTAATACACCTAGAGAAAAAATATGCTGTAGAAAGAAAGACAAAAAAAGCCTTGAAACCTTTAACATTAAGTTTATCGACTAAGCAAGCCCAAATGTCTTGTAACCTTGATGCTAACTTTAAGTGTAATTATACTGAGAAGACACTAGAAATACCATAAATACTACAAGTAAATGGGATAGGAGAGAAGACTAAACAAATGAAATTTGAAAAGAAAAAATTCTTACTGCAAACTGGAGTCCCCAGGTATGCATCTGTATGCTTCAGGCAGTATGCGAGATCTGGGGTACTAAGGGGGAGTGGAGGGAATTATGGGCATGGAGGAGTCACAGCCCTGGATCCGAAGCTTTAAAAAAAGCCACAAAGGTCAGATTCAGTTGGATCCAACAACCCTAAAGTTTGAATCACACAAAAACAGACAACATCGGATCAAAAGTTATGTACTTACCATGACACTAGATCCATGCAGTCTTTTTCTGGCTGTCTCAGCTAATGGGTATATCGTATCTAACCAGATCTTCTGATGCTGGCAGCTCTCAGACCAGATCCAAGAGTCATGCTCATCCATCCTACCTGTAATACCCCCTCAGATCGAATTTTCCAGCATATACTGAGTATTCAAATTATGCTAAGGAAACAAAGATCGACTAAAATGACAACAAAATAGTCAAGAACTATAAGAAAAACAAAGGTCTGGACAGGTCCAATACTGTCAGCTGACAGCCCAAGAGGGTAACAATTTGGATGGGGAATGGAGGGATGCAAGGCTGAGATGGATGAAAGAAGACAAGACACATCTAAAAATATAGCAAATACATAACTTTCGTACATGATGCTGTCTTTTCCATCCGTCTCAACTAATGAGACAGAGTTCTCAGCTACCACAATTTTGGAAGCACTGAATGTTTCGGAGAATGGTGTAGTCAAACACGGCCCTAGACCTAGACAGCAGGTCCAGCTTATAATGAGAAACAAAGGCATGAACTGTATACCAAGTAGCTGCAGCACAGATATCATCAAAAGAGACTATAGAAAAGAAATAAAAAAAGGTTTTTACTGCTCTAGTTGAATGTACTTTACGTGTGTTAGGTAGTGACAGCACCCTGGCTTTACAAACATGACAGAATTGGACGACCACCTGGACAACATGACCTTGGAGACACTAGCACCTAGTTTAGTTTAGAGAAGGAAACAAAAAGTTGGTCAGATTTTCTGAAATCATTGGTATGATGTAAACAAAAATGTAATTAACAACGAATAAGAAATTATGTACCTACCATAACGTTCCATGTTAGTTGTCTTCTTCTCGCCTTCTTTCTTGCTGGATGGGTTCGGAGCCGATCCTCAGCTCCAACTCGGCCAATACTAAAGCTCGAGAGCTAATTCCACCGGCTCGAGGCTTCCCTATATCCCACAATGCTAGATGGTAACTACTCAGATCTCATTTGATAGCTAGACCAAGCAATTCTAGTCTCCATAGTATGGAGAAAGGTAACCCACCTCTATATAAACCTGAGTGTAAGGTATCCCAGACCTAACAAAAGGGGAAATAGAGGTGGTAGAATGTGTGGGAATGACAACTTCCAGAGGAAGATCACAAAATGAATTCCTATCGGTCTGTCCAGGCTTGGGGGAAGGAGGGTGGGACGAAGAAAGAAGCGAGAAGAAGACAACTAACATGGAACGTTATGGTAGGTACATAACTTCTTAATGTTAAGTTGTCTATCTCGCCTTCATTCTTGCTGGATGGGACCGCGTCCCTAGCACCTTATCCCGGGTGGCCTATCGGAACAGACTCTAGAGAACAGTGGAACCAAAGTTGGCACGGTTTCTGGAGACCATGTTCAATTTGTAATGTGAAATGAAGGTATGAGGAGAAGCCCAAGTGGCTGCTGCACAAATGGAATCTATTGGCAGCCTATCCTGAAAAGCTACGGATGTAGCTAATGCCCTAGTTGAATGAGCTCTAGGTCTTGAAGGTAGTTTTTGATGTCTGATCTCATAGATGAAGGTAATTGTAGAGGTGAGCCATCTAGAAAGGGATACTTTAGTAACTGGAAGGCCCAATTTCCCTTCTGCATACGATAGAAAAAGCTGATCAGATTTCCTGAATTTAGTCCTGTCTAAATAATATCTAAGTTGGCGGTGAACATCCAGAAAATGTAGCTTTTGTTCCGACCTGTTGGAATAGTTAGGGAAAAAGACGGGGAGATCAATCATTTGGTTTAGGTTTGTTTGAGAGGAAACCTTAGGTAAAAAGAATGGATTAGTACGGAGGGATACCCTATCTTTGTGAAACACTAAGTAAGGAGGACGACTGCACAGAGCATGGAGTTCAGATATCCTTCTCGCTGAAGTTATGGCTACTAGAAAAAGTGTCTTCCATGAAAGCAACTTCAGAGAACATGAAGCCGCTGGTTCGAAAGGGGGAAGGATTAAGGATGCCAGAACCAAGTTCAAGTCCCATTGAGGCGGGGGAACTTTGATTGGAGGTTTGAGAAGAAAAACACCCCTTAAAAAGGCTTTGCAGAGCTTGTGAGCCATGATGCTAGACTCCGAGACACCTACATGATAATTAGATATAGCAGCCAACTGAACTCTAATGGTAGATGAAGAGCCTAAATGAAAGAGTTCTGCTAGAAAGCCTAGAATAGACTGGATAGGTGCAGTGAAGGGATCTATATTTTTTGATGTTGCCCAAAAGAGGCTATCAAGATATCTCGGACCGAGCAAGATATTAAGGGACGCCTGGCTAAGGTCGGAATTGGAGAAACCACGCTGTGAGGTTGAGAGAATGAAGAGATTGGTGCAGCTGGCCCGATTGGTGGGTCAACAGATCTGGCACTGGGTCCAGATGCCAAGGCTGCTCCAAAAGGTAACGATGAAGGAACGGAAACCATATCTGTCGAGGCCAGTAAGGGGCAATGAGGATCATTGTCACTCTCAAGGCGGTGGCTTTCTGAATTAGTTGAGTTATCAGTGGAAAAGGGGGAAAAGCATACAGAAGTCCCCGGGGCCAATCGTGGACTAGAGCGTCTCTAGTGGGATGGCCTGATAACGGGAAGAGAGTGAAGAAGTCGTGACACTTGCTGTTTTGGGTTGTAGCAAAAAGATCGCAGCAAGGCTGGCCTCATCTTTGGAACACTTCTTCCAATACTGATTTCTTCAGAGACCACTCGTGGGGCATGAGAATTGCCCTGCTCAACTTGTCTGCAATCACATTGGACTTCCCGGGAATGTGCGTTGCTACCAGAAAACGCTGAGAAGAGATCGCCCATTGCCAAAGTCTGAGTGCCTCTCGACATAAGGGGTATAATCTGGTTCCACCTTGTTTGTTGATGTACCACACTACGGACATGTTGTCCATCTGAATTGCAATAGTCCCTGTGGGAAGAGAGTCAGGAAGGGCTTGCAACGCTAAAAGCACAGCTCTCATCTCTAAGACATTTATGTGCAAGTGGCACTCGAAAGGTTACCACGTGCCCTGGACTGTCCTGCCCTGATAATGCCCCCCCCCACCCGATCAGGAAGGCATCTGTTGTCAACGTGTCGACTGGGGGGGGGTGAGTGAAGGGTCTTCCTTGGAGAACCTGAGGTGATGTGATCCACCAAGACAGTTGATTCTTGCATGATTGAGTTATCAATATGGTGTGGGACATCGGGAGCTGTTGAAAGGACCATTGAGTAAACAGCATCCATTGGAGGATCCTCATGTGGAAGCGAGCTAAGGGGAAAAGGGGAATAGCTGCTGCCATGAGTCCTAATACCTTCAAAACTAGTCTGGCTTTGACTTTGTTGCATTGTAAGAGAAGGTAAACCTGTTTGCGGATGTCTGACACTCTTTGCTCTGTAAGTCTGGCTGAAAGATTGAGTGTGTCTAATGTGGCGCCTGTAAAGGTAATAGATTGACAAGGCGACAAGGCAGATTTTTCGAAATTTATTGAAATGCCTAGAGCTTGGCAAGTTTGGATAGTGAAGTCTCTGGATAGAAGTAGTTGATGTCTGGTGGTGGCAGTAAGGAGCCAGTCATCTAAATATGGAAACACCTGGAATCCTTGACGTCTCAAGTGAGCTGCGACCACTGCCATGCATTTGGTAAACACACGGGGGGCTGTAGTGAGACCAAAGGGCAGGGCTCTGAACTGGTAGTGACTGGCTCCCAGCCTGAAGCGGAGAAATCTCCTGGAGCGTCTGTTCATCTTGATATGGTAGTACGCGTCCTGAAGCTATCGAGCACATCCAATTGTCCTGACCCAAGAAGGGTAGAATGACCATCCGGAATTTTGTTTTTCTGACATACTTGTTTAAGTTGCTGAGATCCAGTATGGGTCTCCAGTCCCCTGTTTTTTTTGGTACCAAAAAGAATTTGGAGTAGATTCCGGATCCTTGTTGGTCGGCTGGGACTGATTGGATACCTCTTTTTGATAGCAGCTTTGAAATTTCTAGTGCTGCTTGTTCCCTTAGACTGGGTGGAACGTCTGGAAGGGATCCTTTGGGTTGGGAAGGAATTGTGAATAAAGGGAATTTTGTAACCCTCGGATATGATCGACTGTACCCATTTGTCTTGTGTAAGGGAAAGCCAGGCTTTTGGGTACAGGGATAATCTTCCCCCGACTGCCTCCGAAGGTGGACAGCCGGGCAGCTCCTCAGGGATGCTGAAAGGGTTTATCAGAGAAAGTTTCTCTGCTACCCTGGTTTTGCGGACCTCCTCTGCCTCTAGGGTGGCGTCTATTGTTATTCCCCCCTCTGCCTCTAGAGGGGAATCGACCTTGCGCGTCAGATGAGACTCCCTGGGTTTGTTTGCGGAACCACATTTTCCCTCCCCTCTGACCTTTGGGTTAAGGCCTAGAAGGGGTAGAAAAACGGACTCCCACGGCAGAGAGAGTCTTACCTTCCACCTCGCACCTAGTCAATGTATCCTTCACCTGAGGACCAAACAAGGATGATCCATCAAAGGGGGAATTGGTGAAGGACGCCTTGAAAGAGTCCGCAAAGTTACACAGCTGCATCCAGGCGTGACGTCGTAAGGCAACGCCTGTGCCTGCGGCTCTACTCGCCCCATCCGCAGCATATGAGATGAGCCGCATGGAGGAGTTAACGATGGAGTTCAGGGTTGCCAACTGGGAGTTCATTCTGTCTTGGAACCCCTCAGCTGTTGGATCCTTTATCGCTTCACTCATATCCTTGAGTAAATCTCTCTGGAGACGAGTGAAGTGACATAAATAGTTCAGCGACCACATTGAAAAGGTCGCTGATGAGAACATCCGCTTACCGTACCTGTCCATGGTCCTAGATTCCTTATTAGGAGGATGGACAGGTACCGAAGGATTGGCTAACTCCTTTTTAGTGGCCACGGCCACCACCATGGTATCAACGGGGACACCTTTAGATAAAAAATCTTTATCTTTAGGGGCAGTAATAAACTTTTACGGCCTCCTCGGCGTGGGTTCCACTGAATCAGGGGCTGTCCAGGCCTTCCTTGCCACCACTTCCATAAGGGGGTCAAAGGGAGGGGACACCCAGGAGGTAGAAGGGCGAGAGCCGAACGCCTCAAGGTACACTGACTCATCCTCTGAAGGGTTAAGGGCTGGCTAGTTCCCCCTCTATTTCAGGATCTGAAGGATGTCAGCAAAGGAGACATCCTCAGAGGGGGATCGAGGGGAACCTTCAGATTCCTCTAAGTCAGTGTCAGAGGTGATAGACTCAGGGGAGTCAATGTGCTTCCTCTTGCACTGCCTCTTCCTAGGGGGTTCTCCTACCATGTCAGGAGAGGCCTCGGAAGAGGAGGAAATTCCCAATGGGGAAACTTGAGGAGTTGGCTCTCTGCAGTCTGATGCAAGGGGTGAGTAGAAATCACCGCAGGCACTGAAGATGGAGGGGCTGACGGAGCTGACTGTGGGGCAGACACTGGTTCTAGCACGCTCCGCATGACCTCAAAGGCACCCCTATCGGGCAAGGCCGGAGGTCCCCGCTCCGAAGAGACAAGGACCCCTCCCGGCACCGACAGGGACGGCTCCGAGGCCGATGTCGGAGCCGAACTCACCAGCGCCGAAGCCCCGAGAGGGAGAGCGGGGTCAGACAAGGGTCCGATGCCACTCGCCCTCTCAGAGCCGACGAGGGAAGCTTGGCGCTGAGATCCCTCCAAGGAGGAGATCAGAGCAGACGACAGAGCCAAAAGGGAAGGTATCGGTTCCGACGCGCCGACAGTCATGGCTCCGATGAGCCCCGGCTCCGAGCTCAAAGGAGTCGGAGGAGGAACACATTGAGGGACAGAAATAGCCGCTGACTGTTGAGTCGGGCTATGCAGCATTTGGGCCAGTGCCTTGGACTTGAGAAGTCTACTCACTACCCGTTGCAAATCGTGGCCAGATAGCCTGGAAGACCGTCAGGAATGCGATCTATGGCTCCGTTCCGAAAGAAGAGGGGATCCTGGTGCCGAGTGAACGGAGCCGATGGAGGGGGACCTAGACCTCTTCCTCGAAGGTTGCTCCGATAAGAGTATCGGAGCCAACTGAGTCTTATCAGCCTCGGCTCCAGCTGGAGCCGAGGTAACAGTATGAGGCTTGGAAACATCGGCTCCAGCCGGAGCCGATGTCGAAGCAGTTTTGATGCTTCCAGAGGACGGCTCTGAAGCCGGAGCTGACTGTCTGGAAGTCTAAGAAGGCTTCCCCGACACAGACTGGGTCGGGGGGCCTTCAGGCTTTAACAAGCCACGCAAAATCAATTTATTTTTGCGTTCCTGCAGGACTCTAGGGCTGAAACCATGGCAAACAGCACATGAGTCCTGCAGGTGCAAAGGTCCCAAGCAATACACACAAGAAGTGTGACCGTCTGTCAGTGACATTTTCTGACAGCACGAGTCACACTTCTTGAAGCCTGAGACCTTGGAGTTCTTAGACATACTAAAGGCCTAAGTAAGAAAACACTCACACACACACACACACACACACACACACACACACACACACACACACACACACACACACACACACACACACACACACACACAGGCCTTTAAGAAAAATATTAATTTCCAGTCACACTAAAGGACTTGGAGAGGGAGGGGAGGGGGCCTAAGGCCTAAAGTTAAAGGGGAATAAAGGAAGGGATTATGGGCAAAAGAGGTGTCGATCCAATGAAAAAGAGAATTAAAACTAAAAGTTATACTAAGGCAAATAATAGGGGTCTAAAAATTTGTGAAAATAGAAATAATTTTCCACTAACCTGCCAGAGCTGGTAGAAAAGCACCTCATCAGCTAAGCGGCAAACGAGATCTGAGTAGTTACCGCCTAGCATTGTGGGATATAGGGAAGCCTCGAGCCGGTGGAATTAGCTCTCGAGCTTTAGTATTGGCCGAGTCGGAGCCGAGGATCGGCTCTGAACCCATCCAGTAAGAATGAAGGCGAGATAGACAACTTAACATCATCCAGCAAATATATGACCTCTTAAATAAGGGTGAATAAGTTGGGAAAAACACAGAAGGATGAACAGCCTGATTTAAGGCAATCTCAGACACAACCTTGGGAAGAAAGTTTGGATTTGTCTGGAGTGACACACTATCTTTATGAAAGACCAAATATGGTGGTTTACAGGACAAGGCTTGCAGTTCTGAAATTCTCCTTGTAAAATTAACAGCCACCGCAAATAGTTTTCCAAGAGAGAAATTTCAAGTCAGGTTCAAAAGAGGGCTTTGTCAAGACCTGGAGTAAAACAGTAATATCCTAAGGTGGAACAAGATTCCTCAAAGGATGCTGCAGGGGAAAAGAACTCTCAAAATATGCAGTAGGTGTCTGGCCTTCATCAACATGAAAATTCAGTATACCAGTCAACTGAACTTTAATGGTGAAGCAGTTAGCAATAGATGTCTGGCCTTCACCTACATGAAATTTTGATACAGCTGCCAAATGAACTTTAATCATGGAGTAGCTACCTCCTACATGAAAGAGATCCACAATAATATTTAGAATTGGTCAAAAGAGAGCAGAAAAGGAATCTAGAACTTTAGCTGAGGCCCAGATGAAGAATCTCTTCCACTTACCCAGTGGAAGGTTTCTGAGATGATGATAAGATGCGAATAACAATGGACGAAAGTCTAGAACTTCTGCCATCAACATAAGTGGAGAAACCAAGCAGTCAACCTCAGGGATTTGATGTCTGGATGAGGCTTGCCAGATGGGCGAGAAATCAGATCTGGAAGAGGGTCCAGTGCCATGAGACTACACCAGATGAAGCCACAGGAAGAGGAGCCACATCAGTTGAGGCCAAAAGGTGGTAATGAAAATTTACCTTGCACCAGACTGCTTTCTGCATAAATTTGGTTATAAGAGGAGTTGGAGGGTAAGAGTAGACAAGAACCAAGGGCCAAGTTTAAAATCATATTGCCCCTCAGGGATTGCCAAGTTGGAGAGTTACAGCAAAGTAGCTGCTGCATTTGGTGTTGCGCAGGGTTGCAAACAGTTTGCAGCAAGGCTGGTGCCAGTGACTATAATGAAGCCACTGTCTGATAGAGGAACCACTCATGGCAGAAGGATTGATCTGCTCAACTTGTCCACTAACACAATGGATTTCCCCAGGAAGCTATTGCCCACTGCCAGACACTCATGGCCCCCAGACATAAAAGGTATGAATGGGTTCCTTTTTGTTTGATTATGAACCAGGCCACCGACAGGGACAACTGGAGGGAGAGAGGAATATGGCTGAGGGGTAGGAGTGTCTGAATGTCAATTAGATGCAGATTTGTCAGAGAAAGGCTTTTGACCCTTAGACCCTGAAAAGGTTTGTCTGGAAAAGCTCTCCCAGAAGCCATCTTGCCCCTAGATGGCTGTTCAGGTTGCTTACAAGCAAAGGAAGGATTACAAGGATAATTTCTCTGAAACTTAGGAATGGGGAGACGAATATTTGTTTCAAATCCTGCAGAACTTTACCTTTATCCTGCAGGGTCTTAAACAATTTAGTAGCGGTGGTGCTGCGGTAGCGTTGTCGCCTCATAGCAAGATGTTGTCACGTTCAATTCTCAGCTAGAGTGTCTTCTGTGTGGAGGCATGCGTGAATGGGCATGCCTTCTTTGAAGGTTGTGGGTCAAGGCTGGTAACTTGGCATGTAAAAATCCACTACCAAACATTAGCGGACCAGAGTTCCGCTGTGGCGACCCCTAACCGGGATAAGCCGAAAAGACACAACAAAAAAGTGCCAGATTGATTTTGGTTGTCTAAGGGGAATCCAATAATGTGGCCTTGGAGGCGCAACCAGGAATGCCTCCTCATAACAGATCCAGATGCAGCTGCCTTAGAAGAGGCATCAGTAGCATCATAATTACATTTAATACAATGATGAGCCACCTGAAACCCAGAGCTCAAAAGGGAAATGGCAGAAGTCTTACCCTCTGAATCAGGCAAATCAGCGAGAATGTCCCAGTTTGGGAGAGAAGAGACAGGACACACCTTATCATATGGGTCTAGTAATCAATAGCCCTGCCAGTTAAAGCAGCAAAGAGATATATATACTTTTTACATACCTGTCCATTGCAAGGCTGTCATCAGAAGGT
Organism: Protopterus annectens; assembly: GCF_019279795.1. Taxonomy (NCBI): domain Eukaryota; kingdom Metazoa; phylum Chordata; order Ceratodontiformes; family Protopteridae; genus Protopterus; species Protopterus annectens. The sequence goes on along the minus strand of NC_056743.1, from coordinate 1,405,981,798 downwards.
AAAAGCTTAGAAGAAGACAGCAACTTGGATGGTTTATCAGTGGCTACAGAAATAGCAGGATTAGAGAACATTTTTTTATTTTTTTTTTTTATAAAAACTGCTGAGCTTCAGCAACTTTATAGAACCAGTCAGGTTTCTTAGGGAAATAGGCTGAGAATCAGGGGAATGAAAAACTGCAGTGAAAATATTCAAAAGAGCAGCCAGCACCAGATGGACTGCAGAAGGTTGAGGAGAATCTATTACAAAGAGTTCGTAATATCTTTTTGAACATCAAAACCTTGCAACAGTCCACTTAAAGTGTTCCACCATGCAAACCACTGTAGCCCCAAAAGACAATTCTTCCACAGAAGAGTCAGGAGAAAGTGAATCCTTTTCCTCAGCCCACAGGGTGAGGGGAGAGTGGATCTGAGAGGAGTAAGCCAATGACTCCTCACCAGAATCTAATTCTTCACCAGCTAAATCAGAGTCCCTATGGCATTTAGGAGTGGAAGACCAGGGAACTGAAGCAGGAACAGATAATCATTGAGGGGGCTTAAGAGCCAAAAGGGCACTGAAAAGCCTGAGTAAACTCCTGCATTCTTTGTGGGAAACCTTAAGCCACATGTGATACAGGCTTAGTCGTCTTACTCTTCTTTTTCAAAGGAACATTGCTTTCACAAACTTAGGAGGTACAGACCCCTAACTAGATTCAATGAGGGTATGAGACACCTCTTCCCAAACAGTTATTTTGAGATGTCCCCTAGGCCCCTCGGAAATAATCAGCCATGGTTAACCCTCCACATCTGCACCAGACACAGGCAGAGCCTCGGCAGACATATCTTTAGCCAGCTCTGTGTTGGCCTCCAACTAGGTCACAGTAGAGGGAGCAGAAAGCAGCACCAGAAGGTCCTCAGCTTCTTCATCCAACCCAATGGAGATGTCTGGTGGAGTCTGGACAGCAGCAGGATCAGTTTGCTTCTTTTTGGCTTTCTTTTTAAGTGGCAACTGAACGTCAAGGAAGGCAGATTCTGCCATGGTACCATGAGCCAAAAGTTTCAACTTCTGGTTCTCCAAATAAATAGAAAGGGATGACAGATGACTGCTGTGTGTCTTGGGGACAGATGCCTGAAAAATCTCACACTGTGTATGGTTGTGGGTAGCACCCAAACAAAAAACACATTGTTTGTGTCTAGCTTTATGGGGAATCTGCCTCCCACATTTATATTTTTCCTTCCTGGATGACATGTAAACTAAGGTAAAAGGAAGGAGGAGACCAAAACGGGGCACTTATCTTTAGGAAGGCTCAGTAGACCAACTTAGTGAATGGCTTGCAGACTGAATTAAAACATAACATTCAGACTGGTGTGAGAAGGTCCACTATCTAGATTCTGAGGTTAATACAGCTGAGAAGAAGTGACACAAGACACCAAGGCTTAAGCTTAAGCAATTTATTCAAAATAATAGGTTCATAGGTGTGTACTAGGCTAATGGTCCTGGAGCCTTCACAAGCCTAGCCCATAAAAGTGCCCTGGAATCTTGCCGCCCGATGTTAGCTCCCAGTACCTCTGTCCAGTACAGGCACTGAAGTGATCCCGGGGTGAACTTTCTGTTACCCATCCACTCATCGAGATTTCTACTGAAGCGAGCTGCTCTACCTGACATGAACAGAAAGCCATTTCCAGAGTATTGGCAGTTTCTGGGTGATGATCCTGTCTCTCCAGCATGTTCTGTTGATTGTGGTATTGAGGTTGAGATCTCTGGGGCATGTGGTGTGGAGGGATTGGGATTTCTTTAGGTGTAGCATTTCTAGCAGGGCTGGGTCGGACACAGCTTTGTAAATCAAACACAGATCACCTCTAACTAGACGATAAGAGACAGAGAATTGCTAAAGTTTCTTGAGTCTATTCATGTAGGACATGTGTTTCAGGCCTAGGATCCTGTATGTGAAGTACTTCTGTGGCCTCTCCAACTGTTGCAGATGTCTGGTGAGGTACATGCCAAATGGGGTGTTATACTCGATGAGTGGTCTAATGAGGAGTGAATAGATAGTGATGATGACCGCTTTCTTTCCTAGATGCAAAACCCTTGGTTATGAGATGTACCACACAGAATGACTTTCTGACCACAGTGGCAATATGGTGGTCGAAGGAGAGGCTGCAGTCAACCTCGGTGCCCAGATCTCTTATAACACCTTCAGTGTTTAGTGGGCTCCCATCGATGTGGTAATTAGTGGGAATTGAGTTTTTACCAAAGGAAATGATAATGCATTTTTTGGCGTTAAGCTTAAGGCCATGGCTCCAACACCAGTCACTGGTGTCAGTGAAGCCTTTCTGTAGGATGTCTGCATCACTTGGGGAGTTGATAATGGCTCCCAGCTTGCAGTTGTTTGCGAACTTGGTCAGCCAGAGTCCATCTTTGTTGGCCTGGACTTCTGAGAAGTAGATGCCAAACAGGAGGGGACCCAGGGCCGATCCCTATGGGACTCCACTCGTGACTGGTCGGCAGTCAGATTTGGAATCCGTTACTTTCACTCTGTGGGTTCTGTCTGTGAGCCAATTTGCAATCCACCTAGTGATACAGGGGTTGATGCCTAGTTTGGTGAGTTTATCAATAATTCCTGAGTGAGGAATGGTATCAAAGGCCTTGGCCAGATTGAGGTAGGCTGTATGCACTGCCTTACCCTCATCCACAACCTTAGTGACTGACTCGAAGAAGTCAAGCAGGTTAAGCAGGCAGGATCTCCCTTTAACAAAGCTAAACTGTGTGGGGCTAGAGTTTGGAGATTACCTATATCCGTGTTAAGCAGGTCCATGATGATGCGCTCCAAAGCTTTACATATCAGACTTGTCAAGCTAATGGGATGATAATTCCCAGGGTCTGTTGTCGCTTTCCCCTTTATGGAGAGGGATGACTGCAGCAGTGTGCCATTCGGTAGGGACAAAGCCTGAGGTAAGGCTGTGACTGAACAGGGCGCACAGATGTGGTGCCAGTTCATTTGTAGTTCATGTAGAACACAGCCAGGGATATTATCAGGTCCTATGGAATGGATGTTGTATTCTTGGCCTTGGACAATGCAGCTCTTACTTGTGCTGCAGAAATGCTGGGTACCTGGTATTGTGATTGGATCTTTGGTGGGGGGAGAGAGGGGTAAAGTTAGCACTGAATCTGTTGGCTTGTATGTTGGCAATATCTGATGGTTCAGTGTAGGAGGTACCATTGTGCAATAACTCAGAGCAAATCTGGGTATTGCCATGGAGGTTCCTGCTATAACTACAGAAGAATTTGTGGTTGTTTTTAGTGTCTACCGCAATTCTGCCTTCATAGGTGGCTTTAGAGGATTTGATAAGGGATCTCAACTTTTTGTTAAGGCTAATAAGGGAGCTTTTCCAGTTCTGGGACTTCATCTTTTTCAGCAACAGTTTTTTCCTTCTGTTGTAGAGTTTATTGATAGCGATGTACCACCAGATTGGCTTCTTTTTTTTGGAAGAGGGCATCTTGGCTCTATTGGGTATGGCTAGTTCCATGCATTTGTGCACTCAGTCATGTAGCTATTTTCCATTGGCATGGGTGCAGTGAAGTTAGCCACCTCTGTTTTTAGGAGCCCAAAGACAGCTTTGGAAAAGTTTTTCAAGATGGTCACCTTTCTGGGGGTGTGGGTGAGATGTTGATTTCCATGGTGATTAGTTTGTGGTCGGATCTAACCAGGGAGGAATTGACTGTTGGCGTAGAGCAACAGTCGCCCATGATAGTGATAACCAGGTCAAGGATGTTGCTTTCTCTAGTGGGGGTCAGGATGAGCTGGTACAGGGCATTGGAATTGATGAATTCCAGGAAGTGTTAGGCCAGTGTATTGGTACAGGAGATGTTTTCCCAGTTAATGGAGGGGTACTTGAAGTCTCCTAGTATAAGAGTATTGGGCTGGACCTTGATAAATTCCATGGTGCTTAAGAACGTGGAGTGGGAGTCTAAGGCCATGTTTGGGGTCCTATAGCAGGCTATGACCGAAGCGCCGTTTTACCCAGTGTTAGTTGTACCTTAAGTATCTCAGATGCATTACGCTAAGCTACTAGTCTGGAGGTGTGTAGATCCTTCATGAATATGGAGACACCACCACCTTTGGAGCTTCCGGCCATGTTCCCGGGCCAAAAGTTTGGAATGAGTTGTAGCCTGGAAGTGCAAGGGTGCTTTCTGCCACTTTAAACCAGGTCTCCGTTAGAGCACAAATGTCGATGTTCTCCATTTTGAGGAGCTCTTTGAATGAGTGCATCTTGACATTTAGACTTCTAGCATTGAGCAGCATGACCCTCAGATTGTGTTTGTTTATAGTTGTTATGGTGGGATTTTGGTCTTTGGAACACCTTCTAAAAAAGGCACTATAGGGGTGGCAAGAGCCTTAGCCAGTACCCAGAATCCCTGGGGTGACAGATGGAGGCCATCTCTGGCAAAGCATCAAGGTCTATCAATCATGTTATCCCATGCAGACAGATACTGGATCCCCTTAGAATGACACCAGAAACTTAGCCAATTGTTGAAGTCAATCATTTTCTGCTAGTACTGCTGTATCATTCTGGGTGATGGTAGGATACTGCTCAGGGCTAGGGTCATACCTGCCTGGGCCACATAATCCAAGAGCTCCATCATGTCTCTTTTCATGTAGTCCAGGGAGGAGCATCTCAGGTCATTCACAAACACATATATAATGACTGAGTCATACTTACACTTGCTGTGGAGTAGCCTGAGTGCATGTGTTATATGGCGGATCCTGGAACCTGATAGGCAAATGACTGTCGCCTTCTTCTTGTTCAGCCTAGTGAGTGGGACATCTATGTGTGTGTGTCTTTCGGCTTTTTTAGTTAAGGGTACGCCACAGCGACTCTCAATGATTTAATGATATTGTTTACAGTTTGGCTTGCTGGCTTGCCTAGTGGGACATCTATATGCCTCACTATTGAGTCTCCTATGATTACTATGTTAGGCAAGGTGTTTTGCCCTAAGGGCATAGGTTGAGGGGCACACTGTGGAGGTGAGCTATGTGCCCTGTGGTTGGTGGTGTGTTGTGGTGGTCGACTGCATTTCTGCCTTGGAAGTCTCTGTTGTTTGAGTAAACTTCTGTTGACAGCCTCTGCGAGGATGGGTGTGTGGTTTGTGTTTCTATGTGTGAGCTGTGCTGCTGGGTGTTCTGGAGGGCTATGTGTTCCATGTGGTGTGGTGCAAGTGTTGACCTTCTCCTCTTGACTAGCTAGTCCGGTCTTGGCTGGAAACTGTATAGCATCCAATTTGGTTATATAAGTGCATCTCTCACAAGTCTGAGTGTTGGGAGGTAAAAGGAGCGGGGTGTCTGTGTACATGAGGCAGTTGCTACACTGCCTCAGAATGCCCAAGTCCATCAGGTTAGCAGGAGAAAGCACAGGAAATTGCCCTTTAATCATGCCAGGAGGGGTGGTCATAACTAATAAGTACTGGTGCTGTTACCGTGTAAAACAACTAGTGCTGATAGCACTTAGGTGTGTTACAATAACTGCTACAAAAGCCTGTTGAAGTGTAAGGCGATTAAGCTATTTGAAGTGCAAGAGAGAAAAGAACTAGCAAGATCTAAGGGAAAAATTGAAGAGCAGACTTTCTGGCACTGGTAACACTTTGCCTCAGCTCTGCGGTATTGCGTGGAGCTTAAATAAACGCAAACTCCCACAAATGTGGACTTTTAAGCCAGAAGGTTGAAAGGATGGAAAAACTGCACAAACGGCCAATAAACTACAAGTTCTGGGACATAAACCACTTCTCTTGTGGTAGACAGGCTACCTAGAGCTTACCACTCTCACTGATAAGCTAGAAGGCTTCCCTCCAACACGGAAATGCCTGGGGGGACTCAGAAACTTCCTAACATTTTAGGATACAGCAACTCTGTATCTGGACTACACTAGTTGCAGGAAAGGTGGGAAACAAGGCAGAGAACAAACTTAAAACTACTTACTACAGGAAAAAATAAGCTAAAAATGAAGTAAATACAGTTCAAAATGCAGTACAAGCTAGCACACTTGAGTGTGCAGCAATATTAAAATGAATACAGTTTAAATAAATGCAGTTATGTTAAAAATGACTAAAAACAAGTGCAGAATGCAGTAAATAAGCAAAAAATCAAAATGGAGGCACTCAAGAGTATCTCTTTCTTCTTCTAGTTGCTTTTGCAGTCATCAGGACGTCAAATTAAAATTATTTTTTACTTACAAGCATCAACATGATCTTTATTCCTCACTGATAGAGGGACCCCAAATTCTAACAGTGCAGCTATTTGTTCAAATCAATACAATGCAGGCACTAGCATTAAAACAGCCAGTTCTTGCCAAAAATTTACACTAATCAAATCAGTATAATGCAGGCACTAGCATCAAAATGCCCAGTCCATGCCAAAGATTCATGCAGCTGAGTCCAGTTCAATTGCTGACTGGCCAGCATTTATAGTCTGGTTTACAAATTCAGCAAGGTCATGACAGTTTTGAACTGTTGGTAAACAAGGTTTGTATCATGTCTGTTTTTTTTTTTACTTTCAGTATCTCTGCATACTTCTTCTTTTAAATATTTTATCAGGTTAATTAAAGTTCAATGCACTTCAGTTCAGTAAGAAAGCTTTGCCTTACAGGATGTTTCTAGGACATTACAAATATTCAAAAGCTATTTGCAAGATTTAGTCCTTTAATATAGCTGCTGTTATTTAAACATGTGCAAAACTGAGGTGATCGAGGCAGCTACAAATCATGGCAGGTTGTGTGGGCCCTTCACATGGTGGCAAAGATGTTCTGAGAATTAGGCATTCGCACATCAATTATGTACAATATGCCTTGCTTGTACACAACTGATGTATGGCACCGGGAAGGTGTAGAGTCCTTGGTATGCAGGCCAGACATTCAACTATCCTCGGCAGGATATCCCAAGAGTAAAGAATACTGCAACAGTGATAAAAAAGGACATTTTGCATTATAATTCCTTCCCCCACAAAACCACACCAACAGTCATTTTCTACAAGCCAATATAGTTTTTAAACAAATGTGACTTGGTCATTTGTGGTTTAGATCAAATTAGGTTTAGACCAAATAAACCACTGTTTTTTTTTTTTTTTTTTAATAGCTCAAACGGGTTTCATAGATTTTATTGAAGTTATCTAGTCAAGTGAAGAGAGGACAGAAAAAGGGTGGCAATGTCAGAAACTAACTAGAACCAGCAGTGGTTTTAAAAGATTCTGAAAACTAGTAATAATGGTGAAAATAAATCCTGAAATATTTACAAACTAAGCAGAAGTAGCATGTATATATGATTTTGAAGCAAAAAACACAGAACTCACACTGAGTCCTACAGAACATGGCTGGCTAGTTCAAGCAGCATATGAGATCTGAGGATCTGTTATGGCTGAGAGGTGGTATTATGGGTAGGGGGAGGAGCTCCAGCCTTGAATCCAAAGTGTGGAAAAATACTGAAGTCAACATATTTTGTATTCTGTATTTAAAGGGTTAAGCAGAAAAATGTTCACTGCGTGCAAACTGAAATGGTCTGGAAAATGTTGATCACTGAGGAATGCAGGAGTTAATCTTAAACTACTGATAAGAAAGTTAATGGTGCAAGAATAACTGTGGTACTGGCTGGTAAAACAAGTAATCAAACTATCAATTTTAATGAAAGTCCTCGGAGGGTCTATATAAGGAGAACTTAAAGTACAAGTAGCCAGACTGCTGGCATATTACTATCATGTAGCAGATCTCCATGCATGTAAAATAAAGCTGAGAACTTGGTGTGATTCTTCCAGAATATGTTAGAAGAGTAAAATCTAAGAGAGGCTGAAAAGAGAGATCAGGCTCTCCTCGAATGAAAGACCTCCAACTGAAACAGGTTGAAATTAGAGGCCAGTCACTCTTTCTAGATTCAATCCAAACAGGGCGGAGGAATCACAAAAGAAAAGCTATTTTTGTTGTTTCTGATTGGAATTTTTGTCTAAATTTTAAGGGACTAGTCAAGGGAGAAATTTAATTTTCTCAAAGTATAAGGGTATATGTGAATAGATTCCATATACAAGAGATCTCAGGAACAGGAATAGTTTCTCGTAAGAGAAATGGGAACAAAACTGAAGATGAAAAGTTTATGTTTGATTTACACCCAAAGAATGTAAAGTATTTAGATAAATGGAAAAAGGAACATGGGTTTAGTGGATGTTTAAATAAGTCAGAATGTCAAAATCTAGTAAGATTACTGCAAGCAAGCAGGAAATAAGACAAGGAAGCAAAAGAAGGTAGGGATTCCCCAGGCACAGAAATGGCTGGAGGAAGCAAATAAAAGACATAAGGAACAAAATTTGAAAAAAGGGTGTGGTAATTCAAGTGAAAGAGATGTGTACTTTGTTCAAAAGGAAGATAATGAAACTTCCATAGTCAGTCTCAGTCACCAGAATCCCTCCCCTCCATCCAGTATCCAGACCCTGCACAGGTTATTGAGGTGCCCCGACCAGGACCCACCGCAATACCAGGCTTCGTGAGTGTTATATTACAGAGAGCCTGCCAACACTCTTGACTTACGGAAGTATTAGGAGAGAAGGGACTGGAAAATTAAGGAGAAGGTAGATCAGGAAGGAGAGGAATACCCACTGATAGAAGTGGCAAATCCTCAAGCAGGCGAGAAGGCGACTACCTACTATATTGGTGGTCCCGTGGACCCGTGATGATATCAGCGGGTGAGGTTCCCCATCCAAAAGTAGATATGGGGCATGAGAATGAGTTATAGATTAAGCGCTGTAGAATTTGAACAAGTAATAAGGCAAATCCTAGGACCTGATTGGCACCTTATTTGAACTTGGGACCCCTGCTACCAGAGGAAGGGGGCCTTGCGCTTAACTCTCAGGTGTGTAGAACCAGAATAAAGACTCTCCTAGATAAAATAGAAGAACATTGGAAGCCCAAAGCAGATTGGACTTGCATTAATCAATGCGTTCAATCAGATGACCTACCAGAACAATTATCTACATCGTCTCACACAATGTTTTGATGCTCATAGTGGGTTGATTAAGGCAGAAAATCAGGCAAATGACTGAACAGCAACTGAAAAATGCATTCCTAAAGGGCTGCAAGACAGCCATTGGTAACTTTATACAAAAGCATATGATCCTTATGGATTATGCTAGACATGCTGAGAAATACCTGAAGGAAAAAGATAAAAAGCCCAGACTTTTACAGTTAGTGAAGATGGAACTTTAATGTTAGTTCAAGGTTCCGCAAATCACGGAAGAGGGAGGCATAAGTCATTCTGATGACTATATGACGGTCAAAAGACGATGGAGGGTATGAGGAAGAAGAAGAAAGTGAGAATGGGAAGTAGGTACAAGTGAAGACGATGGGTGGGGACAGGAAATGGCAGAAAATGAGAAATATCAAATGATAAATCTACATCAACTATGCAATTGGAATCCCAACCAGTGATCACATTGCAAGTTGAGGGTCGAGACATAGAATTTCTTTGTGACTCAGGGGCTTCACTGAGCGTTAGTCCATATCATCCGATGTTACCTCGGATGAATACAAACCATACGGTTCCGAGTATAATTCAAAAATCTGCCCAGTATTATTTACTGGGAAGAATTTAATGCGAGAATAGAACTGAATAGTGCAATGCTATTAGAGAGGCAGGGTGATGTACATTACTGGTCTAGTAATGATTTGATAGAGACAGCCCCAGAGTGTGGTAGTGACTCTTACAAATTTGGCATTAAGCAAATCACATAAAGAAAAATCGAGGTGTCAGATCCATTACATTGCAAGAAATTTCTTAGTGTTAAAGTGACCAAACTAGTATTGCATAGCCTTTTGGGACACACTAGGTAATTCTGCAGTCACATGTAGCCTTACAAGGGATATGCAGCTGCTGTATAAGAATGAATTAAGGGTAAGAAAATAACTGAATGGGTAGGATGGACACCAGAACAGTTGGCAGGTAAGGCATTCAGGTTCAAAAACTAACTGGGTTACACAAAGCCAGACCGACTGCACCCACCAGGGAAGACAAAGACTGATTAGAACGGCAGGACAGGTAAAGATTACACACCCAAGTCAATTTACTCCTCATAACGGGGCTCCCTTGAAGGCAAGAAAGGCAGGGAGGGCATTTTACCGTCACAGCACTTTTACTTTGAAAGTATTAATTCTGGATGGGACATGGAGGATGGTACAAGACTTGGATAACTACTTTTCTGTAATTGATATCATTTGGTTTGCATTTACGCTCATGGGCAAGCGTTATACCTATACCAGGTTAGGGATACTGCGAAAGTCCACCATCTTCTCACAAGAGATGTCCACCAATCTGGCTCAGTTCCAACCAGCCCAGGTGCCACCCCTTACTGCTGTGCGATGATATCCTCCTCCCGCGACTAACGGAAGAACTCGGACATAAGGTAAATAAGTCTAAGTTACAATTTTGTAAATTAGAAGTACGCTACCTGGTTTATACTATTCTGGAAGGGCAGGCGATTAGATGACAGCAGAAAGAATGCTATTTTACAAATGATGTCCTTTTAGGCATTACGAACTTCTGTCGAGTTGGATCCCAACTACATGAAAAAAGCAAGTGCTTTATCAGACTTAAATGGCGGCAAAATTTGCTGCACTGGACAGACAAGGCAGTACAGGCATTTACTAGGATCAAGCAACTGATAGCTGGGTCAGCAACATTGGGGTTTCAGATTTACAAGACCTTTATACAGACTGATCTGTTTTAATGCAAATGTATGGAGATAAGTTAAGACCATTGGCATTTTACTCTAGCAAATTAGACTCAGTAGCACGAGCATTACCACACTGTGTGCCATTGGTATTGTTCCATGATCTTACGTAAAAGTCCCCGCACTTGTAGCAGTCATCCTTCTGCAGGACAAGTTAACATTTCTGTCACCTAGCAGACATTTATCTTGTATGACTACGCCGTTATCGCGAGCCACACATGACACAATTGAGAGCACTACTACCTTCCAGCAGCATTGCTTTGCTACCTGTTGCTGAAGATTCGGTATCTGCGATGTATGCTTAGATCTCATAAAGTTCTACCAAGACCGGATCTTAAGATCAAACCCTTACTATCGGACTGGACACTGTTTGTAGATGGGGGTAGGGTATGCAGTTACTACTGCAACTCAGAATAGAGGCACTGATTGCTGTGACAAGGGCATGTGTATCTCTTCCAGAGGACAGAATATGCTATCTGGATAGTCAATATGCCTTCTGCATGTGTTTGCTCAGCAATGGAAAAATAGGGGGATGGTACAACCTTCGGGAAAGACACGCACAAAGACCTAATATGTCCAGTACCTTTTCACTTGAACCACACCTACAGAATTACAACCAACAGATAAATTTGATTTGCAAACCTTACAAGTCATGCAGGAACTTAGCACAGTACAGGAAAAAACAACTGGACTAGGTATGGTGTTAGGCAGAACAAAGGAATCTAACTAATCTTTTAGGTATGCAGCACTAGTTGTTGCATATTCCTTCCCATCTGGGCCTGCAGCTATAGTTTAGATTATCCCACCTACTTTTGGACCGGGGGGCGAGTTGCTGGCATCATTCATTTCAACCCCCTATCCTTTTCATACAATATGTATGGTTGAGGCTTTTCTGGTGACACATCCGGATGCTCAATCAGTGGCTAAAATTTTGGTCAATCACATCGTCCCGCACTTTGGACTTGAAACTGTCTACAGTTTTCCAAATTGAATTGAAACACCATTGTGCCTACCACCCCACAGTCAGCAGGTTCCACCTCAAAAGGAGTCACCCATTTGAGTTGTTGTATGGGAGAGAAAATGCTGACCAATACTAACAGCTGTTTAACGAATGATTGTTTTTCAGGTTCAAGAGACGACAAGATCGACGAAATCAGACAATGGGAGGGCCCTACCAGGTGCTAAGCGCCAGTTGGCCCCTACCAGTGCTAATCAGAACTCCAACAGCAAGTGGATTAAAGAAAGGTCCTCATGGATCCACCTAAAATGGTTCTATTGCAATGTTTTATTGTTTATAACTATTGTGATTGTAATATTTCTGTTTTGGACATTTCTGTCTTTTAATGAAGCTAGCCATTCAAAAGACACACACACCAGCTGGCATGCATCCTCAATGAATGTCTCAAATTGTTGGGTATGTACTGCAATACCTACTGTACACAGTGGCAATGTTAGGGACAGCCTCTCTGGGGAATATATAATATGTTAGTTTGTTGTTGTTTGAAACACACCACAGGAAACCACTGAGCCTCTTCTGGTCTTCAAAATGCTTGGATGGGAAAATAAAACAGGGTGTTTTTAAGGTGGGGGGAAAGTTAGGGTGGGGTGTACAAATCTAATTGTGTATGAGACAGAAGATTGTACTATAGGCATTTGTTGAAAAAATGCTGTATGTATGGGCCTGTTATTTAAAGGGCTAAAGCCAAATGTTATAAATGAATTTAAAAACCAATTATCACATCAAACAAATGATTGCAGCTATCAGGCACACAAAATGGTTGCCTCAAGGTAAAATCAAATGCAACGTCTCTTAAATAAACCTATTAATAAGGACTCTCACATATGGACCTAGGCTATGATGTAAAAATCCATCTGGGAACTGAGAAAACTTATCTTGAAATAATTCAACAAGTTTCTGAACTGGAAAAAACCTGGTCCAACCCCTGACTTTTTTTCAAAATCTGTTTGGTTTGGAAACTGGGGTCTCTGTGTTGATGAACATTTTAATTATGTGTTGGTGCAATGCTGTTCATTTTTTTGCTGCTTGGCTATGTTGCATACCATGTATCAAAATGATAATATCGAAGGTTATATCTCTGCCAATGCTACAAAAAGCATATTTCTCTGATTATGAGAAGGTATACAGCATTTTGTAAAATAAACAGTATACAAAATGTTGTAAGGGGGGATGAAAAAAATGAAGTCAACATATATTTTGTATTATGTTTTAATTTAAAGGGTTAGCAAAAATGCATGCATGTAAAATAAAGCTGTTTTACTTGCTTTTACAAAACACTGAACTTCTTCCAGATCAGAATAGAAGAGAAGAGTAAAATCTTTCGACACAAAGTCTGAGAGAGTTTCCAGCATCAGATCCAGTATATCCATTAGGTGAGACAAACTGAAAAGACAATACTGGATTAGGACCAAGTCAAGAGGAAGGAAAGCTGTCTTTGAGAGGGTAATGAACTTGCACCCTAGGAAGATCGGGTCCTGAGACACAGTCAAACAGACTTCTTGAAGCTTAGAGTGAATTTTAGACCGCAAAAAAGATTCACTGTAAGTGTGAAGTCAAGATCTTTCAGGAGGGAACTTTGAGAAAGAGCTTGAAAAAGCATGTTATCCAGATCAGGGAATATCTGAATGCCCTGAAGTCTGCAAAACGCTATGACAGGAGCTTGGTAAATGAAGAATTCTGTGCTGCCTTCTGTTGGTTACTTCTTGTTATTTACATTTGCATGCAAGCACATTACAGTATATTAACTCTTAGTATGAACAGCTACTTTTAAATACTGGATTGTACTAAGTACGATAAATACACGGAAGTAAACTGCTTTAGTTAGTACGACATTTCTGTTAACATTTAACTTTTGGTTATACAAACATGAAACACATAGCTGTCAGCTCTCTATAGCAAATTCCCAAAGTCTTTTTAAGCAAAGTTACATTTATACCAGAAGGTCTGGTATTTTTCCAGAGTCTGATGTAAAATAGTTCTTTCTTTGTAGACAGTTTTTCCTTTGTTTTCTTGTCCTTGGTTCTTTGTAGTTTGATGATCCATGGAAACTCAGTCTTGCATTATCTGAAACGTGGTGTTCCAGCACTATGTGAAGCTTGATGTTACATGTCTTTACTTCATGGATGTCCTTGCAGCTGCCATCTACATAGTTATTTTTACAGACTTTTGTTTCTCAATAACATACTACTTTGCTTGGATGCCAAAATCTATTTAAGCTATTATATGTTTGCAGCACATATACTACTTTCTATTTTTCAGCATTTTACACTATTTCTACATTAACCCTTTATATTTCATGCAGCTTTTTATTCAGGCTAATAATCATGCTAGCAACAGTTTGAAAAGACAGTGAACAAAACAGAATAATACTATTCTTTCAGTTCCCCCTTATTGTATTTTTGAGGAACGGACTAAACTTCAGAAAAAGAAAAAAAACTGCATTTGTTTTATCAGCATTGCTATTTACAGCATTTACCACTTTGCTCATATTTACATTCATAACTTGTTGAGTTACTGCTACTCTTTGTAATCTGCAGCATATAAACTATTGTAAACTGTAAAACTATTAACACAGTTAACCAATTTAGCAATTTGGTCCCAGATGATGATCATCCTCTGAATATGTCCCACCAATTATGGGCAGTGTCAGCTTCTGTTTTTGTCTTTTACTATTTACACTGGGTTATGTGAAACCACACACACAAACTGTGGTGCCACTTTAACAAACATTTTGAAATTTGAAGGCAATATTGTCCATTTATACTAAATTGTAATCTGTCTAGCAAAGATACTTGTAATGATTTACTAAATAGTAGGATTTCCTTGTGCTTGTAAATATATAATCTGTGAGACACCTTGTTTTACTAGTTTTTATACCAAGCTCTTTTAAATCTGCATTTGATATCTTTAAAACTTGGAAATGTAATATTGAAGTGCAATATTGTCTTTAACCCATGGTCCTTTTTTTGTATTACTGTGTTGTTTATACAAATAGAGTATTAGTAGAAATCATACCATTTTCTTCTCCTGTTTAGTTTATTCTTATTTTTGTGTTATTGTCTACACACTGTGACATTTTTGCATGATGTTTTTTCTTGGCAGAACTGTTACATTTTCAGGGGGTAATGTACAGCATTTAATAGAAATAGAGCTGTTTATTGAAATGCTTATGTCAGTCTTTGATTGTTTCTCTACTTTTATGTATGCCTGACCTTGTTTAGCTAACCATGCTGTTATATTTGTGTTAAATGTTATTTTTTTAAACGTACATGCTGTATGCTTTTTACAACTAAAATTGGCTTGTGTTCTATTTTGTGTAGCATTTGTGAAATATCGTAATTCCCTCTGTTTTGATGTTCAGAATGATGCAAATGAAATGTAGATGTCTGTGATAAATGCTGCCTTGTCTCGCAGCTGCATTTTTATCTATAGTCCATGTAGCATGTTCCAGACACTGAACATTCACCTTGTCTCAAGCTGTACCACAATATGTGGGCTACCAAACATAAATACACGAACTTAACTAACTATATTATTTTTACATATATTATAGCAATAGATGTGTATATGCATTTTAACTAGCAAATACACACATTGGGAAACAAAACCTTTAGATTTCCTTTTAATACAGCAAGTTCAACACAATGATGACAACCATTACTATTAGAACTGGATGAATCTGAATATGACTTTATACAGTGATGTTTTATACTGCAATATATTGACAATGGTTGAGAATTTTATTGCAAAGGCATTGCAGTCTTGTTTTTTGAAAAAAAATACATGTGACAAATGTCAAGCTATGACTTGTTACTAGATAAACCATTTACTATATTCTGTGCAGAATACACTTGCTTGTACAGATTGTTTTTGCATTTGCATATACATGGCTGTAATGTACACTCAGTCTATTTTTTAAACCTAGCATTAAACTGAAGCCTGCTAATTACATTACTTGAAAAATTAAAATGTATTTTTGGTATTACCACTTTGCACCTTTAAGCCCCTTTTGCAGTAATGTTTACACAGTTAGTATAAAATTGAAAGCATGCCCTTACCCCTGTAGTATACATAATTTTACTGCAGTATTGTTTGTTTTATGCTGTGAGAATTGAATGTATGCTTGCCCTTCTGGCTGTTATGTAGACTGTAACACTTTGCTTTTTTATTTTGCTGTTGCCTATACTGTCAAAGTTGCAATAGGAATTGCTTTTACCAATTTTGAAAAGACGTTTACTGTTATTAGTAGTTATTTGTACCCTCCCTTTTGTAAAGGGACCTGTATAATTTAACTGCATACTATATGGCCCATGTACTGACTGTACTTATAGTATTTACTTGCAAACAGATTATTAATGACATGTATGCACAATTATTCTTCTTTCGGCTGCTCCCGTTAGGGGTCACCACAGCGGATCAACTGTTTCCATTTCTTTCTGTCCTCTGCATCTTGCTCTGTCACACCAACCACCTGCATGTCCTCTCTCACCACATCCATAAACCTTATCTTAGGCCTTCCTCTTTTCCTCTTACCTGGCAGCTTCATCTTTAGCATCCTTTTCCCAATATACTTTGCATCCCTCCTCAGCACATGTACAAACCAACGTAATCTTGCCTCTCTGGCTTTGTCTCCAAACCTTCCAACCTGGGCTGACCCTCTGATATACTTATTCCTAATCCTGTCCATCCTCGTCACACCCAGTGCAAATTTTAACATCTTCAACTCTGCCATGTCAAGCTCTGTCTCCTGCCTTTTTGTCAGTGCCACTGTCTCCAACCCATATAACACAGCTGGTCTCACTACCCTCTTGTAGACCTTCCCTTTCACTCTTACTGGTACTCGTCTGTCACAAATCACTCCTGACACTCTTCTCCACCCACTCCATCCTGCTTGTACTCTCTTCTTCACCTCTCTTCCACACTCCCCATTACTATGAACTGTTGATCCCAAGTATTTAAACTCATCCACCTTCGCCACCTCTACTCCCTGCATCCTCACCATTCCTCTATCCTCCCTCTCATTCACACACATATATTCTGTCTTAGTCCTGCTGACCTTCATTCCTCTTCTCTCTAGAGCATATCTCCATCTCTCCAGGGTCTCCTCCACCTGTTCTCTACTCTCACTACAGATCACAATGTCATCTGCAAACATCATAGTCCACGGGGCCTCCTGTCTGATCTCGTCTATCAACCTGTCCATCACCATTGCAAATAAGAAAGGGCTCAGAGCTGATCCTTGATGTAATCCCACCTCCACCTTAAACGCATCCGTCACTCCCACCGCAGACCTCACTGCTGTCACACTACCCTCGTACATATCCTGCACCACTCTTACATACTTCTCTGACATTCCCAACTTCCTCATACAATACCACAATTCCTCTCTAGGCACCCTGTCATATGCTTTTTCTGTCTACAAAAACACAATGCAACTCCTTCTGACATTCTCTGTACTTCTCCATCAACACTCTCAGAGCAAACATCGTTATATGTAGTGCTCTTTCCTGGCATGAAACCATACTGCTGATCACTAATCATCACCTCCCTTCTTAACCTAGCTTCCACTACTCTTTCCCATAACTTCATGCTGTGACTGATCAATTTAATCCCTCTTTAGTTACTGCAGCTCTGCACATCACCCTTATTCTTAAAAATCGGTACCAAAACACTTTTTCTCCATTCCTCAGGCATCCTCTCACTTTCCAAGATTTCATTAAACAATCTAGTTAAAAACTCCACTGCCATTTCACCTAAACACCTCCATGCTTCCACAGGTATGTCATCTGGACCAACAGCCTTTCCATTCTTCATCCTCTTCATATCTATCCTTACTTCCTCCTTGCTAATCCACTGCACTTCATGATTCACTATCCGCACATCATCCAACCTTCTCTGCTTCTCATTCTCTTCACTCATCAGCCCCTCAAAGTACTCTTTCCATCTGCTCAACACACTCTCCGCGCTTGTGAGTACATTTCCCTCATTATCCTTTATCATCCTTACCTGCTGCACATCTTTACTAGCTCGGTCCCTCTGTCTAGCCAATCGGTGCAGGTCCTTTTCTCCCGCCTTAGTGTCCAACCTTTCATACAATTCTTCATACACCTTATACTTAGCCTTCGCCACCTCTCTCTTTATCATGCACCTCATCTCCTTATACTCTTGTCTACTTTCTCCATCTCTCTGACAATCCCACTTCTTCTTCACCAACCTCTTTCTCTGTATACTCTCATGAACTTCTTCATTCCACTACCAGGTCTCCTTGTCCTCCTTCCTCTTTCCAGATGTCACACCAAGCACCTTTCTAGCCATCTCTCTTACTAGCTCTGCTGTAGTTACCCAGCTATTCGGTAACTCTTCACTGCCACCCAGTGCCTGTCTTAACTCTTCCTTGATCCTTGGTGCTGCCCTCACACTCATCTTCCTCTTCTTGATCACCAATGTCATCCTACAAACCACCATCCTATGCTGCCTAACTACACTTTCCCCTGCCACCACTTTACAGTCTCCAATCTTCTTCAGACTGGTCCTTCTACATAAGATATAATTCACCTGTGTGCATCTTCCTCCACTCTTGTATGTCACCCTATGCTCCTCCCTCTTGTTAAAATAGGTATTCACCACAGCCATGTCCATCCTTTTCGCAAAATCCACTACCATCTGACCTTCTGCATTCCTTTGCTTAATACCATACCTACCCATCACTTCCTCATCCCCTCTTTTCCCTTCACCAGCATGCCCATTGACATGTTTGCACAATTGTGACATCTTATTACAATTACTAAACAGGATTAGACTTTTGTGCTTTTTGCTTAATGCTGTACGTGAATACTTAACAATAATGTTTTAGAAAAAATGTAAGTCATTTGACCTGACAACCAGTCTTGTTTCCTTGACCTTATAAATTTCAGTGCCAGTAACATTTTATCTTATACAACATTTCTTGTAACTACCCATTCCAGCCTGGAAAGGTTTGAGCTTACATTCCTTTTTTCTTTCTTTTTTGTGCGCATTCCAGACACTTAACCCATAACTCCTTCAGCACTTACTCGTACCTTCAGTCATTCGTTAATTTGCCTAAGTATGCATAATAATGCTTTTGAAGACTGTTTTTGCTGGAGTTTATGCTATTTTTATGCTATTATACAATTACAAAATATTGTAAGAAACAAAAGAGATATTGACTTAAGCAACACATGCTTAAAACAGATATATTTACATGATTTACATTTGCTGTGGTCTGCCTTTTGCTGCACTTTAGATGAAAAGAAGAAAAATGCATGCATGTCAGTCTTGTGACGTCATGTCTTTTCTGCGTTTAACTACTCTCATTTGATTTCTATGCCCTAGAACTGTTTTATTTGAAATGGTTTTAAAATTACCATTTAAGTGCCTTGCTTTAACTGAATGAAAGTTTATGCTGTGTACGCTTAACCATTTTCTAAAGGGGCAGTGGTGGTGCTGCGGTAGCCTTGTCGCCTCACAGCAAGACGTTGTCTCGTTCGATTCTCAGCTAAAGTGTCTTCTGTGTGGAGACATGCATGAATGGGTGTACCTTCGTTGAAGGTTGTACGTCAGGGCTGGCAACTTGGTACGGAAAAATCTGCTGCCAATCATTAGCAGACTGGAGTTCGGCTGTGGC
The DNA here is from genome assembly GCF_019279795.1 of Protopterus annectens. Classification (NCBI taxonomy): domain Eukaryota; kingdom Metazoa; phylum Chordata; order Ceratodontiformes; family Protopteridae; genus Protopterus; species Protopterus annectens. The sequence continues at coordinate 1,405,962,403 of NC_056743.1, read as the reverse complement.
AACCCCTAACCGGGAAAAGCTGAAAGATACAACAAAAGAATAGTACGTTGTAAATTATTTCTTATCAGCGCAGTTAACTGCTGTTTCTTTAACTCTTTACTAACCAGATTGTATTGTCAGTATTCTGTTTTGCTGACTTTAAAGCTCTTATGCACTTTTGAAAAAGTGTTTGCATATGTTGTTTGAACTTTTTGAACTCACTCTGACTGTGTCTTAGAAGTTTATTAAATCTTTTTGTCAGTTCACCATGAACTTCGTCTCTGTTCTTATCTGTTTTGTAATGTGCAGTGGTTTTATGCCACTTTTGTCTAGCAAGATGTACAGAAGATCTTGTAAATAACTGACTTGACTGATATTGTAATTTGAAATTAACATTTTACATGTGGTAACAGGACATAAACGTTTACTGTCATACAAATTATGTTGCTGTTTAAGATACCAGTCAAACAGAATGCATTTACATAAAGCATTGACATCAACATTACCCAATAAGGTACTGCATGCACTATTGTGTTGTTTATACCAATCTTTAAAACCTAGCCATACCTGTGCTGGACTGTCATTACTATATACCTGAAAGGTAGTTTTACATTTGATATTTTTTTGTTTAATAGCATCCATGCTGTAGAATGAGAAACAAAGAAAAGAATTACCAGTTTCTGTGTGGAAGGTGGCCAAATCTTCCGTCAAGAAAGCGCGGAAGTCCCTCATTGATTTTCCCAAAAGTTGGTCAACACAGCTGGCAGATTCAGCTATGCAAATGTACAGGACCTGTGAAACTTGCAGAGATGCACTGTTCTGCTACTGGATACTGTGCAGAAGAAGGAGACAAACGTTTGCTTTGCAACTGGACATACTAACTGAATAAAATGAAAAAGTAGCTGTAGTTGTCACAAGGAGAAACCATGCGGTTCATCAGCTGTGGCTCGCCACTGAAGAATTCTGTTTGACCTTCTATGAACGTCTTTCTGTTTATCTTGCTGTTAGTTGCATTTACATGCATACACATCACAGTATATTAACTCAGTATGAACAGATACTTTTAAATACTGGATTGTACTAAGTACAATAAATACACGGAGGCAAACTGCTTTAGTTAGTACGACATTTCTGTTACATTTGACTTTTGGTTATACAAACATGAAACACATATGCTGTCAGCTCTCTATAGCAAATTCCCAAAGTCTGTTTAAGCATAGTTACATTTATACCAGAAGGTCTGGTATTTTTCCAGAGTCTGATGTAAAACGGTTCTTTCTTTGTATAACAGTTTTTCCTTTGTATCCTTGTCCTTGGTTCTTTGTAGTTTGATGATCCATGGAAACTCAGTCTTGCATTATCTGAAACGTGGTGTCCCAGCACTATCTGAAACTTGATGTTACATTTCTTTACTTAATGGATGTCCTTGCAGCTGCCATCTACGTAGTTATTTTTACAGATTTTGTTTCTCAATGGATGCCAAAATCTATTTAAGCTATTATGCAGCTTTTTATTCAAGCTAATAACCACGCTAGCAACAGTTTAAAAATGTAGTGAACAAAACAGAATAATACTATTCTTTCAGTAAATACCCTTGGGGCTGTAGAAAAACCAAAGAATAGAGCAGAAATTGAAAATATGAAGTGGACACAGAGAACCTAGAGAATTTCCTGAAAAGAGGATGGAAAGTATATGGGTAGCCAGCTCCATGTCAGCCTCTAACTGGGTCACGGCAAAGGGAACTGGCAGAGGCACTGGATGGCCTTCAGGTTCTTCACCCACCTAATGGAGACACCTGGTAGAGACTGAACAGCAGCAGGATCAGTTCACACTTTTTGGTTTGGGGAGGACAGATATGGCCATGGTACCTTGAGACAATCTTGAAACCATTGTTGGTTCTAGTTAGTTTCTGGCGTTCCTGCCCTTTTTCTGTACTCTCCCTTACTTGACTTGATTTAACTTATATAAAACTCATTTGATCTAACAAATAAAAACCAAAACAGTGGTTCATTTGGTTGAAAACTCATTTGATCTAAACCACAAATGACTCTCCAGGGTCACTAGAAAAGCTTGAGGAAGGATTATAGGAAATAGGGGCTGGAGAGTTAACATCTTGAAACTTGGCACAATGAAAACTGTGTTAAGATAGGAAAGATACATAATTGGTCTCCAAGAGCCCTCTTTTCTGGAAACTAGGAACATCTTGGAGTAAAATGGTTGCCTGCTTCAAAAAGTCGAGAAGGAAAGGAAAAAGTAGAGGGAACTGGTTCTGAGGAGGCTGAGGAATTCCTGGTAAGGGGGCAGGGACTTCCAAGAGTTTCCTTCTGTACCCCTTTTCTATAACTGAAATGTATCACTTCTTCTGAAATGATTTCCTACTAGACTGGAAGGGAAAGCGACAGTCTTTGGGACAAAAAGGTTTGGAAGAGGAGGGAGGGAGAGAAAGACAGTGATAAGGAAGTGGGGTTATCAGAAAAGAAGTGCTTTGGTCCTTTGTTATCTTGTACTGTTTATACAGAAATCTCAATTTATTAGCCCTTTTACATCTTTGGGTTCGCTTTTGTTGTCTCCTAACTAAAGGGCTTGTTTATCAGGATAACTTCTCTGGAACATGGGGACGGGTGGGGAACGAAATATGCTTCAGGTTTTGCAAGACTTTCCACTTATCCTAAAAGGTCTTAAACAGTTCAGCAGCAGCAGACCCAAATAGGAACAGTTTCTCCAGTGGACAAGGTTATCTACAGATGACTGACCCAGATGCAGCCGCTCTAGAAGATGCATCATCAGCATCACAGCTCTACATGACTGAATGTCTAGACACTTGGAAGGCAGAACTAAGCTAAAATAAAGCTGAGGACCTATTCTCAGATTCTGGCATGTCATTAACCACTTCTCCAAATTAGAGAGAATAGATAATATGTATTGACTCATACGTATTTGATACTTAATAGCCGTACCTGTCCATGGTCCCACTATCCTTATCTATAGGCAGGACATCAGGGATGGCAACAGTTTAGTAGCTTTATCCATGGACAGACAGAAATCATCAAATAATTAGAAGACAGACTTATGTAAAGAAACTGCTGTTTATCAAGAACTTTATAAAACCTATTTGATTTCTTTGGAGCAGACGGCTTCAATTCAAGGTTAGCAGAGGTATTGGAAAAGGATTCAAAAGAGCTTCCAGGACAAAAAAAAAAGGAAAAAGAGCTTCCAGGACAGAGGAACTGCAAAATGCTTATGGGTATCAATGTCCAATGAGGCAAAATATCTCTGCTGAGCCTCATGGATTTTGTTCATTGTAATTTAAAATAATAATATCTCAGAAAAAAGCACCTCCAAAGCACAATAAGGAGAAACAGAATTCTCTTCTTCTAAAGCTATGGTCACAGAGGAATGGATTTGAGAAAAATATGCCAAAGAATCTTCCTCAGAGGACAATGCCCTATGCTTTTTGCATGAACTAGAAGAAAGACAAACAACTGAAGGTGGAGCCTGGAAATACTGGGGGAGGAGCTTCACAGACATGAGTGCTTTAAGCAGCCGTTGTCATTCTTTCTCAAGGGTCTCTCACTACTTAAATGGGGGAAGAATGCTTAACCTTTTGTCTTTTCTTTGCTGGGACTTCTGTTTTTATAAACTTCAGTGGCTATGAGCCCTGACAAACTTCTATTAAGGAACCAGGAAATTCCTCTCTGACAAGGATCTGAGGAATGACACCTGGTCCTTTAAAAATAAATGACCAAGTTTCCCCCTTCTCAACTGAAGCGGCCTGCACCATATCGGCTTCCAACACAGTCATGATAGTGGGGGGAGGGTGGCGTAGGAAGTGGACCATTTGAGATCTCATCATTGGATACAGCAGAGATGTCCTGTATGGGCTGGACAGGAGAAGCCCTGGGCTTACACTTTTTAGGCTTCTTTTTAGGAAGTGGTTGGATGTCAGGGTGGGAGACTCTGGTGACACTGTAACTTGCATGAGGTGTTTGAGTCTTTGATTCTCAAGAGAAATATTTAAAAAGAGATGGCTGCAAATGGTCTCGGAGATGAAAGACTGATAAATCTTATACTCCCTATAATTAAGTACAGCATCAAAACAGAACAAACACTTTCTATGATGATCTTTATATGGAATCTGCTTCCCACATTAACATTTTCCATCCTTGGTTGACATATAGAAAAATTTAGAAAAACGATCAGAAAAGGAAGGGTTCCCAATGGGGTACTTATCTGCCTAATGGCTAGGTGGCAGTACCAGATGCATAATGACTGACAAACTGAAGATGAAGCGGACTTCCACTTTGGGACTAGCGGCAAAGAAGTTCAGAGGTAATTCATGCCTGTACATTCCTTACGTATCTCCTGTTTTTGGGCTTTGTTCGTATGTCAGACATATGTCACGGGAAGGTGCCCATTCTTGTTATACTGGCCAGATGTACTGCTATGTTATCCATGTAAAGCTATCCCATTTGTCAGTATACTGCAACAGTGATCTTGGAAGGACATCAAATGTTACATTAAAGCATGCTTCCCAAAAAGATGAAAACTATAATCCGATAGGGATTATTTATGTTCAATAAATATCTGATGCACTTACCTCACTTGGTCGTTTCTTCCTGCATTTTAACTGAATGTCCAAAAATGTCTGTGTTTTCTTCGGCTCTTCAACCAAGCAGTTCAGTATTAATGCTGTAGATCCAAGAACTCTGAGAAAAAACAAAGAACTATAACTGCATATCATCTAAGCAATTCATCTTTGTTGTTCTCCAGACCACTTCAAATGTTAAAACTAGATACAACTGCACTGTATAATATAACAGTTAAGCTGATGAATTTTGAGGCTAAAGATTTAGACAAAAAATCCCATCAAATAGAATATTGTGCTACCTGAAAAAAAGTCTTCTATTTTTTTGTGTTTTAAGTTTACTCAGAAAATTGATGTTCTTGTCTCAGTGGCTTTACATCATTAACATTTTAATAAATACAATAGCAGATTTTTATAAATTCACAAAGTTAAATTATAGCTATGTACTCACCATAACTCTGCATCTGTGTTGTCCGTTTTCTTTTCATCCTTACTCAAATGATGGGTCTTGGATCTGACAATGGATCCTTCCTTGGCAACTCTGACAAACTTTAGGGTCTGTAGTTTGAGGTGCTCCCTTACCCATAATCCCTCATTTCTCCTTAGTTACCTCAGATCGAGTTTGCCCTCTAATCAGCTTATCACAGCATGAAAAAGGAATATCAGCCACTAAAAATCTCTGAGGCAAAGAAACAGAAGAAGCAGAGAAAGAGAATCTTGGAGCCTACACAATACCAATAAGGGATATTCCACAGGGCATACTGGGAGACAATCCAGCAGAAGGGGGATCGGAGGGTGGGAAGTTGAGGAAGGACGAAAACAGACAACATAGAGGCAGGTTTATGGTGAGTACATAACTATAATATCTGATGATGTCTTTTTCATCCGTTCCTTAACTGATGGGACAGAGTCCCCAGATATAGTAATCTTGGGTGGTCCTCAAGGAAGGAAATTCCAGAGTACAGAAGAGCCAAAAGCTGCCCTATTCCTGGATAATATGTCCAGTTTGTAATGAGCTATAAAGGTATGAGCACTGGACCATGCTGCAGCTGCACAGATGTCATCCATGGACGCTTTAGACCAAAAGGTGGATGATGTTGCCATAAATCTGCTGAAGTGTGCCTTAGGATATTTGGGTAATAACAGACCTTTATTCTTGTAAACGAGGATACTACAATCAGTGAGCCATCTGGCTAGGGTCACTTTTGATATTGCTTTGCCCAACTTAGACTTGGAAAAAGAGACAATCAGTTTTCTGATTTCCTCTGGTCTTTAGTTCTGTGAATGGAGAATCTGAGCTGTCTATGAACATCCAATAAATGAACCATATATTCTTCTTTGTTAGAAAAATTTGTAAAGAAGACTGGTAGGTTAATTAACTGGTTAACATTTGCTTCTGACATTACTTTAGGTAGGAATGAACAGTTGGTCCAGAGGGATACTCTGACCTTATGAAAACCAGGAAAAGTGGCTGGGAAGAAAGTGCCTAGAGCTCAGATACCCATCTACCTGATGTAATGGCAACTAGAAAAAAGTATTTTGCAGGACAAAAAATGTAATCCTTCCCTGGGTGAAGGTTCAAAGTGGTTTCTTAGTCAAAGCTTGAAGGAGATGCATAAGGTCTCACAGAAGAATAGGGTCCTTAATTGGAAGTTGAAACAGAAAGGAAAGTTTTGCACAAATTTAATGGAGCTAGAAAAGTGTGATTTTCACCTGGTGAAAATTTGATGTGACAGTTATTTGCACCTTAGCTGTTCATAAATAGCTCCATTGTGGAAAATGGAAGCCAGGAAATCAAGAATCGCTGGAATTGATGCTAAAAAGGGATCTAAATGTCTCTGATGGGCCCAGACAGAAAATTCTTTCTACTTGCTTTTATAACTTTTCTGGTATGGGCTTTTTGGTACGATGTAGCAAACAGGAGAGGAAAACCTGGAATGTCAAGCCATCAATGGAAGTGGAAGAAACATAGTTAGACTGAGAGATTGCATGTCCAGGTGAGGCAATCCAGATGGGTGAGACAGAAGGCCATAAACAGGATCCAGCACCAAGGGAGAGTGAACTAGGTGAGGTCACAGGAAAATAAACCACACTTGGCAAGGCCAGAATGGGGCAATGAGAATAACCTTGCTCTTCCACTGTAGTGCTTTCTGAATAAACTTGGGGATGACAGGAGTTGGAGGTTAGGCATACTATAGTCCAGCGGGCCAATCATGAGAAAAAAGAGTCTTCTGCTGACATTCTCACTGGGGAAATCAGGGCAGAGTACCTGCTGCACTTGGCATTGAATGGAGAAGCACACATGTTGCAGCATGGTTGATCCTATTGGTGAAATGTCATGTATGTCACTGACTGATTCAGAGACCACACTTATGGGAGTAAGACAGACCTGCTCAGTTTGTCTGTGAGCACGTTGGTCTTCCCTGGAATATGCATTGCCAAGAGAAAGCGGCTGGACGAGATCACCCATTGCCAAACTCTCACTGCCTCCCAACACAGTGGGTATGACAGGGTTCCTCCCATTTGTTGATGTGCCAGACCACAGACATGCTGTCCATCTGAATAGCAATCATCCTTAGAGGAAGAACATCTTGAAATGACTGCAATGCCAATAGAACTGCTCTCATTTCTAGGATATTGATGCGAAGACTGGCCTCTGTCTAGGATGTGCCTTGGACTATCCTTTCCAAGTAATGACCCCCCCTCCAGTTGAGCGGCATCCATAGTTACTGTGGGCTTGGGCATCGGAAGAGTGAAAGGATGGCACCGAAAGCTTCTGCGTGACTCCATCACGCTATGTGATGCTCACAAAAAAAATGTATGTACTGACCATAATGTTCTATCTGCGTTGTCCATTTTCATTCTTCCTCAACTGAAAGGTTCGGATCCGACCCATTGGATCCAACTTGACCATTGCAAAAGCTTGTGGCAACCTAGAACTCATGAACTTCTCCCTTACCCAGAAAGCATCAAACTCAATTACCTCAGGTCTTGTTTGCTGGGTACTGCATACAGAAATTATTCTTATACACATAGACCTAAATGTGAACAAAGAAAAAGGTTAGATAAGGCTAGATCTGGAGCTTTATCATGGTTGGAACATCTGAATTTTTAATATGTATATCCACTCATTCTTCCAGAAAAAACATAAGGATGAGGGTTGAGGAAGAATGAAAATGGATAACACAGGTGGAACGTTAAGGTAAGTGGCTAACTTCTTTATCTGATGTCAATTTTCATTCTGCCCTCAATTTATGGGACAGAGTCCCCAGCTACTGAAATCCCAGGATGGGCTGAATGTAGGATATTTCTAAGCACCGCTAAGCCAAATGATGCTCTACCTCTGGATACCAAATCCAATTTGTAATGTGTGATAAAAGTGTTGGGGGGAAGCCCAAGTTACTGCTGCATATATTTCATCCATGGAAGCTCTTGAATGAAAAACAGAGGAATTTGTTGTAAACAAAGGAGATGCAGCTAGTAAGCCATCTGGCTAGAGTGACTTTGGACACTCGTTTACCCAGTTTCAGATCTGCAAATGAAGCAAATAATTGATCTATAGTTCTGATGTCCTTTGTTCTATGTAAATATAAGCATAGCTGTCTATGAACATCCAATAAATATAATAAATATTCGCCTTTGAATAATTTGGAAGGGAAACCGGTACACTGATGGACTGGATAATATTGGACTCTGATACTATTTTGGGCAAAAAGGATACATTAGTCCATAACATAACGTAACTTTGTCTTTATGAAAAACTAGACATGGGGGCTTCACAGACAGGGCCTGAATTTCGGAAGTTCGTTTGATAGAAGTAATGGCCAACAAAAACAAAGTTTTCCAAGAAAGAAATTTTGATCACAGCCATGTGCAGGTTCAAAAATTGGATGGACAAAAGCTTGCATTACCAAATTTAGATCACATGGAGGAGTACGATCTTTAAATGGAGGTCTTAAAAGGAGTGTACTTCATAAAAAAGTTTTACAATGTTTATGAGAAGCGAGGGAGGAACCATCAAATCCAATATGGAAATTAGAAATTGCTGCCAAATGAACTTTAATTGTTGAAGAACTGGCTCCTTGATTAAAAATCAGTGTTAAGAATTCCAGAATGCTATGAATCGGGGCAGAAAAGGGGTCTATATGATTTTGAAGCACCCAGTGTACAAATCTGCTCCACTTACTAGCATAAAGTTTCCTTGTAGATGGTTTAAGGGAAGATAACAAAATCTGATGAACAGGAGATGAGAGCATAGGTTCACTGGCTATTACTGTAAATGGAGAACCCAAGCCATCTGCTTGAGATTGGGGAGATTCAGATGTATCATGCTTGCCAAGTGAGACAGCAGTCTGGGAGCTGGTTCCAGAATCCAGGGTTGATGAATTAAATGAGGCCACAGGAAGGGAAACCAAATCTGTCAAGCCCAATAATGTGCAATGAGGATGACTTTGCTCTTTAACCTAGCAGCTCTCTGTAGGAACTTTAGAAGGAAAGGAATTGGGCAATAAGCATAAAGTAAACCGGGGGGGGGGGGGGGTAATCATGGAGAAGAGCATTCCTCAGTGATTCCCCATGGGGGGATTAGGGCAAAGTAGCTGCTGCACTTTTTGTTTAGGGGAGATGCGAAGAGATCGCAGCAAGGCTAGCCCCACTGTCAGAAAATTAATTCCGCGACATTCTTGTTGAGGGACCACTCATGAGGTAGTAAATGTACCTGCTCAGTTTGTCTACTAACACAATGGACATCCCCGGAATATTTGTTGCTATAAGAAAGCAGTTGGAAAAGATCACCCATTGCCAAACCCTGAGCACTTCTCAACACAGGAGGTAAAATCTGGTTCCTCATTTGTTGGTGTACCAAACCACTGACATCTTGTCTGTTTGAATCACAATTGTTCCTGAAGGGAGAGCATTCTGAAAGGCCTGCAATCCTAAAAGCACTGCTTTCAGCTCTAGGCCATTGATATGCAAACTGACCTCTTTGGGGGTGGCAAGTGCCTTGGAATGTCTTTCCCAGATAATGGCCCACCACACCAGCTGGAAAGCATCGTGGTCACAATGGCCTTGGGCTGAGAGGGGTGAATAAGTGGCCTTGTAGAACTTCTTCTAACTGAATCTACTACATTATATCCCTCCTACATATATTGGTGATTCGTATCAGACCCGATAAAGGAAGATGAAATACTGACCACTGCAAGACCAGCATCCATTGAAGAATTCTCATATGAAATCTGGTTAAGGGTAGTAATATCATTGTTGCCGCCATTGACCACAAAGCCTGAAGGACCAAGAGGGATTAGATTCTGGTGCTGCAAATGATCTTTTTCACTTGTGATTTTATTATCTGAACTCTGAAGAGGGGAAGTGAGGCTATAGCTGATTTTGTATCGACCAATGCTCCTATCAACTCTGGACTCTAACTTCATTTTAGATGAGACTTTTTGTAGTTTATGGTTATTCCTAGTAGGGCACATGTCTGATCACTTTTTCTCTTGCTATAATCAGCTGATGCCTAGTTAGGGTGGAAATGAGTCCGTTGTCTAAGTACGGAAACACTCAGAATCCCTGTAGTCTCAAGTGAGCTACTAATGCTGCCATGCATTTGGTAAACACCCTGGGGCTGTGGTGAGGCCAAAGGGCAGAACCCAGAACTGGTAGTGACTGACTCCCAGCCGGAAGTGCAAAAATCTTCTGTATCATCTCTTCATCTTTATAGGTTCATAGGTAGGTACTAGGCTATCTGCCCGAAGGCATTTATAAGCCTAGCCGGAATGTGTTGGCTTTCACCGCCCCCTTAGATTAGTTCCCAGTGTCTCTGTCCAGCAGCGCCATTGAAGTGATCCATGGGGTAAACTTTCTGTTTCCCATCCACTCGTCAAGATTTCTCTTGAAGAGGATTAGCAAGGAGCTCTGCCTAATGTAGATTGGAATCTTGTTCCAGAGCATGGGAAGTCTCTGGGACAGGAATCTATCCCTCCAGCACGTCCTATTTATTGTTGTGGTGAGGTTTAGATCCCTGGAGCATGTGGCTCGAGGGGATATGTTTTTTTTTAGGTGGAGCATGTCCATCAATTCTGGGTTGGACATGGCCTTGTATGTCAGGCAGAGATCACCTCTGAGTAGGTGTTATGTAACCGTGTACAGCTGGAGTTTCTTCAGTCGAGCTGCATAGGGCATCTGCTTGAGGCCAGTGATCCTCTTGATGAGGTACTTCCAGTTGTTGCAGGTGTCTTGTAAGGTACATCCCAAATGGGGCATTGTACTCTATGATGGGTCTGATGAGAGATGCATAGAGGGGCCCAATGACCTCTTTCGATCCGGATGCAAACCCTTTTGTGATTAGGTGGGCCACATAGAAGGATTTTCTAACCACTTTGGCAATGTGATTATCAAAGGAGAGGTTACTATCTACTTGGGTCCCCAGATCCCTTATTACATCTTCAATATTTAGAGGGCTACCACCTATGTGGTAGTTTGTGGGTACTTTGTTTTTTCCAAAGGGGATGACTATGTACATTTTGGCATTTCGCTTGAGGCCATGGTTTTGGCACCAAGTATCTGTCTCAGTGAGACCCCTTTGGAGGATGTCTGTGTCAGCCAGAGTCAATTATAGCCCCTAGTTTGCAGTCGTCTGTGAACTTGGTCAGCCATAGTCCTCCTGTGCTTGCCTGTACCTCTGAGAAGTATATGCTGAACAGGAGGGGTCCTAGGACTGAGCCCTAGGAAATGCCACTTGTAACCGGTTTAAAGTCAGACCTAGCTCCTGCAACTCTTACCATGTGGGTTCTGTCAGTGAGCTGGTTGGTAACCCATCTCATGACGTTGGGGTTTATGTTCAGGCTGGTGAGCTTGTCTATAATACCTGAGTGGGGAATGTTGTCGAAGGCCTTTGCAAGGTCTAGGTAGGCAGTGTGGACCACCTTTCCCTCATCTATAGCCTTGGTAACTGTCTCAAAGAAGTCCACCAGATTTAGGAGGCATGATCTGCACTTAACAAAGCCGAACTGAGTAGGGTCCAGTGTATGGACGTTTCCACTGTCTCTGTTAATGAGATTCATAATGATGCACTCCATAGCTTTGCAGACCAAGCTAGTCAGGCTTATAGGGCGATCGTTCCTGGGGTCCGTTGTGGCTCCACCTTTGTGGAGTGGAATAACCGTTGCTGCATGCCACTCTGTGGGCACGACATAGCCTGTGGAGAGGCTGAGTTTAAACAGTGTGTTTGGTGGGGGTTAGTTCATTTTTGAGCTCGTGTAGGACGCAGTCTGGGACACTGTCCGGTCTCACTGATGCTGTGTTTTTAGCTTTGGAGAGGGCTGTTTTAACCTGAGTGTCTGTGATTTCATGGGCACTACATTCTTCTGGTATAGTTATGGGCCCTTTTGGGGGTGGGAGGGTGAAGTTTGCACTGAACCTGTTTGCCAGGATGTTGGCTATATCGGTTGGTTCAGTGTATTTTGTGCCATTCTGCACTAACTGTGAGCAGATCTGAGAATTGCCACTTAGATTCTTGACATAGCTACAGAATGCCTTGTGGTTATCTTTGGAGTCCATGGCAATTTTTCTTTCAAAGCTAGCCTTTAATGATTTTATGAGGGAACGTAGTTTCTTGCTGATACTGATCAGGGATGCCTTCCCTTCTTGGGATTTTACTCTTTTCTGTACTAGTTTCCTCTTTCTGTTGTACAGCTTGTTTATGGCAGGAGTCCACCAGACTGGTTTCCTTTTCTTGGAGGAGTGAGTCTTGGTTTTGTTTGGGATAGCGCGATCCATGTATTCTTGTAGGTGCCCATAGAGTGCATTAGTAAAGGATTTTGCAGCTTGGACAGTGTTATCCTTTAGCATGGGGGCTTTGAAACTTCCCACCTCGATCTTACGTAATGTGAAGTTTGCTTTTGAAAAGTCTTTCACAGTGGTTTCTTTGACCGGGAGTGGTGGTGGAATGTGGATATCCAGAGTGATTAGTTTATGGTCAGATCTAACCAGCAAGGGGTTGACCTCCAGTGTAGAACACCGGTCGCCCATGTTGGTGATGACCAGGTCCAATATGTTGTCAACTCTGGTGGGGATGTTGACCAACTGATCCAGGGCATTTGAGTTTATAAATTCTACGAAATGTTGGGCAAGGGAGTTTGTACTTGAGTAGTTCTCCCAGTTAATGTTTGGGTAACTGAAATCACCCAATATCAGGGTGTTTGGTAGGACCTTTATGCTTCCCAGTGTTTCCAGGAAAGCGGAATGGGGGTCCTGGAACATGGTGGGTAATCTGTAGCAAGCTATAATTTGAATAGCAGTTTTGCCCATTGTTAGTTGCATGTGGATGATCTCTGAAGCATTGTGCTGTGCCACTAACCTGGAGGTGTGGGTATCCTTGATGAATATGGATACTCCACTGCCTTTTGTATTTCGGTCCGGGTTTTGTGGCCGAAATGTATAGTATGAGTTGTAGCCTGGTAGTGCTGTGGTTCTCTCTGGAGCCTTAAACCAGGTTTCTGTTACTGCATATATATCGATTTTCTCCATACTGAGGAGTGCCTCGAGTGCGTGCATTTTGAGGTTTAGACTTCTGGCAGAGTAGCATTTTTGTTACTTGTGCTATTTACGGCGGTGGGTTTGTCTTTTGAGCCTTGCCTAAAAATGGCACTATGGGGATGGCAAGAGCCTTGGCCAGTATTCGAAAGCCTAAGGGTGACAGGTGCAAGCCGTCTCTAGCAAAGCAGCGTGGCTTGTCGAGCATGTCATCCCAGGCTGACAGACACTGGATCCCCTTTGAATAACACCAGAAGCTTAGCCAATTGTTGAAATTGATAATTTTTTCTCTATACCATGGTATCATTCTTGGTGAGGGCAAGATGCTACTCAGGGTCATACCGGCCTGGGCTACGGGATCAGAGAGCTCCTCCATGTCTCTTTTCATGTAGTCCAGGGAGGTATGGCTCAGGTCATTCACACCAACATGGACAATGACAGAGTCATATTTGTACTTGTTCTGGTGTGACCTGAGTGATTGTGTTATGTGGCGGATCCTGGCACCCGAAAGGCAGCTAACAGTAACATTCTCCTTGTTCAGCCTAGTGAGTGGGACGTCAGTGTGCCTGACTATAGAGTCACCTATTACTAGTGTGTTGGGTATGTTATTTTGCCTTAAGGGCTGTGATTGTGTGGCACACTGGTTTTGTGAAGTATGTGTTCCATGGTTTGTGTTGGGGGGGTGGGAGTTGCTTGGATGTCTGCTTTGGAGGTCTCTGTTGCTTCTGCAGATTTTTATTTAGAGCCTTTGAGTATGTTTTTGTCTATTTATGTGTATTTTTTGCCGATGCTGGTTTCATAGGTCTATGTGAGACTGGTGGTGTGATGCAAGTAATTCCCTTCTCCTCTTGACTGCCTGGTCCAGTCTTGGGTTGAGAGAGCTTAGCCTCCAGTTTGGCTGTATAATTGCATCTCTAGCATGTATTAGTGTTTGGTGGAAGGAGGAGAGGGTTGTCTGTATACATGAGGCAATTGTAACATTGCCTCAAAATGCCCAGATTCACCGGTTGGACCAGAGAGTACACCTGAAACTGCCCTTTGGACATGCCTGGATAGGTACAGTGAACTGTTTTACTGATTGGCTGGTAAGGTCGAACAGAGAGCCTTGTCCTTCTCTACAGTATAGGGGGGGTCTAGTGCTAAAGTTTATTAGTGCTTGCTATGAGTTTTGAGCAAGTGTTGGTATGAAAAGTGAATGGTTTGAGTGCTTAAGTTGAAAGTTTGTCTAGTTCCAAGGGAAAAACTGAAGAGTACACTTTGTGGAGCCGGGAATAGTTATACCCTAGCTAACCGGCACTGCCCGGCGCGCAAAACCTTTCAAATGTGGGTTTTATAGCAGGGAAATGAAAGAGATAGAAATTAGCCCAAAATAGCCAATAAACTACTTATTTCTGGGCTGAAACCACTCCTCCAGGGACAGACAGGCTGCTCAAAGCTCCCTCTCTCACAATGAACAGAGAAACTTCCTTCTATCCAAGTAAGGTATGGGCAAACACAGAAACTTGTAATACAGTCCTGAATTCAGCACTAACCTGAAAACTGGACTATACTAGCTTAGAAAGGCAGGAAAACAAGTATATATATATATATATATATATATATATATATTTTTTTTTTTTTTTTCCAGAAAATAAAGCAGATACAATAAAAAAAAACACTTTGAATGCACAGAAATGGCTATCACACTTGAGTGTGTAGCCTACAACAGTTAAACAAGTAATTTAAACACAAAAACAATTTTGTTAAAGTGCAGGCAGTAAAATAAGTACAATATGTAGCTGAAATAAGCTTTTTAAATCACAGAAACTCTAGAAAATCGGAGTTTTAGGCGGAATTAGCTAAAGGCAGCAAGAAAATGCAGAAAAATGATACTTAATCACTCCAAATTCTCTCTTTTGTCTCTCTGCTGCTGTAGAACTCTGCAGGGCACCAGGCAGGAGCTTATATGATAGTATGCATCCTGTAGATTTTTTGAGCACATCCAATTGTCCTTTTCCAAAAATGGAAGAATGGACTGAACCGTGACCATCCGGAACTTGGTCTTTCGAAAGGATCTGTTTAAGATGCTAAGATCCAGAACTGGTCTCCAGTCCCTTGTTTCCTTTAATACTAAAACAAACCTTGAGTAAGTTCCGGATTTTATCTGGTCTGGGGGAAATTCTTGGATGAATCCTTTTTCTAGCAGCTTTTGAATTTGAATTGCTACTTGTTCCCTCTGACTGTGTGGAACATCATGGAATTTTCTTGAATTGGGAGGCTAAAGGGAAAATGGTATTATATAACCTCTGAAAATTATCTTGTTGTTATTCCTAGCCAGGGTCTCCGGTGCAGGGACAAATGACCCCCAAATGCCTCCAGAGGGGGACAATCAGGCCTCCTTTCAGGAGCGCTGAAAGGGTTTACCAAAGAATGATTCTCTGGACCCTTAGTTCAGCGGGCCACCTCTGCCATGGGGTGTTGTCTTCCACTTAAATTCCTCCATGCCTCTGGGGGAACTTCCTCCACGTTTGTCCTGGAAAGATCCTTGGGATTTTCTAAACCACATTTTACCACCAGCTCAATGATTCTTTGAAAAGGATCTTTGAGGAATGGAAAAATGTACGTCCATGGCAGAAAGGGTTTTTCTGTCCTTTTCATACCTAGACAAAGTGTCTTTTACTTTGGGGCCAAAAAAGATGCGCCATCAAAAGACGCATTGATGAATTAAGACTTAAAGGGCTCTGCAAAATGACATAAGTGCATCCAGACACATCTCCTAATGGTAATGCCTGACCCTGCTGCTCTTCAGGTTCCTTCTGCTACATTAGAAATGAGCCTCATGGAGTAGTTGGATATTGACTGAAGGGTAGCCAAATGAGAGGTAACAGATGCTTTCACCTCTTCAGATACAGATCCTGAGAGAATGTCTGATAGCTCCTTAATTAAGTCCCTCTGCAGCCATGTGAAGTGTGCTAAATAGTTCAGACACCTTAAGGCAAAGGTCGCTGAATCATAGACATGCTTCCCGAATCTGTCCATTGCCTGAGACTCCTTGTGGGGGGGAATGAACAAATTAACCTTCTTCTGCAAGTTCCTTCTTAGTGGCCACTGCCACAACCATGGCATCAACAGGCACACCCTTGGACCAAAACTGTCTATCCTCTGGAGTTGTCATAATTTTATCCAGCTTTCTGGGAACTTGCCCAATGGTGTATAGATTCTCCCATGCCCTCTGTGAGATCAAACTAATGAGCTTGTCAGTGGGCAGAGTCATCCAGGAGGTAGATGGGCTGATACCGAACACTTATAGTAGTACAGATTCTTCAGACGACGGGTTGCTACACTTCCAGCCACCTCTCTGTTCCAGGATTTCTAGGATGTCTCCAAATGAGACATCATCAGGAGGTCACCGTGGGGACTCTTCATCATCAAAATCTCTATCTTCAGTAACAGATTCAGAGGAATCTATAAGCGTCCTCTTGCATGTTCTCTTCTTTGGGACCTCCTCCGTGGGGTACTCTGGGAGGTGTCAGAAGAAGTGGGATACTCTGATGGAAAACCTGGGATTTCAGTACAGGCTGTCTCTATGGAGTGGATAACTGAGACTCCAGATGCAAACACAGGGCAGATGTAGACAGAGGATCTGAGAGGGTAGGCACCATCTGAGTAGGGGTGCAGACAGGGCTCTCTCCATGGCTGCAAAGGCAGACCGCCCTGGTAAGGGATACGATTCCAGATCTCAGACAGCACATCTCTGATCCACAATCCCACCCTGCCCTGAGGACAGTCCACCCGAAGTTGAAGTCAGAGCTGAACTGATCACTGCCTACATCAGAAGTGTATAAATGGCTCCAAAACCCTTAGAGTTGAATGAAGCAACACAGGCCCAACAGGACAGAATCGGCTCAGACAGCTATCCTGATCCGACTGAACCAAAGAACTCAGAGTAAGTCTCAGATCTGAGGATAAAGGTAACCTAGGATATGAAGAGAAAGGGCTCGGGTGACTCGGATCCAAGGGCTCCGAGACCTTAAAAGGAGTCAGAGGAGGAACTGACAAAAGTGTAGTAGTGGATGCACATATTTCCTGACCCAATGGGGTAGGACCTGAAAGGATAACTGGCTGGCTCTTCACCAAGAGGATCTTTCTCACTAACCTCTCCACATTCTCTTCCGTAAGCCTTTTGGAAGAGTGAGTGGACATACCTGAAGGAGATTTTGGTCTCTCTAAAAATGGAGACGGGGACCCTGAATAGAACTGGGTCCACTGAGGGCAAATATCTGGTCTTGGGTAAACTTTAAGGAGGTCTGATCCGATGTGTTTTAAATTTTGTAATTTTCTGTGTACTTAATAAAGGATTTTCGACTGGAAACAGACTGCCTGCCTTGCTTGGATTACTTTCAAATACTTAGTAATGCTGTACAATTATATATTTTTTATTATTACTTTTTGTTTTGTTTTGTTTTGACTTAAGACGAGTTTACGTTCACTACTTCTACTACTATTGTCTGATCTGATTAATATACAGTGATTAACTGGAAATATATGGACTGAAAATCTTCCACACAGAGAAGTTTCTTACACTGTTTTGATTTTGGACCCACTACACTTTAGTGGGTTGTTTTGAGACTTTGGGGATACCACGGAGAATACTTGTTTTTTGAAATTTTGTAATATTCAGATCTGAAGAGTCAGTCGGATCCGAAGACTTTTCTTAATATGCTTCTGATGTGAAGAAGAAGTCAGATCTGAAAATTTTGCTCTTTTCTTTTTCAGATCCGAGGTATCAGATGGATCCAGAAAAGATCTTTTAAGGGACTTCTCCGAAGCCTTCGAAGAGGCTCCTGAGGTGCTTGGAGAAGTTAAAGACCTTTTTCTTGATTTCTGAGAAGCTCCAGATAGTGCCTCACTGAAGGAGGATGGAAGTAATCTTTTAAAATGAGTTTGTTCTTGCATTCAACCAGGGCCCTTGGGTTGAAAGCATGACAAATAAAATAGGTTTTTTGAAGGTTAAGGGGCCCAAGACAATACACACAAAGTGTATGAGAGTCATAAAGAGGAATTTTCTGACCATATTTACTATGTTTTTTTAAAGCCTGCTGGGCTTTTCTCCTTTTCCGACATCCTGAGGAAAAAAAAGAAGTTATGTACTCACCATAAGGTTCCATCTGTGTTATCCATTTTTATTCTTCCTCATCTGATGGTTTGGATCTGACCTCTTGGATTCAACTCAGCCATTGCTAAAGCTTATGGCAACCAAAAACTCTCAAGCTTCTCCCTTACCCACAATGCACCAATCCCAATTACCTCAGATCTTGTTTGCTGCCTTAGTAGAAATTTAAAGATGTAAATTATCATGGAGAAACTATATCTAGGGGTCTATATTATGTCAACAAAAAGCCTTTCCATCGACCCTTAATAAGTGAAGTCCCATTACAGCGAACAGCCAAATCAGTGATTTCTTTCCCTGGGAAAGAAGCTGCTTAGCCATCCTTGTGAGTTTGCCCTTTTCCCAACTGTAGTGCGAGCTTGGAGTTGGTATATTTAGTAAAGGGGTGTGGGGGGTTTGGGGGGCAAAGCCCCCCACTTTGTAATGTCAAAAGTGATGTGTATTTGTGGTAGGGCAAGAGATTTCTTTCTCAGGAAAAGAAATTGCTGATTTGGATGTTCACTGTAATGGGACTTCTCGTTTTAGGGATAGATGAAAAGCTGCTCGATGGAACGGCTTTTCGATAAGATAATATAAAACCATATCTGGAGCTTATATAAAAAAATATGAACATATAAGTCCAATAAGTACTCGTTCTTCGAGAAGCTTCAAGGACAGGGGTTGGTAGGAGGGGAGTTGTGGAAGAATTAAAAAAGAAGTTATCTACTTACCATAACATTCCATATTTGTTGTCCTTGATCTCGCCTTCCTTCTTGTTCCTTGGGTTCAGAGCTGACACTCGGCTCTGACTCGGCCATACTCTAAAGCTCGAGAGCTTCCACTGGCTCGAGACTAGCCCCTATCCCATTATGCCTAGCACTAGTTACCCAAATCTTGTTTGTGATAACCCATAACACTAGGCCACAATGTGTAGATATATAAAAATATAAACATATCAAACAAAAAATATATATGTATATAAGAAGAAACCCTCAAGCCATAAGTAGAAATTCTTATTCTATCAAACTCATAAGGCAGAAAGGGAATCAAGGCCTATATAGCCAAATATGGATAACTCCTCTCGATCCTCCAGGAGGGGGAAGGAGGGTGGGATGCAAGAAGGAAGGTGAGATGAAGGACAACAAACATGGGACATTATGGTAAGTACATAACTTCTTTATGTTATGTAGTCCCTATCTTGCCTTCCTTCGTGTTGGTTGGGACAGTGTCCCCATCACTTTCTTCTTGGGTGGCTCAATGGAATATACTCTTCAGAACCATGGAACCAAATGATGCCCTGTGGAGGCCGCATCTACTTTGGAATGAGTAATGAAGGTATGGGGGTTAACCCACGTAGCTGCTGCACAAAATGAGTCTAAAGGCAGTCTGGCCTGAAAGGCAGTAGAGGTAGATAAAGCCCTGGTTGAGTGTCCTCGAATTTTCCCTAGTAGTTTCTTGTTCTGTGAATTATAGATGTAAGTAATGGTATCCGAAATCCATTTTGATAAAGTCACTTTCGATACTGGAGTTCCCTTTTTGTTCTCTGCGAAGGATACAAACAACTGGTCAAATTGTCTGAATTCCTGAGTCCTGTATAAATAGAAATGTAATTGTCTGTGATCATCCAATTGGTGGAGTTTATACTCTGCCTTGTTGCCATAGTCCCGAAAAAACACTGGTAGTTCTATCGACTGATTCAGATTGAACTCTGAGCAAACTTTTTGTAGAAAAGAAGGGTTGGTCCTGAGAGGAAACCCTATCTTTGTGGAAAATTAAATAAGGGGAATGAATGAAAAGGGCTTGTAATTCTGACACCCTCCTAGCTGAGGTAATGGTGATCAAGAAAATAATTTTCCAAGTCAAAAATTTTACAACACAAGCACTGGCTGGTTCGAATTGAGGAAGAATCAAGGCAGCTAGGAGTAAATGTAGATCCCAAGGAGGAAGTGGTTCTCTTACCGGGAGTCTCAAATGAATGGTGCCCTTCAGAAAAACTTTGCATAGTCTGTGGGACATAACATTAGAACTCATTTCTCCCACATGGAAGTTAGAGATAGCAGCCAACTGAACTCGGATAGTTGCTGCTGCTACTCCTTGGTTAAAAGTTTCAGTCAGGAATTCTAGAATCTTTGAAATGGGTGCAGTAAAAGGATCGATATTATTGTTGACAGCCCAACAAGAGAACCATTTCCATTTATTAGCATACAGTTTCCTCGTAGAGGATTTGTGAGAGGAGATGAGAATATGTTGTACGGCCGGGGAGATGTCAGGAAGCCTGCCTAAACTGGGAAGTGGAGGAACCAAGCTGTCAGCCTGAGGGTCTGTAAGGAAGGATGGAGAGTGCCCGACTGATGCATCAGCAGGTCCGGAGCTGGGTCCAGGATCCAAGGTTCCTCCAGGAGATGGGGCCATAGGAACGGGAACCAGATTTGATGAGGCCAGTAGGGGACAATGAGAATTAGCTTGCAACCCACCGATTTTGCTTTCTGAAGAACCTTGGGGATCAGAGGAAATGGAGGAAAGGCATACAGAAGTCCCAGGGGCCAATCGTGAACAAGTGTATCCCTGGATGACTGTCCCGGTGGGGGGACTAGGGTGAAATAGCTGCTGCATTTGGCATTGATGGATGTGACGAAAAGATCGCAGCAAGGCTGGCCCCACTTGCGAAACATCTGATTCGCAATGTCTTGTTTCAGGGGCCACACGTGAGGCATAAGGATAGCCCTGCTTGGTTTGTCCGATATCACGTTGGATTTCCCCAGGATGTGCGTCGGAATCAGAAAGCGTTGGGAGGACATCGCCAATTGCCATACTCTTAGGGCCTCTCGACATAAGGGATAGGAACTGCTTCCACCTTGTTTGTTAATGAACCATACCACTAACATGTTGTCCGCTTGAATCACAATCATCTCCCTGGGAAGAGAGCTGTGAAGTGCTTGTAACTCCAGGAGCACCGCACTCATCTCGAGGACATTTATGTGCAAATAGTACTCATGTTGTTGCCAAGTTCCATGAACAGTCTATCCCAAATAATGCCCCCCACCCTATCTAGGAAGCAGCCGAGGTCACTGTGGCCACTGGTTGGGGGAGAATGAACAGTCTGCCTATCGTCAGTTGGGTAGACTGAAGCCACCATTTTAGGTCCTTCTTGCAAGTTTCCATGATGAGAATTTTGTGAGACATGGGTAGATCTTGCATGGACCATTGAGCAAAGAGGAGCCACTGAAATAACCTCAGGTGGAAACTCACCAAGGGAACTAGAGATATAGCTGCCGTCACTGAGCCCAGGACTTTGAGAACAAATCCTGCTTGAGTCTTTTTCCTCATGATTAGAGTTGCAACTTGGTGTTGATGTCAGAGACTCAGGGAAGTCCACATGCTTCCTCTTACATGTCCTCTTCCAGGGGACCTCCTCAGGGGGATGCTCTGGGGAGGTTTCGAAAGGAAGTCACCCAATGGGGCATCCTAGGGCACTGGTTCCCTGAGCTTAGAATGGAGGGGCAGTGAGAGGGAAGACACTGGCTCCAGAGGTGACGGATTAGCTGAAGCCGAGGGAAGAGCTATCTGAGAGGACAGCACACTCCTCATCACCTCGAAGGCACCACTCTCCCAGCCCAAGAGTGTCCCCAGCTGCAAAGAGTCGAGAGACCTCAAGGGTGATGGCTCTTAGGCTGATGTGGGAGCCGAGCTTACCTGCACAGAAGCTCCAAGAGGGGCAGTGGGGTCAGACAAGGGTCTGATGCCGCTCCCCCCCCCCAGAGCCGACGAGGGAGTGTCGGCTCCAAGATCTCTCGATAGAAGGAGGTATCGAGGAGATCGGAGCATATGTCGGAACTGAGAGACCGGAGGTTTATGGAACTGACAGTTCCACCACAATGACTTCCATGCACTCCGGCTCCGAGCTCAGGTCAGTTGAAGGAGGAATAGATGTTCTGGGAGGAAGAGTAGTCTGTTGCACATCCATATGGGCTGGACTCAATAATATTTTGGTGAGAGCCGGTGTCTTGAGAAGCCTCTTCACCACCCTGTCCACATCATCATCTGAAAGACTCCTGGATGATCGAGAGGAGTGGGTGGACGATCGGTGACTGCCTGCCACAGACTGCAGGAGCAGTGACTGTGTTGCGGATTGCAGCGGTTCCAAGGACGGATATCTAGTCCTTTTATGACTCCTAATGGCTCCAAGGGCACCGATGGAACTGCAGGAGATAAGGTCTTGTCGGACCAGAGAGGTTTTGGATCTGATGAACTGGTAGATTTCTCTAAGTGTCCCGACGGCTGCAAAGTCGGAACCGACAAAGTTGTCAGTTTGGGTGATTTCCCTGGTTTACTAGCTTGATTACCGTCTGCTGGAGTGTCAAAGGGCCCTTTTAGTAAACCTCGCAAGATAAGTTTATTTTTGTGCTCCTGCAGAACTCTGGTGCTGAAAGTATGATAAATAGAACATGAGTCCTGCAAGTGCACGGCCCCCAAACAATAAACGCAACTTGTAGGTCCATCAGTCAGGGACATTTTCTGGGAGCACGAGTCGCATTTTTTCAATCCAGAAGGTTTGGATTCCTTGGGCGCTTCTTTGGATATTATTACAAAAAACAACAAAGCCCAATACAGTAACTACGATACGCTGAAGCTATAGGTATCAGACAAACAGCTTTACAATAACCACTAAAAACTAAGAACTTTTTTTTTTTTACAACAAAAAACAGAAGGTAGGAAGGTAATCGAAGGGAAGAGCCTCTAAGTTTAAAGACAACTCCCCCAACCAAGGAGAGCCTCTAACTTACACAGCTACTCCTTACCAGAAAAGGAAAAGGTGGGAATAAGGGGAAAGCCCTCTAACTGAAATGGGCTAAGAGTAAGGGGAAATCCTCTATGAAAAAATGGATTCGACAAGGGGAATAGGCCTGGAGAAAGAAAGATGGCCTAAACAACAGCAACAACAACCAGAAAGCGGAGATAAGGGGCTAAACAAACACTACTAAACTACGAGAGCCTGAAGAAATATCAAGATTTAAACCCGAAAAACAACAATAAAATTCAAAAACGTAGCCTGAGCCAGTATCCAGCTATCTCGAAGCTTCAAGCGGCAAAACGAGGTCTGGATAACTAGCGCTAGGCATGATGGGATAGGGGCTAGCCTCGAGCCAGTGGAAGCTCTCGAGCTTTAGAGTCGTCTCCGAACCCAACCAACAAGAAGGAAGGCGAGATAGGGTCAACATAAGATTAGACAACACAGATGGAATGTTATGTTGAGTATATAACTCGTTTATCTGATGTTGTCAATTTTCATACTGTCCTCAACTGATGGGACAGGGTCCCCAGCTATCTAATTCCCAGGGCAGACTTAAGGAAGGATATTCCAGAGCACCAGAGAACCAAAACATGGCCTTCCTCTGGAGACCAGATCTAATTTATAATGAGTAATAAAGGTACGGGGAGTAGCCCAAGTAGGTGCTGCACAAATACCATTCACGGGCACTCTGGACTGAAAAACTGAGGAAGCTGCCATGGATCTGGTGGAATGGGCTTGAACAGGTTTTGTCAGAGCAATGCTCAATTTGTTATACACAAAGGAAATACAATTTGTTATCCATCTATTCTAGACAGAGTAACGTTGGTAAGTGGTTTACCCAATGTTGGTTCGGCATATGAAAAAAACAGTTATCAGAATTTCTGATGTTTTACGTCCTATGTAAGTAAAAATAAAACTGTCTATACACATCTAATAAATGTAATATGTTTTTTTTTGTTAGAAAATGTGAGAAAGACTACTGGCAAGTTAATCGACTGATTTATATTGGATTCTGATACCACCTTTGGAGGAAATGATGGGCTGGAATAAGAAGTTATGTACCTACCATAACGTTCCATGTTAGTTGTCTTCATCTCGCCTTCTTTCTTGCTGGATGGGTCTGGAGCCGATCCTCTGCCCCGACTCCGCCTTTTACTAAAACTCGAGAGTTATTTACCGGCTCGAGGCCTCCCCTTATCCCACAATGCTAGGCGTCAGATATCCAGATCTCATTTGGAAGAGCTAACACCATGGAAAAAACACACTAGTTCCCAACAAAGGTTTACCTACAGTGCTACAAACAGAGGAGGACGTAACCTAAAAACAAGGTCAACCGTAGGTAGAAGGCCTCAAAAGGAATTCTTCTCGGTCCTAACCAGGCTAGGGGGATGGAGGGTGGGGCCTTAAAAGAAGCGAGATGAAGACAACTAACATGGAACGTTATGGTAGGTACATAACTTCTTAATGTTAAGTTGTCTATCTCGCCTTCATTCTTGCTGGATGGGACAGCGTCCCTAGCACCTTAGCCCTAGGTGGCTCATCGAAACAGACTCTTGAGCACATCTACTTTGTATGATTATTGATTTCATAAATCAATCTTAGAATTATCATTTATAATTAATAATTTTTGCCCTGTAGAACATATAAGCTATTATAGAAGATATTTTAAATATCGACTCTCATTATTATATATCCAATTCTTACCTTAATGTATTGGTCCTTGTTTATATTAGCATGCAATGAAATATTATCATCAAAATATTGAAATACGCAAGCATACTTGTTATTATTAAGTATGTTTATGTGCTACCTATTGTCATCTCAGACACTTAGGTTGTTTACTCCCCGTTATATAGGATTTTGATAAATATAATGTTTTCTATATCCATGGTACTGTTTTTGCTACCTGAATATGGACATTGGGCTATTTATTATTTTCATTACATTTTTATTAAACACATTGTTTGCATTTAGTCCTATTTCTATGAATATCTAGTAACATATTCTAGATATTCCCTTTAATGTTGTATTTGTTAATATTTACACTTATGAATAGTTGTAGTTAGTTAATACACTAGGTGTATTTAGTTATTTAAATGTCATAGTATATTTGCGCCATGCTTATATTTAAATGTTGTTATATATGTATTATGTTTCAATACCTAATGACTGAGTACCTTTATTGGACTCTATAGACTTCCGTGAACTATCGAAGGTGGCTTGAATTTGTTGCAACTACTTATTTTAAGTCTGGAATTAATGTCACTCTAGAGTTTAGTTTCTATAATATTTATATCGGTTTTCAGCATAATTTCTACCCTACGTGGCTCTTGTATATTTTAGCTTATACTCTAGTCCATGGCTCCAGCATATGATTAATGACTGAGACTATATAAAGTTCCTTTGTGTTTGCCTAAGATATATGTACTCCTTGGGTACAGGTTATTTTCATCATTAGGCTGCGGGCAGAGGCAGAGATTTTGTCATCTAGGTGATTTTATCATTTTCTTTTTTGTCATAGCACACATTTGATTGTAGTATTTGATGTATTAGCAAAATGTCTTACCTAGGTCATTGTTGTTGTAAATAATATAATGTTTTCCTGTTTCAGAACACTATGACATACACACTAAATATTTTTGACTGCAAATTTGCTTTATTGTAGAAAGCCGTTCGCGGAAAGTTTTTATTTGGCATATTGGGATGAATTTGTTTCTTCCCGTACAGCAGTAAGATTATGCAAATGCCAATGAAATAAGTGAACCATTTTGGAAGTGGATGTTTGTGTTGAAGTACAGCAACGTATAATGGAGATAGTGCCTTTAGAAAGGAATCAGATTGTTTAATTTAATATAAGCTGCACTCTGAGCTACTTCCTCTTCCCAAATATGGGCATTGCATCCTGAATAGATTTACTAGGGTGTAATGCCGATACCTAAGCAATTTTCTTGCACTTTAACATTTAATGTTATATTTATTGTATTGAGAAGCTCCAAAGATATGTTTTAAACTGAATGTATATAACAGCTTCACTGGGCTGGTTTTAATAAGATATTAGATAGCTGAATGTTGTTTTTATATGTATTTTAATGCTAACGAGCTTTGACCTTGTTTTTGATTGTAATTAATTTGACTAATTGACTAATTGTGGAAAAGGGTTTCTATAAAAGACAATGGAAACCTCTATATGATTGTAACCTGATGAAGCACAATTCGTTTGTGTGAAAGCGCTTGTTCCTGTTCCTTTCTCTACAATAAATGCTACTTGGATTATATCGTGGTGGTTTCAAGCAATTTTTTCAATACTGCTTCTCCTACTTTGATGCAAGAAACCTTTGGGTGATCGGTTTTTGTTTTCTGCAGTTGCTACTTCTTTGGTTTCTTTACTTAACCGGTCACCACGCGATGGAAGCACAGAATATTGAATTAGACTACAACCCAGTGAGTAATACTACCAATGATAGCTGGAACTGTCTTTTTTATCAACGTGACAACCCGTTATTACTTATGGACTTGAATGGTGAAACATGTAAAAGTCCATCTACTAATAATGACAATATGCATGAATTCTTTGGGAATATGAGAACCTTAGAGAATGATCTTTACCGCCTGCATAGGCTCGTATGGCAAAGAAGGCATTTACAAGCATGCCTGCATTTTAAAGTCATCCCCCGTGGCATGCGCGTCCTGTGCATGCCGACCTATGGGGATAGTCAACCAGAGTTACTTCGGCAATGGCAGAAGTTAAACATTGACTTTGGCTTTAAGTATATTCAGCTATTATTAGACTACTTCACACCGCTAGAAGCGGAGTTATTAAGCAAAGTTGAGGAGCGGTATAATTTGCTTACCACCACCTATGAGTCTGAATTCTGTAAAGCCAAGATACAAGCTATGAATAGACAGTTGTCCTTGTATAGCAACAAGCTGGAGCAGATAAAAATGAAAAAACTAAAACGTGATTGTGAGGATTTTTGCCTCGGCCGTATCTTTGTATGGCCGAGAACTCATCCCAATTCCACCCAGCTATCTAATAACCAAGGTGATGTTCCATCCTGTTCGAATAACGAAGTTCCTACAGCTACACACAATAGCATGACCAGTATAGGATCGCATGCAGAGAATGTGTTAAGCGAAATGTCCGTAATATCAGATACTCTGGTTCCGTCACTACCTTGCAATCAGCAAGGCTTGGCTCAGCAGACTAACATGGGTACGAAACCCAAAGCCATAGCCTCTACTAACAAATCCACAGCACCTGTGCCTTTGATTTTTCCCCTTCCCTACAAAGAGGCGGTGCGAGCCCGATCCAACAGCCGGGGGAGGGGGAAAAGGAAATTATCAGGGGATGTGCAAGAACAGAGAAGAAGAACGAAGATTTAAACCATCTACAAACTGTCAGGAGACGCATCGAAGAAGACATGGAGAATGTAAACATTAATCATTTATTTTTCAATCTTTCATCTAAGACTTTTTCGATTAATGCTATGAATGTTTTGAATAAGGGTTTATCATTTATACCCTCCCAATATAGTAATATTTCTGACACTCTTATAGGGCTACGTAAATTCTGTAGGAAACTATCCCTTAAGTTGATGTTTAAAGATAATTTATCTGGCTCTATTGATAATTTTGACAACAATACTAGTCTTATCTGTAGAAGGAAAAGCACTTTTATGCCATCTACTACACCAATAGTAGATTGCTTTTTGAAAACATGTGAACGTGATCTATATTTGTACTATGACAGCCCAGTGAAAAAGAATATTTTTATGAATCTTAATGTGGAAGAAATGTCGGAGCTAAAAATGATGTGCAATGACCCTCAGCTTGTATTTAAGCCAGCTGATAAAGGTGGGGGGATTGTAGCCATGGATGCAACTTTTTATAATGACCTAATGCTCAATATGCTAGATAATGATACTGCATACAAAAGGATTGACAAATCACGAATAGCCTCATTAACGCGATATGTCCATGACACACTCTATGATATGCTTATGACCAGGTCCATTGACAAACCCCTTTATGATTTTCTATTAGTAGAGCAACCTCTCATTCCCATTATTAAGGGCCTTCCGAAATTACATAAGAAGGTACATCCACCACCACTGCGGCCCATTGTGTCAGGTGACCATTGGGTCACCTACAATGCATCACTTTATGTGCAGACTAAGCTAGGAGCCTTCGTGAAGCAGATTCCTACTATTCTTCTTGATTCATATAAACTCTTGGATGACTTGAGATCAAATGTGATAACTAATGAAATAACAGATAGGACCATATTGGTGACCCTAGACATTGAAAGTCTATTTACCAAGATACCCAATGATTATGGCTTAGATGCAATAAGAAACCATATGACACAACTTAGGATTCCCAATGCTGATATTATGAATCTATGCTGTCTCCTGGACTTGGTTTTGAACAATAATGTTTTCCTCTACGACAACGTGGCATATGCACAAACATGGGGGGTTGCCATGGGCACCCCCTGTGCCAATGCATATGCCAACCTTGTCGTATTGGAATGGGAAAAGGAATTTATATTTAACGACCTGAGGTTTGCAAATGTCGTACTATATAGACGTTTTGTAGACGACATATTAATGATATGGAATGGAGATGTAGATGGCCTTGTCTCCTTTATCAACTACATGAATAGTGTTACTCCGTTTTTTAAATTTAGTTATGATTTTTCCTATCATCATGTAGATTTCTTAGATATTACCATCAAGAAGGACAATTTATGTAGGCTAGCGACGACACTTTACAGGAAACCTTGTTGGAGGAATGGGATCCTCCATTTTAATAGTCTACATCCACGACATATTTTTCCAAACATTATAAAAAACCAGATGAGTAGGATTGAGAAAATTTGTAGTGACAGATCTGATATATTTAGTTTAATAGAAACTCAAAGGAAACTCTTTATGGAAAGGGGCTATCCTATTAAAATGATAGATGAAGTTAAAGAGCCATCAACTGATGGTACTAGTCTTCATGTTAATAAATCCATTTACCATCATAGCCTTAATAGGAAGATGTTTAATACTCTGTCCTATGATATAAAGTTTACTAATGATGTGCAGCATTTGACTAATATAATAAGAGGCAATTGGAAGATTCTACTCTCAGACAGGTCTACCTCAGAAGTTGTGAGCACAAAACCAATCTTTAGATACATGAATTGCATGAATTTAAAGAGACTACTATGTAAGGAGAAATTAATTAATACATCTATTGATATCAGATCTCTCTTGAAAACAGGTACTTTTCCATGCACAAAATGCTCTTACTGTGATTATATTTGTAGAAGTGGTAATTTCACACCTCCAAATATGATAAGGAACATATCACCAACGCATTATGCAAATTGCAATACTAAAAATGTGATTTATCTTGCTACCTGTACTCTTTGTGATGCCTATTATGTGGGCTTAACTTCACGGAGACTAAGAGATCGAATCTATGACCATTTATATAACATCAGAAAGAACAACCCTAATAATGCCTTAGCTCTACATTGTAGCACTCATCCCCAACATAGTTTTACATTTCAAGTACTGCAGGTGGTGGACCTTAATAGAAGGGAAGGTGACAATTTGAATACTCTGGAGAGTTTTGAGCTAAGGTGGATATTGAGACTTAGGGCTCATTTACCGCCAGGCTTAAACTCCGTGATTAACCTTCGACCAGCCCTGACGGGTCCCAGTTAATTAATAAGGTCCCAGTCAATTTGATATACTTTAGTTTATTTTATTATATTATATTATTTTATATTATTTCATTTTATTCTACTTTGTATGATTATTGATTTCATAAATCAATCTTAGAATTATCATTTATAATTAATAATTTTTGCCCTGTAGAACATATAAGCTATTATAGAAGATATTTTAAATATCGACTCTCATTATTATATATCCAATTCTTACCTTAATGTATTGGTCCTTGTTTATATTAGCATGCAATGAAATATTATCATCAAAATATTGAAATACGCAAGCATACTTGTTATTATTAAGTATGTTTATGTGCTACCTATTGTCATCTCAGACACTTAGGTTGTTTACTCCCCGTTATATAGGATTTTGATAAATATAATGTTTTCTATATCCATGGTACTGTTTTTGCTACCTGAATATGGACATTGGGCTATTTATTATTTTTATTACATTTTTATTAAACACATTGTTTGCATTTAGTCCTATTTCTATGAATATCTAGTAACATATTCTAGATATTCCCTTTAATGTTGTATTTGTTAATATTTACACTTATGAATAGTTGTAGTTAGTTAATACACTAAGTGTATCTAGCTATTTAAATGTTATAGTATATTTGCGCCATGCTTATATTTAAATGTTGTTATATATGTATTATGTTTCAATACCTAATGACTGAGTACCTTTATTGGACTCTATAGATTTCTGTGAACTATCGTAAGGTGGCTTGAATTTGTTGCAACAACCTATATTAAGTCTGGAACTAATGCCATTCTAGAGTTTAGTTTTTATAATATTTATATCGTCTTTCAGCATAATTTCTACTCTACGTGGCTCTTGTATATTTTAGCTTATACTTTAGTCCATGGCTCCAGCCTTTGATTAATGACTGAGACTATATAAAGTTCCTTTGTGTTTGCCTAAGACATATGTATTCCTTGGATACAGGTTATTTCCATCATTAGGCTGTGGGCAGAGGCAGAGATTTTGTCATCTAGGTGATTTTATCATTTTCTTTTTTGTCATAGTATACATTTGATTGTAGTATTTGATGTATTAGCAAAATGTTTTACTTAGGTCATTGTTGTAAATAATATAATGTTTTCCTGTTTCAGAACACTATGACATACACACTAAATATTTTTGACTGCAAATTTGCTTTACTGTAGAAAGCCGTCTGCGGAAAGTTTTTGTTTGGCATACTGGGATGAATTTGTTTCTTTCCGTACAGCAGTAAGATTATGCAAATGCCAATGAAATAAGTGAACCATTTTGGAAGCGGATGTTTGTGTTGAAGCACAGCAACGTATAATGGAGATAGTGCTTTTAGAAAGGAATCAGATTGTTTAATTTAATATAAGCTGCACTCTGAGCTACTTCCTCTTCCCAAATATGGGCATTGCATCCTGAATAGATTTACTAGGGTGTAATGCCGATACCTAAGCAATTTTCTTGCACTTTAACATTTAATGTTATATTTATTGTATTGAGAAGCTCCAAAGATATGTTTTAAACTGAATGTATATAACAGCTTCACTGGGCTGGTTTTAATAAGATATTAGATAGCTGAATGTTGTTTTTATATGTATTTTAATGCTAACGAGCTTTGACCTTGTTTTTGATTGTAATTAATTTGACTAATTGACTAATTGTGGAAAAGGGTTTCTATAAAAGACAATGGAAACCTCTATATGATTGTAACCTGATGAAGCACAATTCGTTTGTGTGAAAGCGCTTGTTCCTGTTCCTTTCTCTACAATAAATGCTACTTGGATTATATCGTGGTGGTTTCAAGCAATTTTTTCAATAGGTGCTGCACAAATACCATCCACGGGCACTCTGGACTGAAAAACTGAGGAAGCTGCCATGGATCTGGTGGAATGGGCTTGAACAGGTTTTGTCAGAGCAATGCTCAATTTGTTATACACAAAGGAAATACAATTTGTTATCCATCTATTCTAGACAGAGTAACGTTGGTAAGTGGTTTACCCAATGTTGGTTCGGCATATGAAAAAAACAGTTATCAGAATTTCTGATGTTTTACGTCCTATGTAAGTAAAAATAAAACTGTCTATACACATCTAATAAATGTAATATGTTTTTTTTTGTTAGAAAATGTGAGAAAGACTACTGGCAAGTTAATCGACTGATTTATATTGGATTCTGATACCACCTTTGGAGGAAATGATGGGCTGGAATAAGAAGTTATGTACCTACCATAACGTTCCATGTTAGTTGTCTTCATCTCGCCTTCTTTCTTGCTGGATGGGTCTGGAGCCGATCCTCTGCTCCGACTCCGCCTTTTACTAAAGCTCGAGAGCTATTTACCGGCTCGAGGCCTCCCCTTATCCCACAATGCTAGGCGTCAGATATCCAGATCTCATTTGGAAGAGCTAACACCATGGAAAAAAACACACTAGTTCCCAGCAAAGGTTTACCTACAGTGCTACAAACAGAGGAGGATGTAACCTAAAAACAAGGTCAACCGTAGGAAGAAGGCCTCAAAAGGAATTCTTCTCGGTCCTAACCAGGCTAGGGGGATGGAGGGTGGGACGCAAAAAAGAAGGCGAGATGAAGACAACTAACATGGAACGTTATGGTAGGTACATAACTTCTTAATGTTAAGTTGTCTATCTCGCCTTCATTCTTGCTGGATGGGACAGCGTCCCTAGCACCTTAGCCCTAGGTGGCTCATCGAAACAGACTCTTGAGCACAGTGGACCAAAAACAGCTCGACTTCTGGAGGCCATATCCAATTTGTAATGCGAAATGAAGGTATGAGGAGTGGCCCATGTTGCTGCAGCACAAATAGATTCCATTGGAAGTCTAGCCTGAAAAGCTACCGACATAGCCAATGCTCTGGTGGAATGAGCTTTTGGTTTTGAAGGAAGTTCTTTATGTCTCAGTTGGTAGATCAAGGTAATAATAGAGGCCAGCCATCTGGACAAGGTTACCTTAGAAACTGGCAGGCCTTGCTTCCCCTCAGCATAGGACAGGAAGAGTTGATCTGATTTTCTTGACTGTTTGGTCCTATCCAAATAAAAACGTAACTGCCTGTGAACGTCCAAATAGTGTAACTTTTGTTCAGCTCTGTTTGAATAATTAGGAAAAAAGACAGGAAGATCAATATTCTGATTGAGGTTTGTCTCTGAGGGTATTTTGGGTAAAAAGGAAGGATTAGTCCTGAGTGAAACTCAATCTTTGTGAAAAATAAGATATGGAGGATGAACACAAAGGGCTTGAAGTTCCGATACTCTTCTGGCTGAGGTGATGGCTACTAAGAAGAGAGTCTTCCAGGAGAGTAACTTTAAGGAACAAGAAGCTGCAGGTTCAAAAGGAGGGAGAATCAATGAAGTTAATATCAAGTTCAAATCCCACAGAGGGGGGATCTTTAACCGGGGGTCTAAGTAAAAGAGTCCCTTTAAGACAGGCTAATGTGAAAATCTGCGATAGCAGCCAATTGGACCCTAATGGTGGCAGCTGAGGAACCTGCTCGAAAAATTTCCGCCAAAAAATCTAAAACATTATGGACAGGGGCTGTAAAGGGGTCTATCTTTCTAGCCTCTGCCCAGAAAGAAAAACGTTTCCACTTACTAGCATAAGTCTTTCTTGTAGAAGGTTTGTGCGAAGAAAGTATGATTTTGCGCACTGGCTGAGAAACATGTGGATGCCTGGCTAAGGTTGGAAGTGGAGCAACCAAGCTGTGAGGTTGAGAGAGTGAAGGGATTGGTGCAGCCCGCCCGACTGATGGATCAAGAGGTCTGGCACTGGGTCCAGATTCCAGGGCTGCTCCAGGAGATGACGATGCAGGAATGGGAACCAAATTTGTCGAGGCCAGTAAGGAGCAATGAGGATCATCCTGGATCCCAAAGCGGTCGCTTTCTGAATCAGTTTTGGAATTAAGGGAAAAGGAGGGAATGCACAGAGCAGACCCCGGGGCCAATCATGAACTACAGCGTCTCTGGGGGAATGGCCTGGGAGGGGGAAGAGAGTGAAGAAGTCGCTGCACTTGCTGTTGAGAGGGGTTGCAAAAAGGTCGCAGCAAGGTTGACCCCATCTGCGGAAAATTTTGTCCGCTACTAACTGATTGAGAGACCACTCGTGAGGCATAAGGATTGCTCTGCTTAGCCTGTCCGCTATGACGTTGGACTTCCCGGGGATGTGTGTTGCTATCAGAAACCGTTGAGAGGAGATCGCCCACTGCCAGAGTCTAAGTGCTTCTCGACATAAGGGATAGGACCTGGTTCCGCCCTGCTTGTTGATGTACCACACTACCGACATATTGTCCATCTGAACTGCAATAGTCCCGGTAGGTAGAGAGTCCTGAAGAGCTTGCAGTACTAAAAGTACTGCTCTCATCTCAAAGACAGTTATATGCAGATGGTACTCTAGGGGTTGCCAAGTGCCCTGGACAGTCCTGCCCTGACAATGCCCCCCCACCCGATCAGGGAGGCATCCGTTGTCACCGTGGCAACTGGAGGAGGAAGTACAAACGGTCTGCCCTGAAAAACTTGAGGGGAGACCATCCACCAAGAAAGGTGGTCTTTGCATGATTGGGTGATTATTATGTTGTGAGACATCGGAAGCTGTTGAAAAGACCATTGGGTAAAAAGCATCCATTGAAAAATCCGCATGTGAAAACGAGCCAGGGGAAGTAATGTGATTGCTGCTGCTATGAGACCCAAGGTTTTCAGTACAAATCTGGCCTGAATTCTCTTGCATTGTAGTAACGTTTGAACATGTCGGCGAATGTCTAATACTCTTTCTAATGGAAGTTTTGCCGACAGTTCTTTTGTGTTTAATATGGCGCCTATAAAGGCTATAGATTGACAAGGTGACAACGCAGACTTTTCGAAGTTTATAGAGATACCTAGCTCGGAGCAAGTTTGGATGGTATAATCCCTGGCTCGGATTAGCTGATGCCTGGTGGAAGCAGTTAGGAGCCAGTCGTCTAGATATGGATACACCTGGAATCCTCGCCGTCTCAGGTGAGCCGTAACCACTGCCATGCATTTGGTGAACACCCTGGGGGCTGTGGTGAGACCAAAGGACAGGGCTCTGAACTGATAGTGACTGGCTCCCAGCCGGAAGCGGAGAAACCTCCTGGAGCGTCTGTTCATTCTGATATGGTGGTACGCATCCTGAAGGTCTATGGAGCACATCCAAATGTCCGGACCCAAAAAGGGTAGAATGGACTGAAGCGTGACCATCCGAAACTTCATTCTTTGAACAGATTTGTTTAACCTGCTGAGATCCAAAATGGGTCTCCAGTCCCCTGTTTTCTTTGGTACCAAAAAGAACTTGTAGTAAATCCTGGATCCTTGCTGGTCTGCTGGGACTGGCAGGATGGCTCTTTTTTCTAGCAGTTTTGAAATTTCTAGTACTGCTTGTTCCCTTAGACCAGGTGGAACATCTGGAAGGGCCTGTTTGATTGCATGGGGGTGTGGACAAAGGGGATTTTGTAACCCTCAGATATGATAGACTGTACCCATTTGTCTTGTGTGAGGAGTCACCAGGCTTCTGGGTACAGTGACAATCTTCCCCAGACTGCCTCCGAGAGTGGACAGTCGGGCAGCCCCTCAGGGGTGCTGAAAGGGTTTGTCAGGAAAGGATTCCCTGCTACCCTGATTTTGCGGACACCCTCTGCCCCTCGGTCGGCATCTGTTGTTGTTCCCTCCTCTGCCCCTGGAGGGAAACTCGCCACGTGTGTCAGGCACGACTCTTTGGGATTTGCGAAACCACATTTTTCCACTCTTCTGACCTTTAGGGTATGGTCTAGAAGGAGTAGAAAAATGGACTCCCACGGCAGAGAGAGTCTTGCCTTCCTGCTCACACCTGGTAAGAGTATCCTTCACCTGTGGTCCGAACAAAGCCAAACCATCGATGGGGGTATTGGTGAAGGATGCCTTAAAGGGGTCATCAAAGTTACATAACCGCATCCAGGCATGTCTTCTCAAATCCACGCCTGTGCCTGCGGCCCTACTTGCCCCATCGGCTGCATAAGAAATGAGCCGCATCGAGGAGTTGACTATAGAATTAAGGGTCACCAGCTGGGAGTTAATCTTTTCCTGAGACCCCGCAGCAGATGGATCCTGAAGGGTATCACCCAGTTCCTTAAGGAGATCTCTTTGAAGGCTGGTGAAATGGCATAGATAGTTCAGCGACCGCATGGAAAAGGTCGCTGAAGAGAACATCCGCTTCCCGTACCTGTCCATTGTCCTAGATTCTTTATTAGGTGGATGGACAGGCACTGAAGGGTCAGCCAACTCCTTCTTAGTGGCTGCTGCAAGCACCATGGCATCAAAAGGGACACCCTTTGTAAGAAACTGTTTATCGAACGGGGCTGTAATGAATTTTGTGGGCCTGCGGGGAGTTGGTTCCACTGTCTCCGGGGCCTTCCACGCCTTCCGAGCCACTACTTCCATGAGCGGGTCGAAAGGCGGAGACACCCAGAAGGTGGAAGGGCGAGAACCAAACGCGTCCAGATACACCGACTCATCCTCGAAGGGGTTGAGGGCGGTCCAGTTCCCCCTCTGCTTAAGGATCTCAAGGATGTCTGAGAAGG
The DNA here is from genome assembly GCF_019279795.1 of Protopterus annectens. Classification (NCBI taxonomy): domain Eukaryota; kingdom Metazoa; phylum Chordata; order Ceratodontiformes; family Protopteridae; genus Protopterus; species Protopterus annectens. The sequence continues at coordinate 1,405,926,094 of NC_056743.1, read as the reverse complement.
AGACATCCTCAGAGGGGGACCATGGGGACCCTTCCGAATCCTCCAAGTCGGTGTCAGAGGTGACTGACTCGGGGGAGTCAACATGCTTCCTCTTACATTTTCTCTTCTGAGGGGGCTCCTCTGAGAGATCAGGGGAGGCCTTGGAAGTGGAAGATACACCCAATGGGGCTACCTGGAGTGCTTGTTCTCCACGTTTGGGGTCAGTAGGGTGGACAGAGATCGACGCAGGCACCATGGGGGGAGGAGCCGAAGGGGTCGATCGCGGAGCCGACACCGGAGTCAGCATGCTCCTCATGACCTCAAAGGCGCCCCTATCAGGCAGAGAAGAGGGTCCCTGCTCCGAAGAGATGTGAACCCCTCCCGGCACCGAGAGGGACGGCTCCGAGGCCGATGTCAGGGCTGAGCACACCTGCGCCGAGGCCCCGAGAGGGAGAACGGGGTCGGACAAGGGTCCGATGCCACTCGCCACCTCGGAGCCGACGAGGGAGACTCGGCGCCCGGATCCCTCCAAGGATGGAACCAATGAAGAGATCGGAGCCGATGAAGGAGCCGAAAGGTGGGGTATCGGCTCCGACGTTCCGACGACTCGAGCCCCAACAAGCTCCGGCTCCAAACACGGTAGTAGAGTCGGAGGAGGAACTATTGAAGAAACAGGGATAGCCACAGTCTGTTGAGAAGGGCTAGTCAACATTTTGGCCAGTGCCTGCGACTTAAGGAGCCTGCTGACCACCCTCTCTAAGTCATGATCAGATAGCCTGGAGGACCGAGAAGAATGGGATCTATGGCTCCGCTCCGATTGTAGTAATGGGGACCTGGGAGCCGAGCGAACGGACTCTAAAGAGGGGGATCTCGAATGCTTTTGGCTCAGAGAAGGCTCCGATAGCAAAGTCGGAGCCGACTGAGGTCTCGAAGTGTCGGTTCCGGCCGGAACCAACGAGGAGGCAGAAGCTCCGCTCGGCGTCGGCTCCGAACAGTTAGCCGACGGTTTGGCGGGCTTTAAGGATTTCCCCGACGAAGACTTGACCGGGGATCCTTCTGGCTTTAACAAGCCTCTCAATATGAGCTTATTCCTACGCTCCTGCAGGACTCTCGGACTGAAAGTATGACAGACCGAACAAGAGTCCTGCAGGTGTAGGGGGCCCAAACAATAAACACAAGAAGTGTGACCGTCTGTCAGACACATCTTCTGACAGCACGAGTCACACTTCTTGAAACCTGAAACCTTGGTATCTTTAGACATGATAAAAAGAGATACCAAGGGAAGTTTAACTAGTGCTTGAATCACTATACACAGACACACACGCACTAGAATTAACAATACAATAGCACTATAACTACAACAGTTATGACTAACAACAAATTAACACAAAAATTATAAATATATATATATATATATATATATATATATATATATATATATATATATATATATATATAATACCAAAGAGACGGGCCTAACCACTACCCCAAAGGGGGGGGACTCTGTAAAAACAGAAAAAAGGAGATCCTAAGTAAGGTCTAAAGGGGTTACATGATCTAATAAAACTAATAGAGAAGAATATCTAAAAATAACAACAACTCTGACAGTAAAACAGTAGTAAAAGAATTATATGACCTGGAGCCAGTAAAAAACGCAACCTCGTAGCTGAAGCGGCAAACGAGATCTGGGTATCTGAAGCCTAGCATTGTGGGATAAGGGGAGGCCTCGAGCCGGTAAATAGCTCTCGAGCTTTAGTAAAAGGCAGAGTCGGAGCCGAGGACCGGCTCCGAACCCATCCAGCAAGAATGAAGGCGAGATAGACAACTTAACATCATAAGGTAACTTTGTCGTTATGAAAAGTCAAGTATGGAGATTTTGAGCACAATGCTTGGATCTCAAAAATACTTCTGGTTGAGGTAATGGCTACTAAGAAAATTGTCTTCCATGAAAGATATTGGAGTTTGCATGTAGCTCAGGGTTCAAAGGGAGATTGGGCAAGAGACTGCAGCACAATGTTTAGGTCCTAAGGGGAGTAGGATCTTTAAAGTGGGGCCTTAAGAGCAAAGTGCCTTTCAAAAAAGCTTTGCTCAATTTATGGGACATTACAGAATACCCTTTTATTCCAACATGAAAATTGGAAATCGTTGCTAATTGTATTTTAATAGTAGATCAAGTAGCTCCTTCTTCAAAATGATTCACTAGAAATTCCAAGATATTATGAATGGGGGAATTCTGAGTCCCCCAAAAAGAAGTTATGTTTTATCATAACATTCCATCTGTGTTGTCGATCTTCAGTTATCCTTGACTGTGGGTTTTTTTCCGAACCTCGGAACCAAGTCAGCCATTATTCCAGATGGCACCTTCCAAAACATCTCAACCTAAGCTCTAACCATAATGCTCTTCACAAGATTATCTCAAATTGACTTTGCAAGCAATAGTGACAGACATGGAATAATAGATCAGAAGCCATATTTGTGTATCTATATAGAAAACAAACCTTTGGAGAGGTCTGATTCACCAAGGGGCCTAGAGGATGGGGGAAGGAGGGCAGGAATGTCAAGGATAAGTGAAGATCGACAACACAGATGGAGTGTTAGGGCAAGGCATAATTTCTTTATTTGATGTTGACAGTCTTCACTCTATCCCTGTCTATGGGACAGATTCCCTAGCTACCTGAACCTTGGGAGGTCTCATGGAAGAATATTCCTGAGCATCATTGACCCAAATGATGCACATGTTCTAGAGACCTGGTCTAGTTTGTAATGAGAAATAAAAGTATGAGGAGATGTCCATATTGCTGCTGCACAAATATTATCTAAGGAAGCTCTGGCATGAAAAACTGCAGAGGCTGGTATAGCTCTCGTTTAATGTGCCTTTACAGGCCCTGATGGGTGAAGATCCTTTTTTGTTGTAAATAAAGGTGATACAGTCCTTAAGCCATTTCAGCAGAGTAACTTTAGATACTGGACTGCCTAAATAGGCTGAAGAAAAAGCCACGTACAGCTGGTCAGATTTTCTGATATCCTTTGTTCTATGAAGATAGAAATGCAGTTGTATGTGCACATCTAGTAAATGTAGACAGTATTCTCTTTTATTGGAAAAATTGGGAAAAAGGACCAGGAGATGTAAAGTCTGATTGATACAGGACTCGGAAACAACCTTTGGTAAGAAGGAAGGATCTGTCCGAAGGGAAACTCTGTCCTTATGAAAGATTAAGTAGGGGGTTTACAAGACAAGGCTTGTATTTCAGATATTCTTTTGGCAGACGTGATAGCTATTAAAAATAAGGTTTTCCAAGACAAGAACTTTAAGTCACAACTCGCTGAAGGTTCAAAAGGAGGAGAGATCAGTGACAGAAGAACCAGGTTCAAATCCCAAGGTGCAGAAAGTTCTTTACACAGAGGTCTGAGCATTAGGATCCCTTTCAAAAAGGCTTTATAAAGTTTATGTGACAGAAGTGATGAACCACTGAAACCAATAACGAAGTTAGATATCGCAGCAAGTTGCACCCGAACAGTAGAAGCTGACGAGCCTGTTTCATAGAGTAAGGCTAAGAAGTCTAAAACTTTGTCTACGGCTGCTACATATGGGTCAAGATTGTAGTCAAGCAACCACTTAGTAAACTTCAGCCATTTGTTATAGCACAGTTTTCGAGTTGAAGGTTTGTGGTGGGCCAGAATGATGTGTTGGACTAGGGAAGTGCTTGGCAATCATGGGAACTGCAGAAGCCAAGCAGTGAGCTTGAGATTTTGTAGCTTCAGATGAACCAGTCCTTCTGGGTGGGACAATAGGTCTGGAGCCGGGTCCAGTATACAGGGTTTCCGAAGCAGATGAGGCCATATAAAGGGAAACCAGGCCTGTCAAAACCAGAATGGTGCAATGAGAATTATTCTGTTCTTCAACCTGTTGGCTTTCTTTAGAAACTGACATATTAGTGGAAATGGGGAAAAACATACAGTAGACTGAGGGGCCAATCGTGAAGGAGAGCATCTCTTGGTGACTCCCCCAGGGGGAAGAGGATTTAGGCAAAGTAACTACTACACTTGGTGTTCAGAGGGGATGCAAACAGATCACAGCAAGGGTGGCCCCAGTGGCACAAAATCTTGTTTGCCACCACTGGATTGAGACAACACTCATGAGGCATGAGGATGGTTCTGCTCAATCTGTCCTCAATCACAGGATCATAGGATCACAAGAAGTTATTAGGCTAGTGGCCCTGAGGCCCTTACAAGCCTAGCCAAAAATATAGCCCATGTTCCAACAAGTCAGCACCCTATGCCACTGTCCAGCAGGGACACAAGTGGAATCGCAGGGGTGTATTTTCTGTTCCCCATCCAGTTATCCAGGTTGCGCTTAAAAAGGTTTAATGAGGTACTCTGCTTTACATGGAGATGGAGTCTATTCCAGAAAAGGGGGAGTCTCTGGGACACAAATCTATCCCGCCAACAAGTCCTATTGATGTCACAGACCAGGTTAAGGTCAAGCTTGTGGGTTACTCAAGTGGAGCTTGACTTGCAGATATGCAGCAGTCCCATCAGGGCAGGGACTGAAACTGCTTTGTATGCCAGACAGAGGTCACCTCTGATGAGTCTGCAGGAAACTGAGTAGAGGGACAGGGCTTTTAGCCTATCTGTGTAGGGTAGATGTTTGAGGCCCTGGATTCTCCAGGTATGGAACCTCTGTGGTCTCTCCAGCTGCTGCATGTGCTTTGTGAGGTGCATGCCAAAAGGGGCATTGTACTCAATAATGGGTCTTACAAGGGAAGAATTTAGGGATGTTATGACCACCTTTTCCCTGGATGAGATACCCTTACTAATGAGGTGGGCCATGTAGAAAGCTTTTCATACAACGGATTTAATATGGTGGTCAAAAGTCAGTTTGCTGTCAACCTGGGTGCCCAAATCCCTCACAACTGACTGCCTGCTTAGTACCTTATTACCAGTTTGATAATTTGTGGAGACATCAATCTCCCCAAAAAGGATGATGATGATGCATTTTTTGGCATTCAGCTTGAGGCCATGTTTCTGGCACCGGCCATTTGTTTGGGTGAGACTCTCTTGGAGGATGTCCACATCACTAGGGGAATTGATGACAGCACCCAGCTTGCAGTCATCTGCAAACTTGGTCAGCCATAGCCCAGTAGATTTGGCCTGCACCCCCGAGAAGTATATCCCAAACAGAAGAGGCCACAAGACCGATCCCTGGGTACACCACTTGTTAAGGGTCTACTACTTGAGATAGCTTCCCCTATTTTGACTAGGTGGGGTCTATCAGTGAGCCAGTTTGTTACCCATCTGGTAACATATGGACTGATGCCTAGTTCAGACAGTTTATCTATTACACCTGAGTGGGGAATAGTACTGAAGGCTTTGGCCAGGTTAAGGTAAGCAGTGTGCACCGTCTTCCCCTCGTCTATGGCCTTGGTGACTGTCTCAAAGAAGTCAACCAAATTTAACAGGCATGACCTCCCCTTGACAAAACCAAACTGTGTGGGATCAAGTGTCTGGAGGTTGCCAATGTCCTTGTTAATGAAGTCCATGATAATCCGTTCCATGGCCTTACAGATCAGGCTAGTTAGGATGATGGGTTTATAATTACCAAGATATGTGGACACTCCACTTTTGTGCAAAGAGATGACAGTAGCTGTCCTCCACTTGGCTGGGATGAAACTGGTACTCAGGCTTTGGTTGAACAGGGTGCCTAAAAGTGCTGCAAGTTCCTGAAGAGTTCATGTAGGATGCAGCCTGGGATGTTGTCGGGTTCCATGGAGGTTGTATTTTTTGCCTTTAAGAGGGCAGTGATGACTTGCTCCCTAGAGATAAGGGAAAGGGGGCAGATACTTGTGATGTCCTGTTTTACTGATGGGGGGACACAGGAGTGAAGTTTTCACTGAACCTGTCTGTCAGCAGGTTGGCTATACCTACAGCTTTTATGTATGTGGTGTTCTTGACCACCAGTTCTGAGCAGATTTGGTTGCTTCCGTTGAGACTGCGGACAAATGTGAAGAAGGCCTTATGACTGTCTTTAGTAGATGTTGCCAGTTTGGACTTGAAGTTTGCTTTGGAGGATTTCACTAGTGCTCTTATTTGCTTGTTCAGGCTAAGGAGATATTGCTTCCAATTAGGTGCCTATTCCTTCTTCGTCCTGGACAGCAATTTTTTTCTTTTATTATATAGTTTATTTATGTAGATGGCCACCAGACAGGTTTACTCTTCCTTGAGGAGGATGATTTCGTCCTGTCTGGTATTCCTGATTCCATGCAGCTAAATAAATGCTCATATTGTACTTTGGTGTAGGTCTGGACATATGTGCCAATTCCTCTGGACAGTGAGGGGGCTGTGAAGCTGTTTATACCTTCCATCAGGAGGCTGTAATCAGATTTGTAAAAGTTTTTTTGTTTGACCCTAGCTGGGAAGAGGGGGGTCAAGGGAGATGGTGTCTTTGAAAGTGACTGCTCTGTGGTCAGATCTTACCAGGGATGATGACGCTGTAGGGATGCTGCAGTGGTTACTCATGCTGGTTAATACCAAGTCCAAGATATTTTCACCTTTTGTGGGGTTGTCACCAAACTTGTCCACGGCATTTGCACTGACGAAATCATGGAATCTCTTGACATTTGTGTTTTGGCATGATTATTACTTCCAATTGATCACTGGATAGTGAAAGTCGCACAGGATCAGGCTAAAGGGTTGTATCTTGATAGATTCTAAGAGGTCCAGATAGGTGGAGCGGGCATTTTGAGTCAGAGTTGGAGGCCTATAGCTAGCTATGATTTGAACAGGGGTCTTGTTAATTGTTAACTGCACATGGAGTATTTCCTTTGCATCATATTGTTTTAACAGCCTAAAGGTGTGTATGTCTTTTACATATATTGCAACTCCACCTTTTGTTTTGCTGCCCATGGTTTGGGGTCTGAATGAATGAAAGGATGAGTAACCTGGTATGGCTGGGGTGCTCTCTGCAGCTTAGAACCAGGTTTCTGTGACTGCACAAATGTGAGCTTCTTCAAGGGTTAAGAATGCTTGCAAGGAGTGCAGTTTCATGTTTAGACTCCTAGAGTTTAGCAGCATGACCTTTAATTTACATTTTGATGAAATTTTTATGTTGGTAGTTTTGACCTCATGGCATTGCCTAAAAAAGGCACTATGGGGGAGGCAAGAGCTTTTGCCAGGGGCCTGAAGCACAAGGGAGGCAGATGTAGGCCATCTCTGGCAAAGCATCTTGGTTTGTCAATGATGTCATCCTAGGCTGTCAGGTACTGGATCCACTTGGAATGACACCAGAAACTAAGCCAATTGTTAAAGTCAATCATTTTCTGTTTGTACTGATGTATCATTCTGGGTAATGGTAGAATGCTGTTTAAGGCTAGGAACATACCTGCCTGGGACACATACTCAGTGAGCTCGACCATGTCTCTCTTCATATAGTCCAGGGAGGTACTTCTCAAGTAATGCACTCCAACATGGACTATGACAGAGTCATAACAGTATCTGCTGAGAGACTTGAGTGCATTGGTGATATGGTGGATTCTGGCACCCGATAAACAACTAACTGTGACTTTCTCGTTATCCAGCCTGGTGAGGGGCACATCTGTGTGTCTCACAATGGAGTCTCTTATAACTAATATGTTGGGTTTATGTTTAGGCGTTAGTGGCTGTGAGACACAAGTGTGTGGACTATGTGTTGTGTGTGGTGTAGTGGGCCATGGAGTTCGCGTGTGTTTAAGCCTTAGCGGTCTCTTTTGTTTGGGTGTGCTTTTGTTGAGGAACTCCGCATAAGTGAGGGTGTGTTGTGTAGGTGTGGGTGGTGTTTGAGGTGTGGTGTTTGTGTTGCAAACCTTCTCAGTGGCAGATACACTGGTTTGTGGGGGACAGATTAATGACACTAGGTGCTTGATGTAAGTGCATATCTCACAAATTGCGTTCCTAGGTGGTAGTAGTAGAGGGTTGTCTGTGTACATGGGGTAGTTGCTACACTGTCTCAGGATGTCCATATCAACCAGAATGACAGGAGAAAATGTAGGAAATTGTCCATCCATATTTGTCAGAAACTGAAAGAGCTAAGACGGTAAGGGGAGGAAGGTATAAGAGTAGTACTACTACATGATAACACAAGTGCTACTAAGAGATAATTTGTTGCTGGAATACCTCAAAAAGGGTTAAAAACCATGCAGCTGAAGCTCCGGATGCAGCAGACCTGTATCTAGACTATGTTTCTCAATTTTAAGGTTAAGAACACAGTAAAAAAAAAACTCACCATGAACCACAGATTAATCAATTATAGCCAAAAGAACAGAATTCGCACTACGAAAAAATACAGTTAAAAAGCAACAAAATGCAGTTAAAGAGTAATTAATTGTAGCAGATAGCAATGAAATATAGTTAATGAGTAGATTGCTTAAAACAGTAGCTCACAATCACAACAGTAACACAGCACAAATAAAGCAGCAATTCAGTAGAATACTGTCACCAATTTAATGAGGATACCAACAAGCAGTAATAAAAATAGCAAACTAAATGCAGCTGAACTCCTAAGCACAAGCAGCAAAATGAAGTAGGAAGAGGTACAGTTTTTTTTTTTAGTAGAAAGTGAGGAGATTGATGATAATAAGAAAATTCAAGGTTGAGAAGCTAAAGCGGTGGGCCTTTACAAAGGTCTCACTATAAACAGTACAAAGAGCTGAGGCAATGTGTCTGAGGGGAGTGTCCAGTATCAACTTTATACTAGCCTCTTTTTAGCCTCTTTGTTGTCATACTTCTTAGGGCTTTGAGCCTTAGATGCTGTATCACAGGATGCTGAAGGGAATAATCCCCTCAAAATTAGGTTATTTCTGCAATCAATAAAGGCCCTAGGGTTAAAGGCCTTACAAATTTCACTACCAGAATCCAAATGGGCTGGTCCTAAACAATAAACACACGTATCGTGTGCATCCAATAATGGGATTTTTTGGCCATAGGCAGTACATTTTTTAAAACCAGAGGGTTTCTCTGCCATATCTATAGAAAAAGACTAAAGACAAAGGGATATTATAAATTATTTTTATAACTTTTTAAATAGCTAGAGAAAGGTAAACAGAAAATATTACCAAAAATGGTAATAGAAAGAACTATCAAAGGTATAAGGCAGACAAAAAGGAAAGGGAAAATACCAACTATGATATTTCAGAAATACATTAAAAACTGTAGGATGGTCAAGGGAGGATACGTAGAAAAGCTTTTAGTAAGAAAAGCGTAAAACGTTAAAGACAGAAATTTCTGCTTTTACTCACAGAAAAGTTGCTAATGCTAGAGAGCTAACAGCGACCACGTCCATATGAGAAGGTGGCTAATCAGATATGATATATGATTAAGGGACTAGTGCATTATGGGTAAGGGAAGAGCTCGAGAGTTTCAGTGTTCCATGAGCTGGAAAAAGTGGCCAAGTCGAATCCAAAAGTTAGATATGAACCCATTTATTGAGAAAGAATGAAAATGAAAACATCAGAACACACAACATGCCTTTCGCTGGAAGTTCCCAACTCGGATGTATTAAATCAGACCTCTGCTCGCCCAGTAGTGCAGAATGAAACCCTCTTAATGTAAAAAGAACTGATTTTGAGCTCAAGTGCAGTAACAAACGCTTTACAACAAGAGGCAGAACTCCTGCAGTATCAAGAATCCTTGGAAATAAGTTCACAAACTTCTACAAACACAAACACCCCATTGCAAACATTTTGGCAAAATCAGGAGAACTTTGACAAACTCAGAACAGCCTTTGCAATATTAGAGGGGGTTATGAAATATCAGGATACTGTTAAAACAATCAAAGAGCAGTACGCTGATAAAGAGATAGCATTTCTTTAACAAGTGCAGGCTGAAAAACAGTGATAAATTCAACTAAATCAATAAATGCAGCACAGAACTCTTAAATAGCTCTGAGATAGTTACAGCATGCGCAAAAAAAGAAATACATATATTAGCTTCCGTTTTTTATTTCTCCAAGTCTTTTGGGTTTCTAATACCATGGCAGGAATGGACCCCATTCCTAACTCAAAGTACGATTAAACTTCATGAAATTAGTACTGTTTCACTCTTTGAAGTCAGCCAAAAGTGCTCTTCGCAGCACCCGCAATGTGCCCAGTAATGACTCCTTTTGCAATTCGTATGGTGTTACATGAATTGGTAACATATCTAAATACGACTGTAAATTCTTTTTTATCAAAAAACAAGTAATCTCCGTGGTATCCCCGAAGTCTCAAAACAACCCACTAAAGTATAGTGGGACCACAAACAAAACAGTGTAAGAAACTTCTCTGTGTGGAAGATTTTCAGTCCATATATTTCTAGTTAATCACTGTATATTAATCAGATCAGACAATAGTAGTAGAAGTAGCGAACGTAAACTCGTCTTAAGTCAAAACACAACAAAAAGTAATAATAGAAAATATATAATTGTACAGCATTACTAAGTATTCGAAAGTAATCCAAGCAAGGCAGTCAGTCTGTTTCCAGTCGAAAATCCTTTATTAAGTACACAGACAAGCGATCCAAGTAAAACAAAAATAGAGTAATAATTTCCTCACAAGCTTTCTAAAAATATATATACTTTTATCAGGCATGGGAGTGGTTTATTGTGCTGTAAAACAAAGTGTTATTGGTACACATGTTAAAATTCACATCTCTTCCCCCATCAGTGTGACATTCAAGCTGGTCCTGCCCTACTTAGTAGCTGTCATAATAATATATAACCCTTATGTACTTTAAATAAAATTTATAATGATGTGGTACCTCTTATTTAACCAAATTATTAAGTAGATTATTAAGTCTGTGATTTTATCCAAGACAATATACTACATGGCTGGAAATATATCAACCTTAGTTCATTTGGCAATCAAAAAATATATATAAATATATACATAAACATTTTGCATGTAAAAAATTATTTCTATTTTCATAATCTATTGTTAACAAAGATCGCTTTCATCCTTCTAGACTTCTTCAGGTCTGTGTACAAGAACCCTAAAAACCTATATAATTGTATAATTCCTATTGTTATTACACATAATTTTGAATACCACAGCCACAGCGAGGAATACTACTACAACCCGCCGAGATTCCAGAAAGCAGAGGAAGAATTCCAGAGGTCTCATACTCTATCCACGAACTCCCAGGGAGACAGGAGAACCAAACAGTGGACAGGGGTGAGGGAAATACAATACCTGGGCAATCCCGACTGGAACCCCGACTACAACCCAGGTCCCAGCCTCAGATAGAGGAACCAGCCACAATAACAGGTACAATAACAACAACAACAGGTACCACAATAACAGGTGCTCCACTTATCTGGAACCACTCTGTTAATGCATTGACTGAAGAGGAAAAAAGTGTGTTGTCCAAAGGACTTACTTTTGTACCAAGCAGCAGGAGTGTGGTTGCTCAAGTATTGACAGACCTTAAAATGTTTGTGAGGAAGCTCAATTTAAGGGTACAGTTTCATGGCAAAAGTAATGACACTGAAAATAAGCCTATTGATGAAACTATAAAAAGGCCTAGCAGCTATTGTTCACCACTACATCAAACACTAGCTGCTTTCGAAGTGAAATGTGAGATGGATATCAGGAAACTGCTTAAAAAACCTCCTAAGAAAAAACTTTATAACTTAACACAGGGAGAAAGAAAAGCATTGCTTGAGCTAGGCAATGACAAATACAGGCGTGTAATGAAGGCAGACGAGAGGAGGCATACTTGTGACTGATACCACCAGCTACAACCAAAAGATAGAGAACATGCTGGAGGATAACAGATTTTATGAGTTATTTACCATGGATGACATAAAAAGAGCATATGATTTATGGAACACTAATCTCACCACATTATGGGAAGAAAAACTTATCACTGAAAATCTTTATAATTATTTATGGAGCCCATGCCCACGTTTACCTTACTTTTTTGGAATACCAAAGCCACACAAGAGCACAGAAAACCCACCTTATAGACCGGTAGTAGCAAGTGAAGGTTCCCTTACTGAAGCCACAGCCATTTACCTTGACTACTTGCTGAAACCTCTAGCAGAAAAGAATAAGTCATACATAAGAGATTCAATGGATTTTTTGAAGAAAATAAAAAACATTACAGTGGAAGATGACAGTATTTTGGTAACTATTGATGTGGAATCCTTGTACACAGTGCTCCCTCACAATTACTGTATAACAGCAGCTATGGAGTCTTTTAAGAAATATAATCAGGGTAAACAGGCACAACTGCAAAAGTTAAGCAAGCTCATAAATCTTGTACTGGACTTCAATTTCTTTACTTTCAATGGCAAACACTACAAACAAAAAACTGGTATAGCAATGGGGGCTGCCATGGCTCCCAGCATATCTAACATAGCCCTGGGCAAATGGGAGGAGGACTTTGTGTTAAACAACACAGATTACATGCAGCATATCACATGATATTTACATTTTATTGATGACTTCTTTATTGTGTGGGAAGGTGACACCTTGCAGCTTGGAGATTTTATCACTTACCTCAATCAAACACCCCCCTTCCTGAAGTTTACCTCTTCCCATAGCTGTACTTCAACCACTTTCTTAGATATGCAGATTTCTAAGGACACCAATAATAACAGAATCACCACTGATCTATTCAGAAAACTGAGGGTTAACTTATTACTCCACAGTAAAGTCTACATCCTACAAAAAACAAGTATAATGTAGTGAAGTCCCAAGGCTATAGATTAGCTCGAATTACCACAGAGATGGAACCATTTTTGGGAAACCTGAACAACTTACAGAATGATTTTCTAGTGAGAGGCTATGAAAGTCAGATGTTAAAAAACATCCTGGAACCCATTATAGAACTGTAAAGGACTGAAGCACCTTCACTCAACCTCCCCAGTAGAAAAATGTTAAGTAATTCCACAGAGAATAACAAATGCAAAAATAGCTGCATCCTGACATACACTTTGGATTATCACAGTATCAAAAATATTTTTGAAGAAAACTGGGACATTGTCACAGGAAAGCCTTTTCTGATTAACATCTTAGGTGAAGCCCCATCATTTGTTTATAGGAAGGCCAGGAACATTAGAAATTTTGTTGAATTTAAACCTATTGTCGCCTCACAGTAAGACACTGACTGGTTCGACTCTCAGCTACAGCGTCTTCTGCGTGGAGACATGCATGAATGGGCGTACCTTCGTTGAAGGTTGTGCGTTAGGGCTGGCAACTCAACACGTAAAAATCAACTGTCAATCATTAGCGGACTGGAGTTCCGCTGTGGCGACCCCTAACCCGGAAAAGCCGAAAGACACAAAAACAACCATGTGAGAAAAGCACTAAAAGATGTGAAACTAATTGTACATTTTGTATATTTAAAAAGCAAGGTGATAGTTTTTATTGCCCTTATTTAAAGAAGATCAATAAAACCAGTGCAGGGGGTGACTGTAACACTAAAAAAGTAATTTACAGGGCACAGTGCAATGAATGTGATGCATTCTATGTGGGCAAGACTGTAAATAAACTCAAGCGTAGGATTTCATGTCATCTGTCAGAAATCCACTCTGGATGTAAAAATAATGCACTAGCCAAACACCTTTCTCTTCATAAAAGACACACAGGTTTTAAGTTCCAGATCCTGGATCGCATAGACATGGGTGATCTTGAAGGAGACATCCCGAATATTCTGGAGAAACATGAACTCATGTGGCAATTAAAGCTGAACTCTTTTAGGAAGCCTGGACTATAATACTGTTCAATTAAAAGTGCACTGAAACTTAGAAAATTGCCACATTGTTTACATGACTAATTGTATTTTATTTTATTTTATTCTACAAATTGGTTTTAAATACCATTTTAAATCAGTTGAAATTTAAGTGTATATTTTGTTTCCATCATCATACATACATTTTTTCTTATTTTTATTTTTTTTTCTGTTTTTTTTCCACTTTATTCAAAATGATGTGTAATAACAATACTAACTAATTATACAATTATATAGGTTTTTAGGGTTCTTCTACACAGACCTGAAGAAGTCTAGAAGGACGAAAGCGATCTTTGTTAACAATAGGTTATGAAAATAGAAATTGATTTTTACATGCAAAATGTATATGTATATATTTATATATATTTTTTGATTGCCAAATGAACTAAGGTTGATATATTTCCAGAAATGTAGTATATTGTCTTGGATAAAATCCCAGACTTAATAATCTACTTAATAATTTGGTTAAATAAGAGGTACCACATCATTATAAATTGTATTTAAAGTACTTAAGGATTATATATTATTATGACAGCTACTAAGTAGGGCAGGACCAGCTCGAATGTCACACTGATGGGGGAAGGGATGTGAATTTAACAAGTGTACCAATAACACTTTGTTTTACAGCACATTATACAATGACCCCCCCCCCCATTAATATTCAAAAACGTGCACGCTGATTGGTCAGCGTGCATGTTGTAAATCAGAGTTATAGTAATGGAAAAAGGTCCAGTCTCCCTGACTTTTTCCATTACTATAACTATTTTTTTACAGCAACGGAGATCGCAAGATCTCCGTTGCTTCACACTGTCTCGCTATGTTAAACGAGTTTAACATAGCGAGACAGCTTTAAAAAAAAAGCAACAGAGATTCTCCGTTGCTTTTAAAGCTGTCTTGCTATGTTAAACTCCTTTAACATAGCGAGAAAGTTTGTAAAAAGCAACGGAGATCTTGCTTTCTCCGATGCTTTTTTCAAAACTGTCTCGCTATTTTAAATGGGTTTAACATATCGAGACAGCTTTAAAAAAAGCAATGGAGATTCTCCGTTGCTTTTTTTAAAGCTGTCTCGCTATGTTAAACCCATTTAACATAGCAAAACAGTTTGTAAAAAGCAATGGAGATCTTGCTTTCTCTGTTGCTTTTGCCCACAATTCTGATGTACTGCGTAGGCATACGCATGCGCAGTACATCAGAACTGCCGCAGAATACCAGATAGCTGCGGAAGGGCAGCAAGGAGGCATTATACAATGCCATTATTTAAGAAAAGTAATTATTTTTTTCTTAAATAATGTCATTGTATAACAGCAATAACCCACTTCTGGGTGTGGGTAATGCTGGATTTACCCACGGTTGGCTTTGTTTGGCCACTCGGGCTTCGCCCTCGTGTGGGTTATTGCTATAATAAACCACTTCCATGCCTGATAAAAAGTATATATATTTAGAAAGCTTGTGAGGAAATTATTACTCTATTTTTGTTTTACTTGGATCGCTTGTCTGTGTACTTAATAAAGGATTTTCAACTGGAAACAGACTGCCTGCCTTGCTTGGATTACTTTCGAATACTTAGTAATGCTGTACAATTATATATTTTCTATTATTACTTTTTGTTTTGTTCTGACTTAAGACGAGTTTACGTTCGCTACTTCTACTACTATTGTCTGATCTGATTAATATACAATGATTAACTAGAAATATATGGACTGAAAATCTTCTAAACAGAGAAGTTTCTTACACTGTTTTAAATTATTTTTTATAAGACCAGTTGCTCCTACTACTATTGGAACTGTCTGGGTATCTTTCTTCTACATGGCTCTCGTTTCTGCCTGCAGATCAAGGTATTTTATGACTTTGTGTCTCTGTACGCAAGACACTGTAGTCAATAGGTGTGACAATTTCAATGATCAATGCTACATTTGTCTTCTTTTCTTGGACCACTATATCCTGTTTTCTAGCATCTATCTTTTGAACTGTTGGTATTGGGTGATCCCATGTTCATAGGTTAGTACTAGGCTAACTGCCCTTTTGGGCCATTTGAAGCCTAGCCAGTTACCCCATGTGAGAATCAAACCCTGCACCTTGTGTCTTTAAGGTAAACACCTTAACCATTATGTCATCCTCCCACCCGTGATATAAACTTCATAATTTTCTATGATTCTTTGTGGTTCGTTTCCAGTGTTTTTCAGCCACTTCGATACCATAATGTTTGCACAATCTCCAGTGTAACAGTCTCGCCACATTATTATGTCTTTCAGTATACAGTCCCTCTACCATTAGTGAGTCGCAACCAGTAACAAGGTGTATGACTGTTTCCAATTCGGTTTTACAAAACCTACATATATCTGTTTCTCCCACATGTTCAATGGACACTGTAAACCATCGTATACGTACCCCACTATCTTGGGCTGCCAATATTAACCTTTTATTTCTTGATGTGAATTCACCTCTCCTTAACCATTCCTGCTTTCATTCTTGATCAACATGAGACTCTTCCAGAACTTTTCTATACTTGCAACTATATTTATGTTTTTTCCACATTTCTTGCCTTCTCATCTGGTCCTTCACCTTATATCCATTCTTTTGTTTTTTTAGCACATTCAGTTGCTGCCTGGTTTTTATCTACTTCTGGTTTGATTTCCATTACTGCTTGACGTCGATGTGCTTCTGCTAAATTAACCAGAGATGTCATCTTAGATTAATTCTCTTCATGTTTTTAAACTTTCACTTCATTTGGATCTTGTGAGGTCAGTAGATATGTGTAAAGTCCCATGATTGCAGATCTATACATGTAACCAATTTCAAGGAGGCCCATCTCTCCTTCGGAACGGGGAATATATAATTTTGGTATACACTGATTTTTATAAATCATTTGGTGAGCATGAAGCATCATTTTTGTTTTAATAACCAATCTATCCAGCACTTTTTGGGGCCAGTCAATCACTCCAAAACTATAAGTTAGGACAGGAAGAGCAAATTTATGGCTTGGATCTTGTTCCTAGATGTCAATGCTCTTTTCAGGATTAATTTAACTCTTCTAAAATACTCCTTACTGAGCTTTATTCGCATTTGCTCATGTTTTATTGCTGATCCTTCATCAATTCCCAAGTATTTATACACTCCCTCTCAGGGACGTTGGGAGGCATACGCACTGTACTGATTTCAGTACAATTTCTTTAAAAGAGGGGGTAGCTTTTTTAATTAAACAAATTACATATATTTTTTTTTTAAACAGCAGTGGCTCCTTTAAGTATGCTGACTCCTCATACTAGCCAGTCGGAATTGAGCTCACATCATCTCCGGCTGGCTGGCTGCGAGCGGAAAATGTGCATAGCTTGAATGTACTGGATTATGGTGGAGGCAGCCGCATAATCATTGTTGGTTGTAGTTAGTGGAAGGGCAAGGCGGCAAGGCAATCGTGAATGGATTATCGTTGTGGTGATCATGAAGGCAATCGGGTGAACGGATTATCAGGTCGCTGTGGTGAAGGCAATCGGGTAAACGGATTATCAGGTAAGGTGTGTGTGTGTGGTGATCATGAAGGCAATCGGGTGAACGGATTGTAAGGTAAGGGGTAGGTGGGTGTGTGTGTATGTGTAAATGCCCCCCACATAATACACCTGCTGACTATAGGTGTTCAGGCTCAAACCCTGTACCTTTGCTTCAGGGTAAGAAGAGCCTAAAGTCCCTAACCACCACCATTTCTGAACTATGTTCAGATTTGTTTTTCTAACAGTTGTGAGCTATGGTGAGAAGTGAGAACTGAAGTTGTATTTCCCCCATTATTGTTTTTGTTGTTTGTCCAGGTTTTTTGTGTTAATGTGTGAAGTGAGAACTGAATTTGTATTCCGTCATTATTGGCTTTGTTTGTCCAGGTTTTTTTGTGCTAAGAGGTTGAGAGCTATCTAAATGATAGCCATTAAGTTTCAGTCTTCCTATTTTTCAAACTGCTGATTTAGCATAGTGGTATGTTGCACTGACTGTAGTGCATATGGTTCTGGGTTCAAAACATGCATGGTGGTAACACAGCATTTTATTCTAGCAACTTTCCAAAATTATACAAGCAATGTTTAAAATGTGTCCCTGGTTTTTGGGCTTTTGTCCCCCCCCCCAATAAATGTTGGCTTTTTCCAGATTTCTTGTGCTGCAAAGTTGAGATACAGCGGAGTGTCGAGTACATTTTACAAGGAGCTGAGAGCTGCAGGGGAACAAATGTTTAGTGCTGCTTATGCTGAGTATGCTTACATTGTTAATAGCACAACATGTAGTGTGTTTGCTTTTGATGCAGAAGGCTGTGGGTTCTACTCCCACAGTAGGTAGATGTATTGTTGATACTGCACTCTGTTGTAAAGGGGATGGATGCTGCAGTCCTCTTTGGTGAAGATACCTAGTAACTATGACCCTGTTATCAGTTTGCCATCCATTCCCGATTGCAATATTACTAGCGTATCATTTTTTAATGCAACATAGGCAATTTATTCCTCAAGGGCAACAGGCACTTTATTTGTAAATAAAACCATGAAATATAAAGTTGTTTGCTAGCAGCAGCCTCTTCATTAGTTACAGATTTCTTTAATGTGAAATTATGTAGATGGCTTTTACTAGTTCAGAGATTGTGCATATTTACTGATACTGGTGGACTGTAGAAGTTTGAGTAGACTTTTATGATGGAAATGTTCTGAACTGGGCTGTTTTGTTGTTATTGGTGCATGCATTTTGTTTCATTGTTTACTGGAAAAATGTTCAAAACAATAAATTTAAAACGCTCTCTAACAACTATACTGTATTGTACAAGGAATATAATTTAATACAATCAGGAAGGTGTATCAAAGAGCATGTGTATGTTTCATGTGCAAGGGGCCTATGATTTGAAAACAGCCCAAAAATCTTTATCTGCCACTGGCAAAATGTATTTTCTTTGAATGTGGGTTTCAATGCTGTTTCAATGAATGTGAGTTTCAAGGGCAGAGAAGTTTTAATGCGAAGTCTAGTTTCATTGTGAGACTGCATTGCTTTGTTTAGCAGATATTTATTGGTGTTCGTGCTGTAAAATGCAAAATAAAACTTTTCTGGCAAATCATTTAGGAATGAAGTCACTAAATAATGACCGACGTTAGGTTTCAGACGTCATAATCTTCAGAAAAATGCATGCTAAAGCAAGACCTGTTATTTTATCAACTGTCGTAAGTTTATACAAGATCAATTTTTAGTACTGTTTGTATGTTCCCCCAATATATTTGGCCTTGTCCAGATTTCCTGCATTAAGAGGTTGAGAGGTATGTGCAAATAAATCGCTTTATAGAATTAGGAATATCCAAACCTCTCAACTGTCCCCAATTTTGGCTCAAAATTTTGCTCTCCCCCAAATAATCCCACCGCAAAATAGCAATTTTGGAAGAAAACGTGGAGGGTTTACAATTACAAATAACTGTAATGATCAAAGTTATACATTACTTTTATTTCAGAAATGCATGTAGATTCTCTAATTTTGTCAGCTGCTAAAGTTAACAGTGCTCATATTAAAATGGTGTCCCTTCTTTGACAGGTTCCCAGATGTATTGTCTGGCAATTTTATATTTTTGCATCACATTTTTGTTCCGTTTTTCATAAAATTGTAGTTTTCTGGCAAATTAGTGGCAAATCATTAAAGACTGAAGTTAGAAAATAATGGCAGACATTTGAGTTTCAGATTTCATACCTTTCTGAAAATTCGTACTAATGCAAGACCTACTACTATTCTATTATCTAAGTTTATAAGAGCAATATTTAAAAAAATGTCCTTTGCCTCAGTTTTAGTTATGGGTTTGTTGCTCTAAGAGGTTGAGAGGTATTTGTGTGTGTGTGTGTGTGTGTGTGTGTGTGTGTGCGCGTGTGCGTGTGTGTGTGAGGTAGGTAGCATACCTCTCAATTGTCCAAATTTTGCAGAATATCCAGATTTTTGCCCCATATTTTTTGTCTGTTCCTCATAAATTTTGTGATTTTCTAGGAAATCATTGAAGGCTGAAGTTGCTAAATAATGACAGACATTTGAGTTTCAGACTTCATGTCCTTTAGAAAAATTCATACTAGCACAAATCCTGTTATTCTAGCAACTTTCTCATACTAGCACAAATCATGTTATTCTAGCAACTTTCTAAGTTCACAAGACATTATTTAATATCTGTCCCTGTTTATTTTAGACTTTGTCCATATTTCTTGCACTAAGAGGTAGGTAGGGGTGTGTGTGTGAATGAAACACCCTAGTTAGAGGTAGCAGGTGGTCAGTAATTTACTCAAGCTCAAAACCTGTACCTTAGTTACAGAAAACAAAAGCATCCTCTACCCCAACTACCATGCTGCATTTTTCAAAGAACTGACTTTCAGGTTCATTTTCAATTCAAGGAACCAAGTTTGAGTGAATCTATATTATATTATTGAAGAGGCATTACAGCGAATGCCTCTTCATTGACACTAAAAGAGCGAATCGTGAATTACGAGAATGGCCGTAGCTTGGCTGGGGGGGGGGGGGGGGTAACAGTTTCAGAGCTATGAGTACAAATTTGAAAATCCTGGCTACACCCCTGCTCCCTCTTGCTCAAGTTTTTTATATCACATTCTTGAGCCAAACTGATGTTTCCTGGTGCTGCATTTCCCTTTTTAAAGGTTGCTTTTGCACATTTATCAAGACCAAATGACATTCCAATATCATCTGAAAAAGTTTTGATATCCTGCAGCTGTGCTTTCAGTTCTTCATCTGATGCGCTACACAGTTTTAAATCATTGACAAAGACAAGATGAGAAGTCATTAGACTTTGTTGTTTTCTAGAAGCCAAACTGTAGCCATGGCCTAAGCTGTTAAGTAAACAGCTTAATGGATTAATGGCAAGGCAGAATAGCAACAGTGACAGAGAGTCACCCTGGAATATCCCCCTATGAATTTTTATCCCTGGGATAATAATCTGTCCTTTATCATGGCTTAATTGCAAAGTGGTCTGCCACTGTTTCATGGTTACTGTACTCAATCACTGTAGGGTGTATCTTATACAATTTTAAGCACTCTTTTATCCATGAATGTGGGATACTATCAAGTGCTTTTTTGTAGTCAATCCATGACATGCTTAGATTCTTCCCCTTCTTACAGTTCTCCACTATAACTTTGTTTAACAACAAATGATCCTTTGTTCCATATGACTTTATTTTATTTCCCTTTTGTTCTACTGCCATAATTGAGTTTTCTTCTAAATGGCTATAAACCCTGTCTGTGTCAATTCCCGTGTATAGTTTATACGTCGCTGGAAGACAAGTTATTGGTCTATAATTTTTAGGGCAGCTTGCAGGTTCACTCTTAAGTAAGAGCATTGTTCTTCCTGTTGTTAACCAGTGTGGTGTGTGTTCGGGGTGCACATATAAATAGTTCTTACTCATGGCTAAATCCTCATGCAAAGAAGTTAATACTTTAAGCCAAAAGTTAGGTACTGCATCTGGGCCTGGGATTTTCCAGTTAGAGGCTTTTCTCAACTTTGCTCCAATCTCTCTGGCTATTTCATCCCATTTCATATTCTGTACCTTTAAACTTCTTATTCATTCTTTTACTTCTTCTATCCATTTAGCATCTTTGTTATGTTCCACAGGATCTTCATAGATAATTCTCCAAAATGTATCTACTTCCTCTTAGCTTTGTAGGTCCACAGATGGTTTTAGCTGCAAACCAAGGTCTTGTCATCAATGGTGTCCAAGCCAGGCACAGGGGAGCTTTGAATAAATGAAGACAGTCTCACAAATATATAAAGCTTTTATACCAGCAGTATGATTTTTACACAATTAAACCCTCAGGCCAATCAGATAAATACACAATAAGCCTTGCACTAGCTGTTTCTCAACTCAGATGGGTTGAATCAGTTCTCTGATCTTACCAGATTGTAGAATATAAATCTCTTAATGTAAATAAACTGGTTTTGAGCTCAAGTGCAGTAGGAAATGATTTACAACAGAAGGCAGAACTGCAAGATTAGAAATCTTTGGAAATAATTTCAGAAACTTCTACAAACACAGAAAAGCTTTGCAAAACTTAGAAATATTTTTGCAAACTCAGCAGAACTTTGGTAAACTCAAAATAGCTTTTGCAGTATCACAGGAGGTTAGGAAATATCAGAATACAGGTAAAACAACCTAAGAACAGTACACTATCAAATAGATGGCATTTTAACAAATGCAGGCTGAGAAACAGTGATACATTCAACCGATTCAATAAATGCAGCAAAGAACTGTTAAACAGCACTGAGATACTTACAGCAAGTAAAAAAACACTACTTATATCAGCCTTTTAGGTCCAGAGATGGGTTTAGATGCAAACCAATGTCTTGTAGTCACAGGTGTCCAAGCCAAGCACAGGCAAGCTCTGAATAAATGAGCACTGTCTCACAAAAATTAAGGCTTTTTTACAAGTAGGATGAAAGACTTTTAAGTCGTCTCCAACCAATCAGATAAACATACAATAAGAATTCCACCAGCAGTTCCCAACTCAGATGGGTTGAATCAGCCCTCTGCTCCTACAAGAGTGCAGAATAAGACTGTCTTAGTGTAAAACAAGTTGGTTTTGAGCTCAAGTGTAGTAACAGGTGCTTTAGAACAAGAGGCAGAACTCTTGCAGTATCAGCAATCCTTGGAAATAAGTTCACAAACTTCTACAAACAAAGAAGAAATTTGCAAAACATAGAAATATTTTAGAAAACTCAAGAGAACCTTGGCAAACTCAGAACAGCCTTTGCAGTATCAGAGGAGGTTATGAAATATCAGAATGCTGTTAAAATAATGTAAGAGCAGTTGAGTAAAGATTAGTTGTGTAAGAACTTACCATAAAGATAGATGTCCTTCTCCTCTCTGTTGCAGTATTCCTGACTTAAGGGAGTTGCTTGCCAACGCAACAACCCAGCGTCGGCCAGTATACCAAAGTCTTTTACTATCTAAGGTGTGCGGTACATCTGACATTGGCCATCAGCACACATTGGCCATAAAAGAGACGTACGCGTGCACCACCCTCAGAACTGAGGCCCCAGGTGGAGAGACAGTCTAAGGAAATGAGGATCAGTGCATCCAAGAAAGGCAAGAAGAGGGGAAAGGAGGGAGGGTTGAAATACTGCAACAGAGAAGAGAAGGACATCTATCATTATGGTAAGTTCTTACACAACTAATCTATGTCCTTCTATTTGTCTGCTGTAGTACTCCTGACTTAAGGAAGATTAAAAAGCTCATGAGGAAAGAGCGGAGGAAGTGGCAGAGGAATTTTCAATGAAGCCATGGAGAATGGCCCTGGCAAACCTTGCCCTGGATCTAGAGACGGAATCTACCTTATAGTGTTTAGGGAAGGTGTGAACAGAAGTCCAAGTAGTGGCTTCTAGGAAAGAGTTGGTATCCAAACCCCTGATGAAAGGCCCCTGATGAAGATACTGCCCTGGTAGAGTGAGTTTTGACTGAGCCAGAGAGAGCCTGACCATGGTGGGTGTAGCAAAAGGCAACAGATTTTGATATACAGTTATAAATGGTCTGCCCTGGGATGGGAAAACACAAATAATTGGTCTGTTTTCCTGAAGGGTTTAGTCTTATGCAAGTAGAACCTGAGCTGCCTGTGTACATCCAGGGTGTGCAGGATCTTCTCACGAATGATCTGGTGAGAGGGAAAGAAAGTTGGTAGGTGAATTGCCTGATTTAGGGATAATTCATTGACAACCCTTAGCATGAATGGGGGAATTGGTCCACAGGGACACTCTGTCTTTGTGGAAAGACAAGAAGGGGGGAGAATTTATAAGGGCTTGTAACTCCGAGACCCACCTGGCAGAGGTAATAGCCACCAGAAGGATTGTTTTCCAAGTGCAGTGTCTGAGTGAACTAGTGGAAGCAGGTACGGATGGCACTTGATCAATTTTTCTAGTACAAAGCTGAGGTCCCAACGTGGAGCCACTGGTCTCCTGGGGGGTCTGATATGAAGGACAGGTTTGAGGAATTGTTTATCTTTGAATCTGGAAGCTAAGGGAGGATTTAGTGGTAAGCAAGCAGAAATACTGCCAAATGAGCTTTTACTGAAGAGTATGCTAGTCCTGCATTAAGCAATTCACACAGATAAGACATAACCATAGGTGGGAGTACCTTCAATGGGTCCTGATTCCTAGCCAGACACCAGAGAACCTCTTCCATTTGGTGAGGTAAGATTTTCTAGTAGTAGGTTTCCTGGCCTCCTGCAATACTTGAAGCACATCCTCAGAGTAAAGGTGTCTGAATGGTATTAGGGCTCTATCACCCACAGAGTTAACGGTGGGTTTCCGGATGTGTTTGTAGGAGTTAGCCTTTGTTCTGTGTTAGCAGGTCCACTCTGTGGGGTATTTTGTGGTGATTGCCCTTGGCTAGGTGAAATAGAAGGGGGGGTTCAATGCTGTCTTGGCCAGCATGGAGTCACTAGCAAGATTTTTGGCTTGGGGATGAGGGGAAGGGGAGGGAATGCATATAGGAATTTCCCCTTCCATGAGACTGAAAAGGTGTCCACTCTCTTAGCCTGAAGATGGTATTCTCTGGCACAAAACTGAGGAAGCTGTTTGTTCATGGGGGAGCAAACAAATCTATCTCTGGAATGCCCCACTGATGGACAATGTCTAAGAACACATCCCTGTGAAGCATTCATTCGTGGGCTTGTGTCCTGGATCTGCTTTGGGTGTCCACCACTGTATTCTGGCTGGAGGGGATGTACACTGCTTGGAGAAATACATCTATATGGTGAGCTAGACCTCATACCTGCATGGCTAGTCTGCACAGGAGATAGGATCTGGTACCTCCCTACTTGTTTCTGTACCAAAAGTCTGCCATGTTGTTGGTGTGTACACCCAACCTCCGTGTTCTGATCACTGATTTGAACGTTTGGAGGGCCTTCTTTTCTCTCACATTTATGTGTGCCTTCATTTGGGGAGGAAGACCACTCCCACTGAGCCATGTGACATGTGGAAGTCTAAGACCACCCCCCCAGCCCATGTCCAAAGCATCCATAAATAAGGTCTGAGTAGGTGGTACAGGGTGAATGGGAAGACCTGGATTTAGAGATAGTTGCGAGATCCTCCACAGGAGTTCCTGCTTTAGACATGGGAGAAGCAGAATCTGGTGTTCTACAGGGTGGGCATGCTGAGACCATACTGATTTGAGGAACCACTGAAGTTTCCTTATGTGAAGTCTTGCCAGAGGAAGCACTGGGATAGTGGAAGCCATTAGTCCCAAGATCCTGAGGAACCATCTGGCAGAAATCTGATGTAGCAGAAGGGTCTCTGTGAAGATTAGGGAGATCTTTTCTGCCTTGGAAGGTGGAAGAGACACTAGCATGCTCAGAGTTTGGAATCTGCAGCCCAAGAAAATGAGATCTTGGGCTGGGTCCAGGGGACGATTTCTTGAAGTTGATGGTAAATCCCAGGTGCTAATCTTTTATTATTATTTTTTGTTTTTGTCATTTTAGTTTCTATAATAAACATTTTATTGGAACTTGGAAATGAGTTGTCCATGGTGGCACTTTGTTATTCTATTTCTGTCAGGCCTTGAAGAATGGTAATTGCCATTTGGAGGGATTTTCTCAACTCTGTCTGAGAGGAGGCTTGGATTAAAAGGTCGTCCAGGTATGGGTAAATTAAGATCCCTTGGAGTCTGCAAAAGGCTACTACTGGGCTAGACATTTTCTGAAGACTCTCGGGGCTGTAGAGAGTCCAAAAGGCAAAGCCAAGAACTGACAGTGCGAGGATCCAACAGAAAATCATAGGACTCTCCTGTATCTGTGGTGAATGGGGAAATGGAGGTAGGCATCCTTGACATCTACTAAAGCTAGAAATACCTGAGGAAAGATAAGAGGAAATAGTGTTTGTAGGGTTAACATTTTGAATGAGAGGACTATGAGGAAATCGCTGAGGTTAAGAGAGATCCAGGACTGGTCTCAAGGGTCATTCCTTCCTGGGAACTAAGAAAAGACGGGAATAAAAGCCCCTTCTCTCTTCCCCATGGGGAACAGGTTCCACGGTGCCCTGTTCTAGGAGTTCTAGTAGAACTAACGGGAAGAGGGGCAGCTGATCTTTTGGTGGTAGGGGAATTCTCCTGAGGCAGGCACCTTGTGCAAAACCATGAAGTACTCCCTTTTTATGTTGCTTAACACCCAAAAGTCCTGAGTGATGAGTTCCCAGGAAGGAAAGGAGAGGGAAAGATGTTGGGACAGGGAAATTAGGTTGTTGCAAGAGTCACGAAGAGGAGCCCATTCTATCGGGAAAGGGCTGCTTGGTTATATGAGAGACAGAAGCAGAAGAGGAGAGAAACTGTTGGGTCTTCTTTGCCCTCTTTTGGGATCTAGACTGAGGTGCAATGGATGCCTGCATCCAAAGGTTTGTTTCGCAGGATACTTCCTGTGAAATTTAGGCACAGGGGATACCAAGATGTGCTTGAGATCCTTAAGTTCTTTGCTTTTTTCCTACAGACATTTGAAGAGCTCTGCAGAAAGTTTCCCAAACAGGGCAGTAAAATGCAGGATTTTGCCTTGATATCCTCAGGTAGAGGCTGAAGCCTAAGCCAGGCAAATCTTCTAAGGGCAGAAGAAGAAGTGGCAGCCCTAGAGGAGGCTTCTACTGCATCATAGGTGCACTTGATAGAATGCCTGGCTACCTAAGAGGAGGTGGCAGGAAGAGAAGATGCCAAGTCTTTATTTGCAAAGTCAGGCATATCTGATACCAATTTTGAGACCTGGGAAAGATGTTCCAAGTTGAACTTGGTCATTTGTGTCTGATAATTTAATGCTCTGAAGGCCAGGGTAGTTGAGGTAGCGATTTTCTTTTCCAGCCTCTCCAACTGTCTGCTTTCTTTATCTGAGGGCAGCAGGAAACAGTAAGGAAGCAACCTGGAGGCCTTATCAGAGGCAACAGAAATAACAGAAGGATCTGCAGCAGATGCCTTAAAAAGGAATTGGCAGTATTTTGTACTTTGCAGTACCTATCAGGCTTTTTAAGTGCTGGGGGCTGTGAGTCTGGGTGGGTGGAAGTGGATCCCAAAGCATCCAGAAATGCAGGAATTATAGGAGGGATGGCTGAAGGACTGGACATCTGAACCTGCAGGAGGTCATAATAGCACTTCTGGACCTCTGACATGTCTATGGAGTCCCACTTGAAGTGGTCCTGAATTTTGGAGACAGTTTCCCTATAAGAAATCTCCACCATGGAGGAATCTGTCCCACTGGAGTCCTCTTCAAGGGAGGCATAATCCAAATGGGAGGAAATATGGGAGGAATAATCTAATTCCTCATCTTCCTCCTCAGAAGAGGAGTCTTCATCCAGGTAAGATGGGGCCTAGGTCTCTTCTTAGGGGAAGAAGGCCCACCTGGAGGGGAAGCAGCGTGACTTGACAGAGGCCTAAGGGCCATAAAGGCCTTGAAGAGGCCTTGAGAAAAGTTCAACCATTCCTTCTATGGGTCAGGGGAAGGAGAGACATGCTTGCTTTTTTGTTTCTTCTTGGCAGGCATATCTCTGTGGCGCAAAAAACGAGGGCCAGATGTATGTCTGCACTCTACAATATCGGATTCGACATCCACCCTAACAAAAATGGGTAATTCCCCTGAGGCCCTCCAACACTATGAGCCTCGGTTTCCTGTGGACATCTAAGACTATTGTCTGAGAAGCCTCTCTGGACATGCAAACATCTGGAGCCAAGATGGCCTGTGAAGCAGGCTCAATCTGTGGGTCTGGATCTCGGTCAGGACGTGTCTCCGAGCTCTCATGCACTTAGGGAGAGACGTCTCACTCGAGAGGCGCAGCTTCGGATTTGGACCTATGCTTTTGGCTTTCCGTTTTATAGGCTCAGTAACTGGGTCTGGAGGGGAGTCCATCGCGCTCTTTCCAAGAAGTTTGAGATATTGATTTTCTAAATATATCGCAAGGGAGGATAACCGACTCTGTAGAGTTTTTGGAACAAAAGGCTGGCAAACAGTACAGGATTTGTGATTGTGCTGAGGTTCTAGGGAAAAAAGGCACTGAGTATGACTGTCTTTATGTGGAATCTGTCATTCACAGTCACATTTTCCTTTTACGGATGACATGAACCTCAAAGATAAAGAAAGATAGCAAAAAACAAAAGGTTTCCCCAATGGTGCACTTATCTTTTTCAAAGAATAGCGATTCTGACAGCAGAGAGACGTCCCAGACTGGTGATCTGAATGGCAGCAAAGAAGTTCTGAGGGTGGTGCGAGAGTACATCTCATTTATGGCCGACGTCTGCTGATGGCCAACATCAGACGTACTTTGGTATACTGGCTGACATCAGGTCATCACCTTGGCAGGCAACTTCCTTAAGTCAGAAATACTGCAACAGAAGAATAGAAGGACATCAAACAGTTGGCATTTCTTTAACAAGTGCAGGCTGAAAAGCAGTTTTAAAGTGAAACAAATCAATAAATGCAGCAGAAAACTGTTAAATAGTACCAAGACAGTTAGAGCAAGTGCAAAAAAAAAAAACTATTTACATCTGCCTTGTAGGTCCACTGATGCTTTTAGATACAAACCACAGGTGTCCAAGCCAAGCACAGAGAAGCATTGAATAAATGAGGACAGTCTCACAAAAAATACATAAAGCTTTTATATCAGCAGGATGAAAGACTTTTACACAGTTAAACCCTCAGGCCAATCAGATAAATGCACAATAAGCTAGCTGTTCCCACTTCGAATGGGTTGAATCAGCGCTCTGCTCCCACCAGAGTGCTGAATAAAACCCTCTTAATGTAATACAAACTGGTTTTGAACTCAAGTGTTGTAACAAATACTTTACAACCAGAGGCAGAACTCCTGCAGTATCAGGAATCCTTGAAAATAAGTTCACACACTTCTACAAACACAGAAGAACTTTGCAAAACTTAGAAATACTTTGGCAAACTCAGAACAGCTTTTGTAGAATCATAGGAGTTTATGAAACATGAAAATACCATTAAAATAACCTAAGCATAGTACAGTAACAAAAAGATGGTGCGTCTTTAACACCTGCAAGCTGAAAAACAGTGATAAATTCAACCAAATCAATAAATGCAGCACAGAACTGTTAAATCACACTGAGATAGAGCAACTGCAAATAAATTAATTAAAAAAAAATATATATATATATATATATATATATATATATATCCATATATGGGTTCACTTTAATTCACTGAACTTTCAATTCACTGACTTTCATTTCACTGAAACCATTTCACTGAAATTCATTTCACTGAAACTTCATTTCACTGAAAGTTCAGTTCATAGGTTCATAGGTTCATACTAGGCTATCTGCCCAAGGGCATTTATAAGCCTAGCCCATAGTTATGTGGCTTTCGCCACTTACTTTTTTACTAAGAATATTATATCAAAACTATGCCTATCATATTGCTGTGGGGCCTCTGTCAAGCAGTGACACTGAAGTAATCCCTGGGTATATCTGCAATCTCCCATCCATTGGTCAAGGGGAATATTCCATTTTCTTGATACAAGGCCAGTGAAATGAACTCTTCATGTACCGAAATTTTGTTCCACAGCATAGGGAGTCTCTGGGTGATGAATCTGTCCCTCCAGCACGTTCTATTTATAACCGTGTCAAGGTTTAAGTCTCCCGCCCTTGTGGTTCTGAGGGATCTAGTTAGAGCGTCTTCTGTGTGGCGACATGCGTGAATGGGCGTTCCTTCGTTGAAGGTTGTACGTTAGGCCGGGCAAGCCAGTACGTAAAAATCTACTGCCAATCATTAGCGGACCGGAGTTCCACTGTGGCGACCCCTAACCGGGAAAAGCCGAAAGAAACAAGTATATATATATATCAACTTTGTAGGTCTACAGATGGTTTTAGATGGAAACCACAGTCTTGTAGTCAAATATGTCCAAGCCAGGCACAGGGAAGCTCTGAAAAAATGAGGACATTCTCGCAAAAATATAAAGTTTTTATACCAGCAGGATGAAAGACAGTTAAGCCCTCAGGCCAATCAGCTAAACAAAGAAAATTTCTTTAAGCCGCAGTTCCCAACTTGTATGGATTGAATCAGCCCAGTGCTCTCACCAGAATGCAGAACAAAACCCACCTAATATAAAACAAATTGGTTTTGAGCTCAAGTGTAGTAACAAATGACAACAACAGAACTCTTGCAGTATCAGGAGTCCTTGGAAATAAGTTCACAAACTTCTACAAACAAAGAAAAACTTTGCAAAACTCAAGACATATTTTGGCAAACTCAGGAGAACTTTGGCAAACTCGGAACAGCATTTGCAGTATCAGAGAAAGTTATTAAATGTTAGAACACTGTTAAAACAACCTAAGAGCAGTACAGTAACAAACCAATGGCATTTCTTTAACAAGTGCAGGCTGAAAAACATTGATAAATTCAACCAACTCAATAAAAGCAGCACAGAACTGTTAAATAGCACTCAAATAGTTAATGCAAGTTGAAAAATACTTTTATCAGCCTTACAGGTCCATAGATAATTTTAGATACAAACCAAGGTCTTGTAGTCACGGGTGTCCAAGGCAGGCACAGGGAAGCTCTGAATAAATGATACATTATCCTTATGGAACAGAAAGTAAGGAGGCCTACAAGATAATGTTTATAGCTCAGAAATCCTTCTAGCAGAAGTAATTGCTACCAGAAAGTTTGTTTTCCAAGTAAACAATTTCAGATGAACTGAAGATGCAGGCTCAAAGGGAGCCCCTGAGTTAATATATGTAGCATGACAGTAATGTCCCATGGAGAAATAAGATACCTGATTGGAGGTCTTAAGAGAAAAGTTCCCTTCAAAAATCTTTGGCAATTTTTAAAGGAAGTAATGGGAGTTTGATCTTGTGCTATGTGGAAATTAGAAATGGCGGCTAGCTACACTTTGATAGTTGAAAAACTAGCATCTTTCTGAAACAATTCATGTATGACATCTGAAATAGATGGTAGTTGAGCTGAAAAAGGTCCAAACCACTGGAAGAAGCCCATATTGTGAATCTTTTCCATTTGTTAAGGTAAACATTCCTAGTCTTTATTTTTTGCAAGGACAACAAAATATGAAAGACTAGAGAAGACAGCCTAGCATCTCTGGCCACCATTACAACTGGAGAAACCATGTGGTCAACGTCAGGGTTTTTATGTCTTGGTGAGGCTGACCAGACAGATGAAACAAAAGGTATGAATGTGGATCCAACACCCATGGGGGTACATCATATTAGGTCAGAAAAAAGACAACCAAACTTGCGACAGGCAAAAGGGCACAATGAGGATTATATTTGCTTTGCACCTCATGGCTTTCTGAAGAAATATGATTATATGGGGAAAGGGATAAAGTAGACCTGGGGGCCATCTGTGGACCACAGCATCCCTGAGTGAATGACCCTGTGGGGAAATCATGGCAAAGTAACTGCTGCATTTGTTGTTTAGGTGAGAGGCACAGAGATCACAGCAAGGTTGGCCCCAGCAGCTGAAAATCAATGTCACCACTGACTGACTGAGGAACCATGGCAAAGAAGAGCAGACCTGCTTAGTTTGTCTGCTAGAACACTGGAAGTTCCCTGGATGTACATTGTGATTGGAAAGTTTTGAGAAGACATTGTCTACAGCCATACTTTCATGGCTTCCCAGCACACTGGGTATGAACTAGTGATTCCTTGCTTGTTGATGTACCAGACTGCAGCCATGTGATCCACTTGGATGGATATCACACCTTTGGTGAAATGCCTGCAATGCTAGGATGACTTGCCCTTGTCTTCAACACCTTAATGTAAAGACTGGCCTCTGTTGACAACCATGTGTCTTGAACCATCTTCCCCTTGTAATGCCCTCCCCACTCCACAGCAAAAGTGTCCATGATCACAATGGTTATCAGGGGTGGAAGGGCGAATGGTCGATCCATGTCAATATCAATGATGTTAACCATCGGTAGACATGGCTCCTGAATAATGAAGTGAGATAAAGTGGGGTATTAAGAGATCGATACATCGAAGACCAAAGTGTCCACTGCAGGACTCTCATTTAGAACCTTGTCTGAAGTATTAGTGTAAATGATGCAGCTGGAGAACCAAGTAGCTGAAGGTGAAGTCTCGCTAGAGGATTGGAATAACAAAGGACTTGTGAAACCATCTGACACTGAAACATAATTCTGAATTATGGAAGTCTGGCTATCTCAGTTACTGGGGCCAGGTGACATCCTATGAATTCTGTTGTCTGTGTTGCTGCTAGCTGACTTTTGGCAAGGTTGATCAAATTCTTAAGGACGGAGCTAGATGGAGCAAGAAGTCCTTGCACTAAATTACTAGATCTCTGTCAGATTCTGTGAGGAGTCAGTCATCCCAGCAGAGGAAAACCTGAAACCCTTGCAGCCTCAGATATACTGTGACAAATACCATGCATCTGGTGAACACCCTGGGAGCTGTAGTGAGACCAAAGGGGAGTGCTCTGAACTAAAAATGACTGGCTCCCAGATGGAAATAGAAAAACCTCTTGGCTGGACTGCCATGCTATCTTGACATAACAGCATGTGTCCTGGAGATCTACTGAACACATCCAGTCATCCTTCCTTCAAAGAAGTAGAATGGACTGTACAGTGATCATCTGGAATTCTGTTTGTTTCACAAAACTGGATGAGATAGGTTACATCCAAATGGGCCTGAGGTACCCTGTTTTTTTCAGAACCAAAAAGAACCCTGACTAGACTCCGGGTCCTTGCTGGTCTGGTAGGACCTTGTGTATAACTCATTTTCCTAGCAGCTTTGCAACCTCTACTGCTGTCAATTTCATCTGACTGGGTGGAATGTCAGGAATTCTCTTTCTCTTTTGTGGAGGAAAACAAACAAAATGTTGTAGCCTATTATGCTCTGCACCCAAGAATCTTGAGTGAGGTCACCAGGCTTGAGGGTGCAAGGATAAGTGCCATCCTGATTACCTCCAGAGTAAGCAAGTCAGTCATGCTAAAATTCATGAGTATTAGAAGGGTTTCTTGGAGAAGAAACCTCAGAACCCTTAATTCTGTGGTCCAACTCTTCCTCTGGGGTGACATCCATTAAAGTTATTTCCCCCATTGCCCAGGAGAGGTGGTGTCTGTCAGCAGAAGTGTCCTAGCCAAAGCCATGGGACTCTGAAAAATATAACTTTTTTCTGCCTTTTGGTTCTGAAAAAATGAATGCCGGCTGCACACAGAATCTTGCCCTCCATTTATTCTGGTAAGCATTTCTTTAACCTTTGGTCCAAAAAGGCATTAATAAAGGACATCATGAAGGCTTCCACGAAATGATAGTGGTGCATCCGACAAATAGTGCCAGTACCTGCTGCCCTTGCCATGGCATCATCTGATTTACAGAGCAGATGCATGGACATGTTAGTCATTGACTGCAGGATAGATAGCTGTGACTCCACTGATTTTTGGATGTTGACAAGCAGATAACCTGAGAGGGATTTTCACAGTTCCTTGGTCAAGTTCCCCTGAGAACGTGTCATGTGAGCCAAGTAGTTCAGTGCTCTGAGGGCAAACGTTGCTGAAGCCTAGGTCAGTTCCCAAATTTGTCCAATGCCCTAGATTCGTGATTAGGGGATGAACAGATGTGCTCTCTTCTGACAGCTCTATTTTGGTAGCTGCCTCAACAACCATGGCATCTAATAGGAGACCCTTGCTCCAATGGGAATTGATTCCAGGTGCAACCAAAATCTTGTCAGAATTACATGAGATTAGCTCCATCGCATCAGATTCCTTTCCAGTATGCTGAGAGAGCAGGTCTATTAACTCAACAGCAGGTGAGACCACCCAGGATGAGCCAGGCCCAAATGCCTCAAGGAATAACCAATTCCTCTGGGGAGTTGGCTTCAGTGGACAAACCTCTTGTTTTGGTTCATTAATTCCAGAATATCCCCAAAGGAGATGTTTTCCAGACGGTTCATGGGGTACCCCCCCCTTCACTGAAATTGGTATTTTCCATGACATAGTCTGGAAATGAGTCTAACCACCTTCTCTTGCAGGCCCATTTCCTATGACCCACCTCTACAGAGGCATCTGGGGAAGGGTTGGAATTAGAAGGGGAGCATGCCAAGTGAAAGTGAGGCTGAAAGTCCCTGTTGGACAGGGTGAATGAAGATGATTATAGAATACAAAGGTGGTTGGGGTGGAGCCAAGTAAGACCGAGACGCTTCCTCTCTCAAAATCTTCAAACACCAATTCCCTGACCCAAGGAAGTCACAGATGGTACATCTCCTGCTCCAGTCCAACTCAACTCTAAGGCAAACAATGATGCTGAAGAACCTAGGGGTAAGGATGGCTTCAAAAACTTCGGAGTTGATCTCAACTCCTGACCTCTGCTCCTACACTTCGGCTTTGAGACCCATCCCTTCCAACATAGTAAAGTTTACACAAAATAAACTAAAGGTGTTACTGCTCAATGGTATCCTCACCCTGGAGAGTGTTGACATCGCTGCAGTTACTGAGACATGGTTTAAAGCTATGGAAGGCACCCCGGGAGTACAAGGCTATGATGCCTTCCACACATTTAGACCAGTTACAGCACAAGAAGCGACAAGAGATGAAGGTTTATCAATCTACATAAAAAGTAAGCACACCTCAAGATTGGTCAAACATGACATGCTTGAGATACTCCATGTCTAACTAATTTTAGGTAAAGTCCCATACCACATCCTTGCTAACTATAGGTCCCAATCTATGGCTCAGGATAACCATATCATATACTTGAATGCACTGAAGTCACTCACAATTCAGCCCATTACCATATTCATGGGTGATTTCAACTATACCATCTTAAACTGGGATACATACACAACCACTAACCTGCAGGCTCAAAGATTCCTGGATTTTGTCACTGCAAACACCCTGCAACAGCTAGTCTGCAAACCTACTAGGGGTGCAAATATCCTGGATCTGCTACTCACAAATATAAAGAAATGTTGCACCCCCCCCCCGTATAATGTCTTCATTTGTCAGATCAGATCACAAAGTGGTAACCCTTGAAATAAATGGATCTATATTATATTCTCGAAAGCCGACAATGTTGAATCTGACATTGTCGACATGAGAATATCGAATGCTCAGAATCTCCAGCGTGCAAACGGAAATCTTCGTAAGGGGAGATTTCCATTTATTGCAATGTAGTTGGTCTCGGAGTTGGTATATTTAAGTAGCGGGGAGGGGGGCGCAGGGGGGCTTGCCCTCCTGCTTAAACCCATTAGGGTACTTTTTTCTTGGTTTTTTTTTGTCTTTTTATAAGGTCAATGTTTGAAGACATCGACCATATGGTGTCGACCATATGTTGTTCGATGTTTTCAAACGTCGATCTTATAATATAGATCCAAATAAATACAAAGGAAGAATTCCCAGCAAAACCCAGAACCTTTTAAGAATTTTTCCAAGGTTAACGACATCCTATTAAGTGAAGGCACAGCTAAATTCCAAGCCCCCTAAACTCAGAGAACACAGTGGCCTATGAATAAGCGTTTATGGAAATCCTGTACAAGCATGTGAACAACTGCATAAAAATAGCAGTACCAAACATAAATAAACTTAGGACAGACTCCAGAAACAAGCCCCCTTGGTGGACCTCCAGTATAAATAGGTTGTATAACGTAAGAAAATCTTGTCCAAAAATAGGAAGGGCTATGCCCCAAAAAAGAAAAATCTCCCTCATTAGTCTCAACAAGCAACTCAGTGGATTAATGAAATCCACCAAAGCCAGGTTTGAGGCAAAATACCCTCCCAGGCAAAGGATAACCATAAGGGATTTTTCAATTATGTACGTAACCATAAAGGGAACATGCAAAAGTGTGCTAAACTAATAGTAAATGGAACTTCCTATACCAAACTGGGGTATATAGCAAATTTGCTGGCCGATAAATTTAGCTCCAATTTTACTCCAGTCACCTGCTGTTTCCTCACAACACATCCGCGGTGGTGCAGCGGTAGCATTGCTGCCTCACAGGCAAAAGGTTCTCCCATTCGATACTCGGCTGGAGTGCGGGAAGTGCCTTCTGTGTGGAGTCTGCATGTCCTGGGTGGGCATTCGAAAGACATGCGTAAATGGGCGTGCCTTCACTGAAGGTTGGACGTCGAGCTGGCACCTTGGCGTTCGTGAAAATCTACTGCCAATCATTAGCGGACCGGAGTTCCGCTGTGGTAACCGGGAAAAGCCGAAAGACAACAACAACCTGCTGTTTCCTCACAAGAAATGCCCTACACCATTTCTCCACCAACTATCACTAAAGAACAGGTTCTCACTGCACTCTCCAGAGCTAAAAACACTGCATCACTTGAAACATGACCTGTCAGGCAAACTAGACAGGCTTCATCCCTAGGAAATGCAGGGCTGAAACTGTCATCCCTCTACGGAAAGGCAGACCATCAACAAACCCAGGGAACTACAGACCTATAAGTTTGACTAGTCTTATATGCAAGGCCATGGAAAGAATTAT
Source organism: Protopterus annectens (assembly GCF_019279795.1). NCBI lineage: Eukaryota > Metazoa > Chordata > Ceratodontiformes > Protopteridae > Protopterus > Protopterus annectens. The sequence continues at coordinate 1,405,889,949 of NC_056743.1, read as the reverse complement.
TGTGGACCTGATAAACAAAGACAAATGAAATCTTAAAACACCGAACCCAGCTCAGTTTGGTTTCATCAAAGGAAGGTTCATGCATACTAAAGTTGGTGGACTTCTTCAAGAAGGTCACTAGAGCCACAGACGAGGGCAAAACAGTATATGCTGCCTATCTTGACCTGGCAAAAGCATTTGATACAATACTTCACTTGGGCATTGTAGACAAACTCACAAATTTAGGCATACATCCTTGTGTCAACCGATGGATAGCCAAATGGCTCACAGATAGGACACATGAAGTTAGAATGGGAGACTCCACCTCCACCAACAGGCTTGTGTCTAGTAGCTCAGTGCTCAGACCTCTCCTGTCTGGAATATACTTCTCTGAAGTCAAGGCAAATGTAGGGGGCATTTGGCTGACCAAATCTGCAGATGACTGCTAGCTGGGTGTAATCAATGAATCCTCTAAAGATGTAGATATCCTCAAGGAAAGTCTGACACAGGCAAATAACTGGTGCCTGAACCATAGCTTAAAACTTAGTACAAAAAAATGTATAATCATACCCTTTGGGAAGACAATCTCCCCTGCAAATTACAATACTGATAACACGCTTCTAAAAGTAGACCCACTGGAAAGGGATTTGAGGACTCAGCTTGACAGTTACCTAAACTTTGATGACTATGTGTCCAAGGTAGTGAGAAAATCCTTCTATGTGGCACAACTTATATAAGTAAGGGCATGGCGTTCAGATCTGAGGAGGAGATCATTGTCCCACTATACTCAGCTCTCATTAGACCAATAATCAAGTACAATGTGCCCTCCAGCACCTGACCAGGCATTTGCAACAGCTGAAGTGGCCACAGAGGTTTCTTAATAAAAGAATACAAGGTGTAAATAATATGTCCTATGCAGACCACCTCAAAGCCCTGTCCCTGTACTCAGTCTCTTACAGACTACTGAGGGGTGATCTATGTCTAACCTGTAAAGCATACTCCAATTCAGTCCTGATGGATCTACTATACATTTTCAAAACAAGTAGCACTAGAATTGCCCAATTTAAGGATCTAAACCTCGTCTGTGACAAACAAAACAAGTTGGAGAGACAGGTATGTGTCTCAGAGACTACCCCTTCCCTGGAACAGACTATCCATTCATGTGAAACAGAGCTCTTCCCTAAGCTTATTCAAATGCAACTTGGACAAATGGATGGGAAATCACAAATTCACGCATGGCTTGTCACCTGTGGCCCTTTTGGACAGGATCAGTTTGTAGATGTGCTAAGGCACAAGCATATACAAAAGCCATTCTAGCCCACTGGCATTGATAACTGGGAAAATCGGGGCATGTATGACTAGGCTTAAAAACTCTGTTAACCTGGTAACATCCTATGTTCCCAATCCCACAGGAGTGGAATAAAGAGGATAAGCAAAACAGCTGTAGTCTAGTCGCTAATGCTGACAGCTCTGACAGAGGCACCCTGTGGGAGTAGCTCAGAGTTGAAGGCATCATATCTGAAAGTTGAACCAATACAGGAAAAACTAATGGTGGGTCAAGTAGGGACCATGCCTGGAGCCACCTGAGGAGTAGGTGCTGGGAGAACCCCAAGATGGATCTGTGTCCAAAGGAACTTCCACATCACCCAGTCAATGTTGGCTTCTGATAAACTCCTCAAAGATCAAAAGTACCTAAAGGACAAAGCCACCAAAGGTGATCGGAGGTTAACGGGGTTTTTCCTGAAAAAAAATGTTGAGTGAAGCCTAGGGCTAGCTGGGTCCGGGGAAAAAGGACAAGGTGGTGATGGGAATGGATTAAAGGACCTCCAGTGAAAATAGATCCATGCACCTCTAAGTCTTTGGTGCATGGCCAAATGAACTTGACTGATCCAGAGACCTCTTTCTCAAGTTTTCTATACACTTTTCCTGCTTTCTTTCTTTCTCCTTACTTCTCTCTTTCTCCTACTCCTTGTCCTTACTAGGCTTCACTTTCTCAGATATCTTACAGGGGAGAGAAGAGGTTTCTGAAGTAGAAGATGCTCAGCCTCCCACTTGGGCAGGGAAGAGGCCAGTAAGTATCAATTTGTCTGAATGACTTGCAAGAGCCCTAGTCAAGAAACAGGCACATTCCTGACATTCAACATCTACTTGAGCTACACCTAAGCAATATTCGCAAAGGGAATGAGGGTCTTGGAGTGGTATTTTGTACCTGCAAGTCTTGCATTTTTTAAACCCAATATCCTTGTCTAACATGATATCAAAAGGGTAACAACAGCAAACACCAACAGAAACAAACACTCTTCTAAAGAAAAAAACAATCCAACTTCAACAAGGAAGAATCAGTAATACAATAAAACTATCATGAAAATAATAAGCAAAGATAAATAATGTTTATTTATTTTAGGTAGGGAAGGCAGGAAGACAAAACAAATCCTTTGAAAAAAGGAAAAAGATTGGATTGGGAAATGGTACTAATTACTGAACCCAAGGAGACGGGCTAGAGAAATATTAAGTAATAAGCAGAAAAAAGCTGAATAGGTGAATACAAAAAAACACATCTAAACCACAGGATGCAAAGCCCTCAAACTGCATCCTGATTCAGCAAGCAGCAAACGAGATCTGAGGTAATTTGGGGATAGAGGAAATTATGGGTATTGGAGTAGTCACAGCCCTGGATCCAAGTTCTTGAAAAAATGCTGAGGTCAGATCTGATCGGTTCAGATAGCCCAACTGTTGAACTGGATGGAAAAGACAACAATGGATCAAATGATGAACATCATGTAAGACATTTAATTTAAAAAGGTTTCCTTTCCAATACAGAATGACAGAAATGTATCTCCTTCTTGGAAATACACATCAATTAGTCCAGTATTAAAAAAGTAACACATGCAAATTAATGCTCATTACTGAGATGGTTATCCTTAGTAAACACAGACAATTACAATAAATGGATTAAAATCAACATTACCATACTGAATTGAAGAACATCAAATAGGACAATAAGAAGACAGAAAAAGGACAACATAAAAATAATAATAATCTTAATTGCTCATGTAACAACTAATAACTTTGGTCTGTCGGTTATCATGCTATATATAGAAAAATATTTTATTCTCTTAACTGGATTTTGTTATTTAATGAGTTTCTGGATTGTCTAAGCACTTTGTTAGAATTAAATCCTGTATTATATGAATTCTATTGTATGTGCTAAAAGTGGAATTTCTGACTCGCACAATATTAATATAACAAAAAGAACAAAGCCATGATGTCTATTTTTGTCACTATTTGCATTAGCTTGAGAACTACAAATAAAATATTACTGGATATGACACAAATTTTAAACACTAATAAAATAAATAACAGTCTAAACTATTGATTCTTGCAGATTATATACTGTTAACTTTAGGCAATGTAACATATTCTGTAGTTAGACTGTATAAAGTCATAAACTATGAAGACATATTAAGTATCACATTTCAAGTAATTTGCTGCTCTTCCTACCTTTATGGTTATTTTACTGTTGCACTGCATCTTTCTGTGGTTTTGCTATCAAAGTTTCATGATTAGTGATAATTGTTTCCTTTTTTTTCTATTAGTTTTCATACTGGGATCCTCCACTTACACATAAAACTCTATATAATGCCCTCTAACCTTTGATGTCATATAAGGCATTCCACTAAAGCTGTCAGATCTGATGTTGTCCTTTTAATTCTTCCTCAATTATGGGTCTTGGATCCAAATTGGCCAGACACTACAGACTTTGGAACCAACTCTCAAGCTCCTCTCTCTACCCACAATGCCCCACTCCATCCCCATTATCCCAGCTCTTGCTGCCATCGTGGTTAGATGTAGGTTCCACTCTTGAGCATCTGTAAGCAAGTTTTTCTTCATATTTGTAATTCTTTACTTAAACCTTATTTTTTTTCTTACAACCTCCATCTTAGCTGTTGCTGGCATTAGGGATTTTTCAAAACCCTTTGTAGCACACACGCAGGTGTAGCTGAAGTAGATATGGGTTCCTTCCTACCTGACTCTAGTGACACCCCTACAGGCCCAACACACCAAGGTGGCAAGGATGACAGATTTTTATTCTAGGTGACATATCTAGTTTAAAAGGCAATAGCACAACCACAAACAAATTATTTAAACAGTGCACCAGTTAGCAATAAGGCAAGGTGAGATATGCATGTAATGAAAACATACATTCACCCTCTTCCCCAGAACTCAACAACAAAAGGTCTTGACATTCAAACATGCACAAAGAAGGCAATATCAATGAGCAGTAAAGATTTATAATGCAGCAATACAAACACGGGAAAAAATGCAATGTCACTGAGCAATAAAATAATTATAATACAACAATACAGATATGAGAAAATGCAATGTCACTGAACAGCAAAATTCTTGAAGGCAGCAGTACTAACACAAGCAAAATGCTATGTCGTTGAACAATGAAGCTTTATAATGCAACAATACAAATATGAGAAAATGCAATGTCATTGAGTAGTACTAACACCCTCAACCCCCTTGATCAATTCTAAACAGACCAACTATGAAGCACTCTTATTATACCCTCTTCACTAGCCAGTGACTACTTACAGTCTTGCTGCCGGCATGATGGTACCCAAGTTGGGGCTCATATGGATCCCAGTTATTTGTAATCCACAAAGCATTTGGGGGGGATCCACAATCTTATAAAAATATAAAATGACTTCCAGAGCCTCTCACTACTCCATCGAGAATATCCTAGTGACCAGGCACCGTGGTTCCTCTGATGAGAAAAGTAGAAAAAAATCACGTGCCACAACTCTGGTAATCATCTATGGCTTCTCTGTACTAGGCCCAAAGGAACTCATTTGCTTGCTAAATCATATGCAGGCATGGAACTAAGGGTTTCAGACTTTTCTCCTGATTCAACGAAATACCATCATCCAGGATTTCAGCAAAAGACAGACACAACTGGCTACTTCACTTCCCTGTCCCAAAACACTAGATAAGAAGATCCAGTCATGTTGCAAGGCCCTTTTTCCTTTCAGCTACCTGTTTCAGTCTTCCCTCCTTCAGCTAGTGTTCCAGTCCCCTTTCACTTTTGAAATTGTCTTTTATATTCCTGAAAAATGCTCCACCTTGTGGTGTAATGAAAAACTACAGTCCATTACTTCTACAATGAAATACAGTGGGAGCTACACAGTCTATCAACTTTTTTCTACTATACTTTTAGTAGTGTTTTGTACCATTGTTGGTACATTCTTTTACCTGGTTTAAAATGTATCTCCGTTAAATACCACAGTTGGTATTTTTACCTTTTCTTTTCTAGTAATCCTGCTTACTCTTCCCTTTCTAGGGTATTTCTAATTATTACCATTGTCTCCAGTGACTTCCTCTCTGAATTCTAAGCCTTTGGATCTGAAGCCAAGTACATCTCACAGGAGCAGAACTCCTGAGTTTATGGTAAAGCACATTTTACCCTCTTTGTCTACACAACTCTTTCAAACTCCTAAGAAATGTTCCAGGCCCACTTTTACAGCGTCTTCCAAGTACATCTCGCAGGAGCAGAACTCCTGAGTTTATGGTAAAGCCCATTTTACCATCTTTGTCTACACAACTCTTTCAAACTCCTAAGAAATGTTCCAGGCTCACTTCCACAGCGACTTCTATGTCCTCCAGAAGTTTATCAGAGGCAGATATGGATAGGATGATGCACAATTTCTCAGGTCTCAGATCTAGATGGAGGTCTTGCCATCTCCGATGCCTACCAGACCCACAAGTGTACACTCTAAGTCCATTCTATCATCTTCTCCAATCTGACCTGTGGTTTCAGAGCCCCAGGATCCAAAATCCCCAAGAGATTCCATGTTGGATCTAAGGAAAGTTTCCTCCTCCACTCTGACTGCTTCCCTGATGGGCTCTGCTCTGTTACCCTTGGATCAGAACAGGTCTTGGAGCCAAAGTGTCGGCATTGGATCTGATGGGGTGGGTTCAGCTCTGATGTTGTTGGATCCATCTCTCCCCTCGGAGCTTTGGTCCTAAGCAGTTCAGGTCCGATTTTACCTCGAGGCTCAGCTCCGGGAGTGGTCGTGATCTGCTTTCCTCGGAAGCTTTGGCTGCAGGTGTGGGATGGTTTGCAGGTTGTGGCTTCTTCTGGGCTCTTGGTCTTCAAACTGGTAGAAAGGTCTTCTTCTCTCCAGAGAGAACTCTACTCTCTTATTTTGGATCCTACCCCTTTACTATCATTGGTTCCAAGCTCTGAATCAATCAGGCCTGCTCCACAGGAACAGCCAGTCCCAACAGGCCTCCAGACAGTTCCAGTAGAGGAGCTTTCCCCCTCTTCTGACACCTCTCCAGAACATCCCAGGGAAGAGGTCCCCCAGAAGATGGCGTGTAAAAGGAGACACATAGACTCCTCCTTGGAGTCTCTCACTGAAGACACTGACTTTGATGAAGGAGAAGAATCTCCCAGATCGCCACAGGATGATATCAACTTTGGAGATATTCTACAGATCCTGAAGCAAAAAGGTGCTTGGTCAGTCCAAATTCCTTCTCCTGAAGAATCAGTGTTCTTGTAGGCTTTTGGTTCTGGCCCATCTATGTTTTGGGTCACCCCCCGGTGGATGAATTAACTGACCTGGCTTCCCACTGGACAAGGAAGGAGCCGGATACTGAAGAGTCCATTCCCAGGCGTCCTGACAAATTTTTGGAATCAGCTGATGCTACAGTGGTGGTAGCAATCACTAAGAAAGAGGTAGCAGATCACAGCTCTACTGTCCATCTGCCTAATAGTGTTGGACAGAATTGGAAAGCGGGTATATGCCTCAGCTACCTTCGCACTGAGGTCACTTAACTATCTGGCACATTTTACTACAGTTCAGAGAGAGTTGACTAAAGCACTTTCAAATATTCTCTCAGAGTCAATGTCTTCTAAGGATTCCAAGAGAACATCCTCTCAGCTAGCCACTCTTTTATATATATCAAACGCTTTGATGAGGTTAATCTCTCACACAGCTGAAGGTACCTCATGAGCAGCCAGTTCAGGCATTGCCAAAAGGAGACATGCCTGGATGAGACTATATGACTTTGTGTAGTCTTTTAAGATGTCTTTTATTAACACCCCATTCAATGGTACTTCTCTGTTTGGGCCACCAGTAAAGGATACACTTACTCGCAGAGAAAAACATGGAAAGACCCTGTCTGCCATAGGGATCAAGTTTTCTACCCCTCAGTGGACCTTCTATAGGAACCAGAGAAGCAGTAAGGAAATGTGGTTCTACAAATCTCAGGGTGCATTCCAGGATTTGCATGGCAAAAATTCCTCTAGAAGCAGAGGGTGGGGGGTTAATGGCAGACATTGCCCTTCAGGCATGGTAGGCCCATAAAACCAGGGCTTTAGAGATTCTTTTTCGGACATGCCCCATCAGCACTCCTGAACTGCTGTCTGATTGCCCTACTCTGGAAGTAGTCGGGGGGGGGTCAACTCTTTTTGCACCTAGATGCCTGGACAAACATCACAAAAAATTCATGGCTGCTAAGTATACTATCCGGAGGCTATTTCATACCATTTTCCCTTCTTCTTCATCATCAAAGGAAGAAACTTCCCGAAGTTCCACTCAGTCAGAGGAAGGCCGCAGCACAAGAAATTCAAAAGCTGCTAGAAAAAAGAGTCATCCAAAGGGTCCCACTACACCAAATAGGATTTGAAACTTATTCATGCTTCTTTTTAGTGCCAAAGAAAACAGGGGAACTCAGACCCATTTTGGATCTAAGCATATTTAACCAGTAAGCAAAGATAGCGAAGTTCCGAATGGTTATGGTTCAGTCTATTCTGCCTTTTCTACTCCGTAGCATATCGCCTACTCTGAGGTGATCTCTGCCTAACATATAAAGCTATATCAAACCCAGAGCTGTTGGACATGCTACACCTAAAGAAATCCCAATCCCTCCAAAATACACGCTCTAGGGACCTAAACCTTGTCACCACAATAAACAGGACACGCTGGAGGGATAGATTCCTGTCCCAGAGTCTTCCTATACTATGGAACAAGCTACCCATCTATGTCAAGCAAAGTTCTTTATTAGCACTCTTCAAGAAAAATCTTGATGAGTGGATGGGAAATAGGAAATACACCCCGGGGATCACTTCTGTGTCTCTGCTCAACAGTGGCACAGGAAAATAACTTTCTTCGGTGGCGTAAGTCATGGAACCTTGTTGGCTAAAGCTTACGTAGGCCCTTGGGCCAACAGCCTAGTACCTACCTATGAACCTATAAGATGACTGGATGTGCTCAGTAGATCTTCAGGAAACATATTGTCATATCAAACTAGACAGATGATCCAGAAGACATTTCCACTTTCGGCTTGAAGCCAGTCATTACCAATTCAGAGCTCTGCCCTTTGGACTCACCACAGCTCCTAGGGTGGGACTACCAAATGCATGGCAGTAGTTGGAGCTCAATTGAGAATGAAGGGATTACACGTGTTTTTGTATCTAGACGACTGGCGTTTAACTGTCCCATCCAAGCATCAACTTCAGCATCCCAGGGACTATTTGCTCCAGATTTCCAGCTCCTTGGACATTGTGATAAATCACACCAAATCAAAACTTACTCCATTTCAAAGCATGGAATTCATTTGGACAGTTTTAAACACATCTACACACACAGCATGCTTGATTATCTATCACATTACTTCTATCAGGAATCAGGTTCAGGCTGTTCTCTCTTATTCATCTCTTCCAGCAAGAGTAGTGCTTCAGGCTGTGGGGTGAATGGCAGCTGCCACAGTGCTACTTCCTCTAGTGTGCTTCTTTATGTGAGTTCTCCAAAGGATTATGCCTGTACAGTGGTCCATTCTACATCCACCCCTGTCTTTTCAAGTAAAGCTCACTGCTATTTGCAAACAACACATTCACTGGTGGATACAATCAGACAATCTTTTTCTTGGCAGACCAAACCCAGTTGCCAGAGTAGCCATGGATGCTTCTCAACTGGGTTGGGGGCATTTCTTGGGAAGAAATGTCCAAGGCATGTGGTCTCCCCAAGAGACCAAGTTGCATATCAATGTCTTACAGATGAGAGCACTCCTTCTAACATTACAAGCATTTCAATATGCTCTTCACTTGAGGACTACTGCAATTCAAACTGACAACATGACTGTAGTCTGGTACACTGCCAAAGAAGGAGGAAACCCAATTTTACCTCCTTTGCACAGAGGTCATGACGGTTTGGGAATGTGTGATGCACATCCCGGGGAGACGCAATGTGCTTGCTGACAAACTAAGCAGATCCATTCTGATGCCTCATGACTGGTCTCTCAATCAGTCAGTAGCGAATATCATTTTCAGGCGTTGGTGCCAACCTTGCTGAAACCTATTCGCCACTCCTGCCAACAACAAGTGCAGCAAGTGCAGTGCTCTGATCCCCCTAACAGGGAGTCACTGAAAGATGCTCTTCTTCACTCTTGGCTCTCCTTTATGCTTATCCTCCTCTTTCCCTGATTTCCAAAATATTTGCAGAAAACAACCAGGCTGAAGAGCTCAGTAATCCTCACTGCCCCCTTCTGACATCAGCAAGTACGGTTCCCCTTTCTATGGTCTCATCTTTACTACCCTCCACAGATACTGGAACCCACTCAGGATTTCCTCTCTCATCTGTTGGGAATCAACACCCCAACATTCAGGCTGCCAAGCTGACTGCATGGTTTCTCCAATTCCAGTAGCAGTCACACAGTCCAGGCTTTCTTCCCCAGTTCGTGACATTATTTTGGCTTCTCAAAAGAATTCTACAAAAAAAGTCTAAAGAAGCAGGTGGAAAAGGTTCTCTATCTAGGCATCAGATAAGGATATTGATCCTTTTTCTGCACCAATTTCAACTATTCTTCTATTTTTGACAACTCTTTTCAAAGATGGTGCTAGTTTCTCTACAATTAAACGTCAGTTGGCAGAAATTTCAAATTTCCACCAGTAAATAAGTCTTTTTTCTTAGCTTCCTCTAGATTATGTAAAGCTTTTATGAAAGGCATTTTTCGGTTAAGACCTCCGATAAAGGATCCCTCACCACCTTGGAATCTTACTGTAGTACTTGAAAGTTTGACACAAAAACCCTTTGAACCTTCAGACAAATCTGACCTAAAATTTCTGTCATGGAAGACAGCTTTCTTGGTAGCTATTACTTCAGCTAAAATAATTTCTGAACCCCGGGCTCTTTCAGCACAAAAAAAAAAAAAAAAAGGTTATGTACTAAACATAATGTTCCATCTGAGTTGTTGCTTTTCATTTGACTTCAACCTGTGGGAATAAGGATCCAGTGTGGATCTTACTCAGCCGCATTTGCCAGCATCAAATCCAGGCACCTAACCTACCCATAATGCCCCTGTCTCCCCCCCCCCTCAGATCGAGTTTGCTACAGACTATAGTATCGCAGCCTAACCATATGCCTAATCCCCTGGCATTAGCACCCCTTAGCTCACTAATGAAAAAGGGTCGCCAGAATAGGGGGCAAAGACTCTACCATCCGGTCCATTACACAGTCCACATAAGGCAGGGGAAAGAGGGAGGGACGGTTGAAGACAAATGAAAAACAACAACTCAGATGGAACCTAAGTACATAACGTTTTTATCTGAAGTTGTTGTTTTCATTTGGTCTTCAACCTGTGGGACAGAGTCCCCAGCTACCAATGAACCCTGGGAGGTCATCATGGAAGGATGTTTTGGAGCACGGCTGAGCAAAAGGATGCCCTGCCTCTGGAAAGGAGATCCAACTTGTAATGAGAGATGAACATACATGATGATGGCCGAGTAGCTGCTGAGCAAATGTCATCTAAGGAAATCTTAGACCAAAAAGCTGCAGAAGTATCTACAGCTGTGGTAGAAAGCGCCCTGACATGTCCAGGTGGGGATAAATCTTTGGTTCGATAGGCCAACGTAATTCACTCAGAGAGCCTACGAGCAATAGTTACCTTTAATACTGGTTTTCCTAAGAAAGACTTGGAAAAGGAAACAAAAAGCTAATCACACTTACAAAAGGATTTTGCTCTATGTAAATAGAAACGTAGTTGTCTGTGAATATCAAGTAAGTGCAATTTATACTCTCCCTTATTCTGGAAATTGTGAAAGAAGGCAGGAAGACTGATGACCTGGTTAATGTTAGATTCTGATACCACTTTTGGAAGGAATGAGGGATTCATCCTTACAGAAATGCTGTCTTTATGAAACACCATGTAAGGGGGTTTGACAGATAAGGCCTTGATCTCTGAAACACTCTTGGCTGAGGTAATAGCGGCCAGTAAAGCTGTCTTCCAAGACAGGAATTGTAAGTCAACCGTAACTGCAGGTTCAAAAGGGGGAGAAACCAAAGCTTGTAGAACTAAGGTAAGATCCCAAGGGGGCATTGGGTCCTTGACTGGAGGCTGAAGTAAAAAGGTGCCTTTCAAAAATGCTTTACAAAGTTTGGAAGAAGCCAAAGAAGCCAAATTCACTCCTATGTGAAAAATAGATACTGCTGCCAATTGCACCTTTACTGTGGAAAAACTAGCACCATGATTGAAAATATTTGCCAAAAACTCCAAAATGATGGAGACTGGAGCAGTAAAAAGGTCCATATCATGTTGAAAGGCCCATAAGGAAAAACGCCTCCACTTACTGGAATAGACCTTCTAGGTGGAAGACTTGTAAGCCTCTACCAAAATCTTCTTGACTGGAGAAGACAGCTCAGGAGTCCTATCACTGGAACTGGAATAGCCAAGCTGTGAGCTTCAGGCTCACTAAATCTGGATGCAGGATCCCTGAGGGATGCGGGATCAGATCCGGTACCAGATCTAGTGTCCAAGGAAGACACACTGCATGAGACCACAGAGAAGAGGACCAACCTTGGTGAGGCCAGAAGGGGGCAATGAGGATCACTAAGCTCCCCAGCCATCGAGCTTTCTGAATGAATTTCAGGATTACAAGGAGTGGAGGGTAAGCATACAGTACACCGGAGGGCCAAGCATGAACTATAGAGTCTCTGGGAGACTCACTGGAATACTGAGAGGCAAAGAGATCGCAGCAAGGCTGACCCTACTTTAGAAAGATCTATTCTGCTACAGAAGGATTCAGAGACCTCTCATAAGGCAACAGGACAGATCTGCTGAGCCTCTCCGCCAGTATGTTGGACCTCCCGGGAATGTGCGTTGTCACCAGAAAACGGCCTGAGATCGCCCACTCCCACAGTCTCATGGCTTCGTGACAAAGGGGGTAAGATCTGGTTCCCCCGTTTGTTGATGCTCCAGATTAAAAACATATTGTCTGTCTGGATGGCAATCGTCCCTTGGGGAAGACAGGCATCTAGAGCTTGCAACGCTAACAGCACTGTCCTCATCACCAGGATGTTGATATACAGATGGGTCTCTAGGGAAGACCACGTGCCTTGAACTGTTCTTCCCATGCAATGCCCCCCCCAACCAAGCAGGGAGACCTCCATGGTCACTTTGGTCACCTGGGTGGGAAGAATAAATGGACAGCCCTGAAGGAGATCCAGGGACTGAAGCCACCAGAGAAGCAAATCCCTGCATGCTCCAGATAACCGAACCAGATGAGATAAGGGCAGGTCTACCAAGGACCACTGGACTGCCAGAGTCCATTGTGGCATCTATCATATCCTCCTCTGCCTCGGGGGAAGATGACTCCTGAGCATTGTGGGAAAAAAACTGAGACTTTTGGAACCACATCTTCTTCACCCCTCACTGATTCCTAGAAAAGGATCATTGCGGGGTTGAGAAGCGAATCATGACAGCAGACAGGGTCTTACCATCTTTCTTGATCTGGAACAAGGTATCTCTAACGGTCTTAACAAAGTGTGTGGAACTGTCAAAGGGGGCATTGGTAAATGACGCCTTGAAGGGTTCAGAGAAAGCACAAAGCCAGAGCCAGGCATGGCACCTGATGGCTACGTCTGTTCCGGCTGCCCTAGAGGCACCTTCAGTTGCATGTGACAGGAGCTTCATGGAAGTATTGGAAATGGCGCTAAGGGTGGCCATACAGAAGGAGAACACCTTCTTCTCCTCCACCGACATGGACCCTGGGACAGACTCAGCGACCTCCTTAACCAGGTCTCGCTTCAGTCTGATGACATGTGCCGTGTAATTCAGCGGACACAAAGCAAACATGGCTGATGCATAGGTCCGGTTCCCAAAACGATCCATGGCCCGAGATTCTCAGTCCAGCAGATGGACTGGAGAACTCTCCTGAGCGAGTTCTTTCTTGGTGGCTGCTACAACCACCATGGCATCTACCGGGGATCCCTTCAACCAGTGCCGCTTATTGGACAGGGCACTGAGAACTTTGTTAGGGTACTTGGGAATAGGCTACAAAATGTCTGATTCCTTCCATTCCCTGGATGAAATGAGGTCAATGACAGGATATGTGGGAAGGGACACCCAGGAGGTAGAGAATCCTGTGCCAAACGCCTCCAGGAACACTGACTCATCTGGGTTGGGTTTTTCGGTAGACCATCCCCCACACTGGCATAGGATTTCCATGATGTCAGCTGGGGCTGACTGGGGGGAATCATCCCCTTCCTCCAAGTCAGTGTCTTCTGTGAAGGACTCCGGTGAGGAGTCCAAGTACCTCCATTTCAATGTACGTTTCTGAGGGAGCTCTTCAGGGGGAGTTTCTGGGGAGGACTCTGCGTGTGGACCCCGTGGAGCAGAGTGGCAACAGGCTGTCCCTGAAGGGACAGGATGGCAGATTCCAGGACAGAAAGAGAGGGAGCCAGGACAGACTTCAAGGAAGACAGTGTCGGGTCTCGACAGAGCCGAGAGAACCCTCTTCACCACATCAAAAGCAGAGGGAGAACAAACCTCGGTAGCAGGGGAGAGTAAACCCAGATCCGCTGCTCTTGGCACCGAAGGGGGAGCCAAATTCGAGCCTCCAGGTGCCGAGACTCTGAGTGGAAGGGCCGACTCTGAAAACCTCAAAGCCAACACCATCCCTTCGGATCTGGCGACGAGGCTACGGCTCTGAGAGTCAAATGGCTCCGAAAGGGTCGGAGTCGAGCCACTCAGGGCAATGGTCAGTGTTGAGGTACATGGGACCATCAGCATCAATCTCCCAATGCTGGGAAACCTTATAGGTTCATAGATTCATAGGTAGGAACTAGGCTATCAGCCCAAGGGCCTACATAAGTCTAGCCAACAAGGTTCCCGGGCTTACGCCACCCAAGAAAGTTATTTTCCTGTGCCACTGTCGAGCACAGACACAGAAGTGATCCCCGGGGTGTATTTCCTATTTCCCATCCACTCATCAAGATTTTTCTTGAAGAGTGCTAATGAAGAACTTTGCTTGACATAGATGGGTAGCCTGTTTCAGAGTATGGGAAGTATCTGGGACATGAATCTATCCCTCTAGCATGTCCTGCTTATTGTGGTGACAAGGTTTAGGTCCCTAGAGCATGTAGCTTGGAGGGATTGGGATTTCTTTAGGTGTAACATGTCCAACAGCTTTGGGTTTGACATAACTTTATATGTTAGGCAGAGATCACCTCGCAGTAGGCGATATGCTATGGAGTAAAGCTGGAGTTTTTTGAGGCGGTCAGTGTAGGGCATTTGGCCTGGTCTGAGGTACTTCTGTGGTGTTTCCAGCTGCAGATGTCTTGTGAGGTACATTCCAAAAGGGGCGTTATACTCTATAATGAGTTTAATGAGTGTCGAGTAGAGGGGAACAATGACCTCTTTTTCCTGGATGAGAACCCTTTTATGATGCAGTGTGCCACGTAGAATGACTTCCTGACTACTGTGGCGATGTGACTATCAACGGAGAGACTACTGTCCACCTGGGTCCCAAGGTCTCTTATCACACATTCGGAGTTAAGTAGATTGCTGCCTATGTGGTAGTTCATGGGTACAGAGTTTTTACCAAAGGGGATGACAATGCACTTTTTGGCACTGAGCTTGAGGCTATGGCTCTGACACCAGGCACCTGTCTCAGCGAGGCCCTTCTGTAGGATGTCCACATCATTTGGGGACTTGTCTATGGCTCCTAGTTTGCAGTCATCTGCAAACTTCGTTAGCCAGAGGCCATCTGTGTAAGCCTATACTTCAGAGAAGTCGATACCAAACAGGAGAGGTCCCAGGACAGAACCCTGTGGTACTCCACTTGTCACTGCTTTGAGGTCAGATTTGGAGTCTGCAACTTTTACAGTGTGGGTTCTGTCAGTGATCCAGTTGGCAACCCATCTTTTGATGTAGGGATTTATACCTATTTTAGTGAGTTTAGCTATAATTCCAGAATGTGGGGATGGTGTTGAAAGCCTTGGCAAGGTCAAGATAGGCTGTGTGAACCACCTTACCCTCATCTATGGCTTTGGTGACTGCCTCAAAGTAGTCGATCAGGTTCAGGAGGCATGATCTGCCTTTCACAAACCCGAAGTGGGTGGGATCCAGAGTTTGGAGGTTACCAATGTCTTTGTTTATGAGTTCCATGATGATACGTTCCATGGCCTTGCAGACCAGGCTCGTCAGGCTAATAGGTTGATAGTTCCCGGGATCAGTGGTGGCTCCCCCTTTGTGGAATGAGATAACTGTTGCTGTGCGCCATTCAGTGGGCACAAAGCCTGATGTGAGGCTATTATTGAACATGGTGCTTAAGTGGGGAGCCAGTTCGTTCTGAAGTTTGTGTAAAACACAGCCTGGGATGTTGTCCGGTCCCATGGATGCTGTGTTTTTGGCTTTAGTGAGTACAGCTTTTACCTGCGTAGTTGTGATTACAGGGACTCTGCATTCTTCCTGTATAGCTATAGGCCCTTTTGTGGGTGACGGGGGGGGGGGGGTAAAGTTAACATTGAACCTATCTGCCAGGATGTTGGCAATATCAGTTGGTTCTGCAATGTTCATGCCTTTGTGCTGTAACTCAGAGCAGATCTGGGTGTTGCCATCGAGATTCTTGACATAGCTATAGAATGGTTTGTGGTTGTCCTTAGAATTAGTGGTGATTTTGTTTTCATAGCTAGCTTTGGAGGATCTTATAAGGGATCTCAGCTTCTTACTGAGGCTGACCAGGGAGCTCCTCCACTCATGGGATTTTACGCTCTTTTGCAACAGTATCTTCCTTCTGTTGTACAGTTTGTTTATGGCAGGGGACCACCAGATTGGCTTCCTTTTTTTTGGAGGATAGCGTCTTGGTTCTGTTTGGGATAGCACGATACAGGCACTTGTGTAAGTGCTTATAGAATGCATTTTTGTAGGATTCAGCAGTTGTAACTGTATTGTCCATCTGCATGGGTGTCATGAAGTTCACAACTTCTGTCTTAAGAAGCATGAAGTTGGCTTTGGAGAAATTTTTTACCGTGGTTTCCTTAATGGGGGTGGGAGCGGGATGTGGATATCAAGGGTGTAGCTTATGGTTGGATCGGACCAACAAGGAGTTGACTTCAGGTGTGGAACACTGGTCACTCATGTTGGTAATGACTAGGTTGAAGATATTGTTGCCCCTGGTGGGGGTGTGGATAAGTTGATCCAGGGCATTGGAGTTTATGAATTCCGAAAGCGTTGAGCTAAGGAGTTGGTACACGAGTAGTTTTCCCAGTTAATGCAGGGTAGCTGAAGTCGCCCATTATTAGGGTGTTCGGGTGAACCCTAATACTGGACCCAACAACTCTGAAATCGGGGGTCGGATTGGAGAAGGAGCAATGGGAAGGAAAGCAGAGTATGTGCTTCCAGTCCTGGAGGGGGAAGGGGGCAGGCAAGACTCCCATCTGGATCTGGATGAACCTCCACATCACTCTGTCCATCTCAGCTTTGGAAAGACTATGGGTGGACCGGAAGGATGAAGCCACTGATCCAGTCCTTTTAGTTGCGCCAACAGGAGGCAGAAAGGGGAGAACAGCCATGGGAATTCTCCGGCTCTGGTGAAAAATGCACAGACTAGAGCTGAGGACAGTCTTGGGATAGATCCGTCCAGGAGTTAGCTGGAGGTCCCTCAAGGGAAGTGCGGTCAGGAGACCGCTTTCTAGGCCTGTCCTGGTCCTTGGAATGAGCCTTCTCCCAGTCCCTGGAGTTCTTAGAAGGAGGTTTAGTCCCAGAAACTGGGATGGAAGAGGTAGAAGGGCCCACTGTCTCTGAAGGAAGGAGGCCTTCAAAATCAGCTTGTTCCTCCTGTCAATTAACTTGCGGTGGTTGAAACCTGTGCAGATCGAGCAGGAGGTCACTAAATGCTGAACCCTTAGACATACAACACACAATGTGTGGCCATCAGAGAGATGGTAGCTTGTGGTCATACTCAGCACATTTCCTGAAACCTGGTTTGGATGGCACTGCCATAGGTAGAGGAAAACACACACACTCACACACCCTAGAAAGGGAGAAAGAGAGAAAGGCAGGAAGGGAGAGATCGAGAGGAACTTTTTTTTTTTTTTTTTGAGACTGACGAACTAGCACACAGGGATAGGGTAGGTGAGGAAAGATAATGATAGGCAGAGGATTATAGAGCTTACTGAAAAAGAAGTTTAAAACTGAGGAAGCTCAGAGCTATGACCCACGCTGCTGATTATCACGATCGTCAAACGAGATCTTAGGGGAGGAGGGAGACAGGGACATTATGGGTAGGGGAGGAGCTTGGAGCCGATGCTGGAAAAGGTGGTAGAGTCGGATCCGTATTCCCACAGGTTGAAAACCAAATGAAAACAACAACTTCAGATCTCCTTACATTATTTTTCAGAAAGGCAGGGTTTCTCTGTGGCCTAACCATTCTTTTTACCTAAAGTAGCTTCTAAAAATAACATTAACCAATTCATTCACTTGTCAGTTTTCTTTCCAAATTTTGCAAATAGAGGAGAATACATAATACATCTCCATGACAATCACATTTTTACCTCCACAGAAAAAAATGGTTTAGAAAGTTGGACCAGCTTTTTGTATCTTTCTTTCCAAACCGCCTAAGCTAGTCAATATCTAGTCACCTTCGCTAAATGGACTACAGACTGTATCTCATGGATTTACACTCAGAAGGATATGATGTTGCCAAAACCTCCCTGAGCTCACTCAACTAGATCTATGGCTGTATCAGTTGGCTTTTTGGTCAAGAACATGTACTGCTGACATCTGTGCAGCAGCTACATGGTGCAAGGCTTATACCTTTGTTTCAGATTACAAACTGGACATCATACCTAGAAATAGAGCCTCCTTTGGCTCGGCAATACTCCAGAATAAGCTTCCGTGAAGGCCACCCACAGTGAACATAGCTGGAGACTCTGTCCCATAAGTGAGGAAGAACAAAACGGACAGCATCAGATTTATAAGTTATGTACTCACCATAACCAGGCATCTGTGTTGTCCATTTTCATTCTTCCTCAACTCCCCTCCCATCCATTTTCTTCTTCTGGATGGACCTATTGGACTTTCTTGTTTGGAACCTACAGTGCCAGGTTTGAGCCCTATCTTTTCTATCTACTATAGCTGTTGTTCTATTATCAGGAAACAGAGCAGAAAACTTGATCTGAGGTAATGGGGATGGAGTGGGGCATTATAGGTACAGAGAGGAACTCAAGAGCTGGATCTGAAGCCTGCAGCATGCTGCTCTTAAGTGAGAAAGAATGAATATGGACAACATAGATGCCTAGTTATGGTGAGTATATAACTTATAATTCAGTGTATGAAAGTGATTCTGAGGACTGGGGTGGGTTTTTTTTCTAGTGATTCTGAGGACTGAATTTTTTTTCCCTAGTAATTCTGCAGACATTGTATTTTTTTTTCTAGTTATAACACTAATGTCCAAGTTATTTTTTTTTAACTTCTAATGTTGGAGTTCTATATCCTTACAAGGACATCCATTATTTGAGTTCAGCAGGAAGTTCAGATATCAGCGATGTCGATGGGGCTGTGTGACTTCCTCTACACCATAGTGAAAGGCATTGGGGAAATCACAAATAGTATGGATTCTGCTAGAATGTAATTCATTTCTTTTGCTGTTGAATACTAATGAGATATATATTTTTATACTGATGAATGCATTACTTTCATTCTGTGGTCACACTGTCATCCCTGTTGATTTCACAGCAGTCCAGTGTTGCTTTTGGTAATGCACAGACAGACAGCAGTACATGTGTGAATGAAGTGCTTTTGTTAGGTATGTAGGGAACAAGTAAGTGAATGGTATGGATCTGTTTGAAAATTAGAAATGAGCAATGTAATGTTCCTCAGAGAAGCTGTGTTGCACAGATTGTTACACACAATCAGATGCACACTCTCACACAAACAATTGCTCTTTGGGAAGGGAGTGAAATTTGGTGCATTACTTAAATTATTCTGTATGTAATGTAAATTGCTTTTTTTTTTCATTTCTGATGCAAATGCAGTAGGAAACTGTGGGACAGGTAAGTAGTGCAAGTTATGATAGAGGGTGGAATGACAGTGCTGGGAGTAGTTCATGAAGACACACTGTGATGTATACACATGGGAATCATGTATGAAATATGCAGCAATAATCACTAACGTTCCACATCTGGGAATGAAAAACTCTAGTCACAGACATTTTGCAATAATGTGGATACATTTCGGAGGTATGCATAGCACAACTAACATATCTTGGCTTAGGACACCTAAAACAAAACATAAGTGAATAACTATTTCCACAGAAACAAAACACACCATTCACACAATTTTTAAAAATGAATTGTAACAAGCATGAGGCTTCCAGTAGTACAGCACACAGATGCAACCTTTTTCACTAATGCACAAACTTAATTGTAACTCCTTAAAAAGTACTGCTGTGTAAAATAGTATACCATCCAGTGCAATACTGACTAGATTAAAAATTATAGTTGTGGATATTGCACTTACCATAACAGTAGATGTTTGAATTCCTAACCACTGCAGTAGCCTGTTGTTTATATGGGTTGTAGCCTGCACAGGATACAATAACCAGCCAAATTTATAAAGCTCTGGCTCCCTCCCACACCTACAATCTGACTTCTGACCGGTCAGCCCACTGAAGGGAAATCAGCAGTAAAAGTGAAGAAATATTCATGACTTTCTTACCCATAATGACAGGAAGTGCATACTCGTCCTAAACCACTAAAAACATAATAGAAAACCAAAAATGTTATATCCCCACAGCAAAGTATATAAAAAAGAAGGGTTATGAAGGGTGTGTGCGCCTACTGCAGTAGTGATGAATTTAAACATCTACTATTGTGATAAGTGCAACTTACGCAAGAGTACTATGTTCTTCATTCTCACTGCTGCAGTAGCCTTTTGGCTATGTGGTTTGATTACTAAAGCCTATCCAGCCTGGGAGAGGGAAGGATAAGGATCCAAGAGCACCTAGAGAATGGTCCTAGCAAAGCCAGTCCTGGACCTGGAAAAGGAATCTAGTTTGTAATACCTTGTAAAGGAATATACTCAGAACCCTGTAGCTGTTGCTAGAATACTTCCAGAGTCAACCCTTTTTCAACATGTTATTGAAGAAGTGAAGGCTCTAGCACAATGAATATTTTTACTACCTACAACTGTTTTAACATGGTGGAAATAACAAAATGAAATATCCAAGGACAACCATCTAGAAATAATCTGTTTTGACAAGGGGTTGTTCATTCCTTCTCCCGACATAAGAAACAAATGGCTGATCTACTTTTCTAAAAGACACTGTTCGAACAGGATAGTACCTGAGCTACATATGCATGTCCAGTGCATGCAGAATCTTCTCTCACTGGTTCTGAGGATCTGGATATGACACTGGGAGATAGATGGCTTGATTCAAAGTAAACTCTGAAACAACTGTGGGCATGAATGAGAATTTTTCTTAATGAGACCCTCCCTCTATTGACGACCAGATAGGGTTCACCCATCAAGACAGTTTGCAATTTAGATACTCTTCTTGCAGATGTCAGTGCAATGAGAAGAACCTTAAGTATGTTTGATAAGAAGGTTCAAATGGAGGTATAGTTAACTTTTCAGCACAAAGTTAAGACCCCCAAGAAGGAAAAAATTGTTAATGAGGGGATGTCCTGTGTATAAAAAATCCTATTAAAAAACTTTTTCACAAAAAACACAGAAGAAAGTGGAAGATCCATGGGCAGACATGTTGAAATGGTTACAAGACTTACCTTGACAGCACAGTAAGAGAGGCCAGTGAATAGTAACTCACACAAAAATTTAAGCACCAGCAGTATAAAATCCCTGACAGGGCCCTGGTTATTGGCCAGGCACCAACTAGGAAATCTTTCCATTTGCCAGCATACAATTTCCTAACAGAAGGTTTTCTTGCTTACCTGCTGCACATCCTACAGAAAGAGGTGTTTAAAAGGAATCAGAACTGAATTATCCAGGCAGTCAGCTGAAGATGTTTGGGACTGGGGTGTATCAAACTCCTCAATGACCTTTGTGGAGCCCTCCTGAATTTTCAGAATTACCCTGGATAGCAGTAGAAAGGATGGAAAGGCATAAAGGTACATTCCTGACCACAGGAAAGAAAATGCCTCTGTTTTTCAGCTTGTTTGCAAGGAGTCCTGGAGCAGAACTTGTTCAGTTGTCTGTCTGAAAGGAGGTAAACAGCTCTACTTGAGATGTTCCCCACAAATGGATCAATTCCTGGAAGACCCCCCTCATTCAATTTCCATTTGTGAGGGTCTGTCCTGGTCCTACTCAGCTTGCCTCCCACTGTCTTCTTCTGATGGAATACAAGGTCCTTGGAAGAATAAGAACTGCTGGACAGGGGAAACAGGTGCTGACTTTGAGGGAATATGGGCCGAATTCTTGGCTAAGCTTATAAGATGCTCCTGGCCAATAGCCTAGTATCATCCTATGAACCTACGAACCTAAGTGCTACCTCCTAAGCCACCATAACCAGTCTGCACAGAATGTACACCCTAGTGCTTCTTTCTTGTTTATGTATCACATTGTTGTATTGTTGTCTGTAATCGTCTGACAAGGTCCAATGGACCATAGATGATGAATGGATGCCATGGCATGCATCACATCCCAAATCTCTTTGACTTTGAAGTGCTTTGGCCTGTCTGAAGAGTTCCACACATTGCTCCCAAAAGAAATTTGAAGCTCCTGTAGTAGCATATTAGCTTGAAGGTTGAGAAAAAAAGGAAAGACCTGGATTTGCTTCTACTTGTAGTCTCTACCAGTACAGTTATTTTTTGACAAAGCTCAATATTGGAATCCCAAATTCCTTAGAATGCATACATTGAGTCCATGTGTTACTTAGAAACAAATGACTGGTTGTCATGTACAACCTGGCAAGAGGAATCAGTGGAATCACAGAGACCATGAACTCCAGAACAGTGCAGTTATATAAATAAACTTACCATAACAGCAGATGTTCAAATGATCACTGCTGCAGTAGTTTTAGCTATATGGGTTATATCCTGTCAAGAATATTAACAACCATACAGCTTCTACAGCTCCTGGGCACCTTCCACATACCCCAAAACATCAGTCAGCTCGAGCTCAGCTGACTAAAAAGACAGATTAGGGCACCAAGTCCGTCACAACTTTCATGCCAAAAGAGACAGTGAGGCTGTGCCCTGAAAGAGCAATGCTAGGAGCAACACAAAAAAAGAAGTTATGTACCTACCATAACGTTCCATGTTAGTTGTCTTCATCTCGCCTTCTTTCTTGCTGGATGGTATCGGAGCCGATCCTCGGCTCCGACTCGGCCATCTTCTACAGCTCGAGAGCTGTTTACTGGCTCGAGGCTACCCCTTATCCCATGATGCATAGCGTTAGCTACCCAGATCTCGTTTGAAATAGCTAACCCCAGACATAGCCAGAGAATCAACCTGTCCAAGCAAACAGGTTGAGCATACCTGTCATACTCTCTAAGTCAGTAGAGGAAGCAAACCAGACAACACTCAGCCAGTGAAACCAAAACTCCTCTCGATCCAATAGGACAGGGGGACGGAGGCTGGGAAGCAAGAAAGAAGGCGAGATGAAGACAACTAACATGGAACATTATGGTAGGTACATAACTTCTTTATGTTACGTTGTCTATCTCGCCTTCGTTCTTGCTGGTTGGGAGAGCGTCCCTAGCACCTACAATCCTGGGCGGCTCATTGGAACAGACTCTTCAGAACAGTGGAACCAAAGTCAGCTCTGCTCCTGGAGACCATATCTAGCTTCTAATGAGAAATAAAGGTATGAGGATTTGCCCACGTAGCAGCTGCACAGATAGAATCCATGGGCAACCTAGATTGGAAGGCTACAGAGGTGGCCAAAGCCCTAGTAGAATGACCTTTCGGTTTGATAGGCAACTCTTTGTTTCTCAATTAATAAATGAAAGTAATAATGTGAGACAACCACCTGGATAAGGTCACTTTGGAAACTGGGAGACCCTGTTTGCCTAGAGTGTAGGAAAGGAATAGTTGGTCTGACTTCCTTATATCCTTAGTCCTATGCAAGTAAAAACGCAATTGTCTATGAACATCCAGTTGGTGTAATTTGTATTCTGCCTTGTTGGTGTGGTTAGGGAAAAACACAGGAAGGTCTATAGATTGGTTTAAATTATTTTCTGAGCAGACTTTCGGAAGGAACGAGGGATTAGTCCTCAGAGCAACCCTGTTCTTATGAAAAAACAAGTATGGAGGACGAACACATAGTGCCTGAAGTTCAGAGACGCGTCTGGCTGAAGTAATAGCTACCAGAAAGAGTGTTTTACAAGATAGAAACTTAATGGAGCAGGACGCTGCAGGTTCAAAGGGTGGCATAATTAAGGAGGTTAGTACCAAATTAAGGTCCCAAGGAGGAGGGGGATCTCTCACTGGAGGTCTAAGGAGAGCAGTCCCTCTTAAAAAGGCTTCACAGAGCTTATGAGACATAATGTCTGAATTAGACAACCCAACATGAAAGTTAGAAATGGCCGCCAATTGAACCCTGATTGTAGCAGAAGCGGACCCAGAATGAAAAAGTTGTGCTAGGAACTCCAAAATTTCGTGGACTGGGGCTGAAAAGGGATCTATGTTCCTAGCCTCTGCCCAACAAGAAAAACATACTGTCAAAAAACAAACCAAAAGGTTCCGAACCAGCAGGTGTAAAACTCCAAAGGTTTATTAGGAAATGTAAAAGTAAAGCGCTTTTTCGTCTCCCTTAGTAGGAAGACTTCTTCAGGTTTGTTTGAGTTTTACACCTGCTGGTTCGGAACCTTTTGGTTTGTTTTTTGACAGTTTGTTTTTCAACAAGAAAAACATTTCCATTTACTAGCATAAGGTTTTCTAGTTGTGGACTTGTGAGAGGAGACAATAATCTCACGCACGGCCGGGGAAATGCTGGGAAGCCTGGCTAAGGTTGGAAGTGGAGCAACCAAGCTGTGAGCTGGAGTGTTTGGAGGGATTGATGCAGCCCGCCTGATTGATGAATCAGTTGGTTTGAATCGGATCCAGAGTCCAGGGCTGATCAAGAAGGTAATGGTGCAGGAACGGAAACCATATCTGTCGAGGCCAGTAGGGGGCAATGAGGATCATTTTGCAACTCAACTATATTGTTTTCTGTATGAGTTTCGGTATCAGGGGAAATGGAGGGAAGGCATAAAGAAGTCCCTGAGGCCAATCGTGGACTACAGTGTCTGTGGGTGTGTGACCTGAAAGCGGAAGAAGGGAGAAGTAGTTGCTCCATTTGCTGTTGAAGAGGGTGGCAAAAAGATCGCAGCAAGGCTGTTCCCATTTGCAGAAGATCAGATCCGCAACTACCTGATTCAGAAACCACTCGTTAGGCATGAAAATAGCTCTGCTGAGCCTGTCCGCTATGACGTTGGACCTCCCAGGGATGTGCGTCGCAATCAGAAATTGTTGAGAGGAAATCACCCACTGCCAGCGTCTGAGTGCTTCTCGACATAGGGGGTAGGACCTGGTTCCACCCTGCTTGTTGATGTACCACACCACTGACATGTTGTGTGTTTGAATTGCAATGGTCCCAGAAGGGAGAGAGTCCTGAAGAGCTTGCAACGCTAGGAGCACGGCTCTCATTTCTAGGACGTTTATATGCAGATGGTACTCATGAGGCTGCCAAGTGCCTTGGACTGTTGCGCCCTGATAATGTCCCCCCCACCCTATCAGGGGGGCGTCTGTGGTCACTGTGGAAACCAGGGGGGGTTGAATGAAGGGTCTGCCCTGAGTCA
This sequence comes from Protopterus annectens, assembly GCF_019279795.1. Taxonomy (NCBI): domain Eukaryota; kingdom Metazoa; phylum Chordata; order Ceratodontiformes; family Protopteridae; genus Protopterus; species Protopterus annectens. The sequence continues at coordinate 1,405,864,889 of NC_056743.1, read as the reverse complement.
CTAGTGAGGAGATCATCCACCAGGAAAGGTGCCTTTTGCATGCTTCTGTAATCATGATCATGTGAGACATGGGCAGCTGTTGGGAAGACCACTGTGTGAACAGAAGCCATTGAAGGATCCTCATGTGAAAGCGGGCCAGTGGGATTAGAAGAATTGCCGCTGCCATGGAACCCAGAGTTTGAAGGACGAACCTGACTTGGATCCTTTTGCTCTGTATTAGAATTTGTACTTGCTGGCGAATTGTAGACATCCTTTCTGGCGGTAGCCTTGTGGACATGTTCCTTGTGTCTAAGTCTGCTCCTATATAGGTGATAGATTGACAGTGCAACAAGGCAGATTTTTCGAAGTTTATTGTAATGCCTAGCTGGGAGCAGATTGTGATTGTGTAGTCCCTGGCTTGCAGAAGTTGATGCCTGGTAGTAGCAGTGAGGAACTAGTCATCTAGATATAGAAACACCTGGAATCCTCGAAGTCTCAGGTGAGCCGTGACCACTGCCATATATTTGGTGAACACCCTGGGGGCTGTGGTGAGACCAAAGGGCAGAGCTCTGAACTGTTAATGACTGGCTCCCAGCCGGAAGCGAAGGAATCTCCTGGAGCGCCCGTCCATTTTGATGTGGTAGTACGCATCCTGAAGATCTATGGAGCACATCCAATTGTCCTGACCCAGAAAGGGTAGAATGGACTGTAGCATGACCATCTGAAACTTTGTTCTTTGAACAGACTTGTTTAGTCTGCTGAGATCCAGAATCGGTCGCCAGTCTCCTGTCTTTTTTGGTACCAAAAAGAACCCTGAGTAAGTTCTGGATCCGTGTTGGTCTGCCGGGACTTCCTGGATGACTCTTTTTTCTAGCAGTTTTGAAACTTCTATGACTGCTTGGTCCCTCAGATTGGGTGGAACATCTGGAAGGGATCTGATTGACGGTAAGGGGGGTTGAGAGAAGGGAATTTTGTAACCTCCGGATATAACTGACCGTACCCATTTGTCTTGTGTTAAATTGCCAGGCTTTTGGGTACAGTGAAAGTCTTCCCCCGACTGCCTCCAGAGGTGGGCAGCCGGGCAACCCTTCAGGGATGTTGAAAGGGCTTCTCAGAGAAGGACTCTCTGTTGCCCTGGTTAAGCGGACCCCCTCTGCCACGAGGGCGTCTGTTGTTGTTGTTTCCCCCTCTGCCCCTGGAGGAAAAATCGCTACATGTGTCAGGCGAAGCTCCCTGGGATTTTCAGAACCACATTTTACTACTCTTCTGACCCTTGGGGTATGGTCTGGAAGGAGTGGAAAAACAGACCCCCATGGCAGAGAGAGTCTTGCATTCTTGCTCACACCTAGACAAAGTGTCTTTCACCTGTGGTCCAAAAAGAAAGGAACCATCAAAGGGGGTGTTGGTGAATGACGCTCTAAAGGGTTCCGCAAAATTACACAGCCGCATACATGCATGTCTTCTAAGGGCCACACCCGTACCTGTGGCTCTACTCGCATCATCGGCTGCATAGGAAATGAGCCTCATGGAGGAGTTGACTACAGAATTAAGGGTCGCCAGCTGGGAAGCCACTTTAGCTTGAGCCCCCTCAGCTGATGGATCTTGAAGGGTATCTCCGAGCTCTTTAAGGAGATCCCTCTGAAGCTGGGTAAAATGGCATAAGTAGTTCAGTGACCTCACAGAAAAAGTCGCTGAAGCAAACGTTCGCTTCCTGTATCTGTCCATGGTCCTAGACTCCTTGTTAGGAGGATGGATAGATGAAGAGGTTTCCGCTAACTCTTTTTTGGTGGCTGCTGCTACCACCATGGCATCAATAGGAACACCTTTGGTAAGGAACTGCTTATCATGGGGCACTGTGATGAACTTGCTACGTCTCCTCGGACTTGGTTCCACTGTATCTGGGGCTGACCAAGCCTTTCGAGCCACCACTGACATAAGTGGATCGAAAGGCGGAGAAACCCAGGAGGTGGAAGGTCGGGAACTGAACGCATCCAGGAATACAGACTCAGCCTCGGTAGGGGCTAGGGGATTCCAGTTCCCCCTCTGCTTAAGCATTTCTAGGATGACCGAAAAGGAAACATCTTCAGAGGGGGATCTTGGGGACCCTTCCGAATCATCTAAGTCTGTATCAGAAGTGACAGACTCAGGGGAGTCAATGTGTTTCCTCTTGCACTTCTTCTTATGAGTGGGCTCCTCTGAATGATCAGGGGAGGCCTCGGAATAAGAGGAAACACCCAATGGGGTGCCCTGGAGCGCCGGTTCCCCACGCTTGGGGTCTGGAGGAGGAGCAGAGTTTGGCACAGGCACTACAGGGACGGAGCGGATGGGGCCGATAGTGGAGCTGACTCAGTGGCCAGCACACTCCTCATGACATCGAAGGCGTCCCTGCCACAATGCAGAAAAGGCTCCGGTTCCGAGGAATTTGGAATCCTTCTCTGCACCGAGGGAGATGGCTCTGAGGCCGATGTAGGAGCCGAGCTCACCTGCGCCGAAGCCCCGAGAGGGTGAACGGGGTCGGACAAGGGTCTGATGCCACTCGCCCCCTCGGAGCCGACGAGGGAGCCCCGGCGCTCAGATCCCTTGACAGACAACACCATCGAGGGAATCGGAGCCGACGACGGAACCGAAGGAGATAAGAGTTATCGGAGCTAATGGTTCCACTACTCGAACCCCAACCAACTCTGGCTCCGAGCTCAATGGAGTCGGAGGAGGAACATCGACAGAAGTGGACGGAGCCGACACCTGTTGAGGAGGGCTGGACAACATCTTGGCAAGTGCCTGAGATTTTAGCAACCTACTGACCACTCTCTCCACGTCGTGATCCGAGAGCCTAGAGGATCAAGACGAGTGAGAAGATCTGTGACTGCGCTCGCTCTGAAGCAGGGGAGACCGAGGAGCCGAATGTATCGATTCCACAGAAGGTTACCTCAGCCTGTTGTGGCTCCACGAAGGCTCCGAAGTTTCTGATGGAGCCGACGGGGAGATAGTCTTACTGGTTCCAGCCGGAACTGAAGTAGCAGGTAGAGTCTGAACCAAAGACGGCTCCAAACCTGGAGCAGACAATTTGGTAGATTTAGGGGATTTCACAGGCTGAGTCTTGGCCGGTGAATCCTGGGGCTTTAAAAGACCCCTAAGAATAAGCTTATTCTTACGCTCCTGCAGAACTCTTGGACTAAATGCATGGCAGATAGAACAAGAGTCCTGCAGGTGCACAGCGCCTAAACAATAGACGCAAGAAGTGTGCCCATCTGTCAAAGACATTTTCTGACAGCATGAGTCACACTTCTTGAACCCAGACACCTTGGATTCTTTTGACATCCTGTAACAAAAAATACAATAGCTAACAAATCAAAATACAGTCTACAGAAAAACATAGTATACTACTGACTAAAGCTAAAGTTTTTTTTTTTTGATAGGAAAGCCTCTAACTCAAATGGCTAGCCTATAAAGAAGGTAAAGGAAAGCCTCTAACCTAAACGGCTAACCTGACAACAAAAGGATAAGGAGGGGAGAGGGGGAGAACTCTAAATTAAACGAGTTCTACAGGGGAGGGAAGGAAGCTACAAATACACACTTAGGTAACACAACAAATATAAGACTAAAAGTTAACAATAACCCCTAGGAAAACTACTATTTCTAGTAAAAAAGTTCTATAAAGAAACTTTATACGAGCCTGAGCCAGAAAAATGACACCTCGCAACTGAAGCAGCAAACGAGATCTGGGTAGCTAGCGCTGGGCATCATGGGATAAGGGGTAGCCTCGAGCCAGTAAACAGCTCTCGAGCTATAGAAGATGGCCGAGTCAGAGCTGAGGATCAGCTCCAATCCCAACCAGCACGAACGAAGGCGAGCTAGACAACTTAACATCAGGTATTCACACCTTGTCATAAACAACACATCAAAAAACAAGGGTGTGGTGGAGGGAGGGATCAACTACTGCAACAATGACTATTCAAACTTCTACTGTTATGGTAAGTTTACTTACACAACTTTGAGATGTTCAGCATACTGACTACTGCTGCAGTAACCTTAGCTATATGGGTAGATTACAATACCTTACTACATATGAGAGCTGGAAGATTTCAGGTGTCCCTCGAGAATGGTCCTAGCAAAGCCTGATCTAGACTTAGAGAAGGAAGCAAGCCTGTCATGCCTAGTAAACGTATATCTAGAGGACCAAGTTGCTGCTAATAGGATTTCTAGAATACAAACCTTTCCAAAAAGCCACAGATGAAGCCAAGGACCTGGTAGAGTGGTCCTTGACCCTGCCTGGAATACTTTTGTTGTGGAGAGTATAACCAAAGGTAATTGCCTCAGACAAACATTTAGAAATAGTCTGTTTTGACACAGTTTGTCCCTTCTTCTAACCTTCACAAGAAATGAACAAATGACCCAAAGATCTGAAAGATTTAGTTCTGACAAAATAGTACCTGCATTGTCTGTGGACATTCAAGGTATGGAGTATGCTTTCTCCTTCATGTTTAGGTTTGGGAAAGAAAACAGGGAGATGGATAGTTTGACTTTAAACTTGGATTCTACATTAGATATAAAAAATGATTACTTCTCAAAGAACCCACGTCTTTATGGAAAATGAGATAGGGCTGACTCACCATAACACCTCTCAGTTCAGATAAACTTCATGCTGAGATCAGATCAGTCAAAAAAAAAAAACAGTTTTCCATGTTAAGAATCTCAAGTCAGCCAGGTCAGCTGTTTCAAATGGAGCAAGTGTTAGCATCTCTAACACAAAATTAAGATCCCAAAAAGGGGCCACCAGTTTTCTTTGAGTGCTCTTAAGTAAAACCCTTTTCAAAACCATTCTGACACAGCAATTCATTGAAAGAGGGGGATCCATGGGCTGATATGCTGATAAGGCCAATAAATGAACCTTGATACAGGAATAAGAAAAGCCATAGGATAGTAACTCACATAAATATTGTAAAACCAATGAACAACTAGCCCTGAAAGGCTGTTGGTTATGTTGTTGGCACCAACTGGAAAACTCTCTTCCCTTTGCTTATACAAGACATTATAATAGCAGGCTTTTTGCCTCTATTAGTGCCTGTTACAAATCTTGAGTAAACAGGAGCTTAAAGGGAATTAAGACCCTATCATCCAAGCAGTCAGCTGTAGTTGATTGGGGTCGGGATGTATCAATCACCCCTGATCTTGTGTAAGGAGATCCATTCTGGGAGGAAGCTTGTGGTAATTCCCACCGGCTATTTCTAAAATAAGGGAGAAGGTAGAATCAACACTGCCTGTGCCAGAAAGGAGTCACCACAATGATCTTGGTAGATTCCTTCTGAATCTTCAGAAAAACCCTGGATATCAGTGGAAAGGATGGAAAAGAATACAGTAACATTGCTGTCCAAGTAAAGTAAAATGGGATCTGTCTTCCAGGCCTTCCTGCATGAAGTCTTGGAGCAAAATCCTGCCAGCTGATTGCTCAGAGTGAAGGCAAATAGGTCTATCTGGGGAACTCTTCATTGATGGATCAATTCTTGTAACCCCCCCCATCAAATTTCCAGTTGTGAGTTCTGCCCTTGGCCTGCTTATCTTGTCTGGCACACAATTTTACTCTGATAGAATGTAGGACGCCTAAAGAATGAGACTGTGCTGTGAAGCTACATCCCAAGCTAACATGGTTAGTCTGCAAATGGGGTACAACCTAGCACCTCCTTGCTTGTTGATGTACCAGATTTCTTTTATATTTATGTGCTTGTGTCTGTCTGTGGTGTCCCACACACCTTGCCCTTTCATCGCTCATGAAATTGCTCCCCAAGCAAAGTCTGAGGTGTCTGTAGGTGACTGACTGCTTTGGAGCAGGGAGGAAGAAGGAGAGACCTGGGTTTTGGGAAATTTTTTGTCTCCACCAAGTGATTTCTCTTCCTATAATCCCAGCACTGGGATGAAAAAAAAAAAAAAAACAACAAAGGATGTTGCTGCTGAGGCCAAAGAGACTTCAGATACCATTGTATCCTTTTCATGTGAAGTCTTGTCAGGGGTATAATGTGAATCACAGACACCAGGAGACCCAAAATCCTGAGATATTCCCTCACAGCGACCAAAGTCAGAATGAAAAACAGAAATAAATACAGATATAGATTTATTTTTTTCCTGTGGAAGAAAAGCTCTTTGAACTAAGGTATGTAGCTGACATCCCAAGAGCACAATCTTGTTCAGGAGTCATAAAAGACTTCTGAATGTTCTTTTGTAATCCCAGTTTGTGCAAGAGATCTCTCATCCAAGTGAGAGATTCCTGACACTTTGAAAAAGACTCTGCAAAGATAAGCAAGTCACCTAAATATGGAGAAAATGTGCACAACATGTAGTCTGCAATGAGCTATAACTGGAGCTAGACATTTTGTGAACACTCTTGCTGCAGTGAATAGTCCAATGGCTAAGAGGGAGAAAGTACAGTTTTGTACCTACCATAAATGTAGATGTCCGAACTGGATAGCATCTGCAGTCGTAACAAATGGGTTGTCCTGTCGTCAGGCAGCCCTTGGTCGGCAGTTCCAAAGTCTGGGTCCGGCTGATGTCTCACTTCACCCGACGTCATCTCTGCTGGTCTTCGGGTATAAAGGCACCAGCCGACGCCATTTTCCTCAGTGTTTCTTGCCCCAGATGCCAATTGCCCTCTTGGAAAGCTAAATTTTGGTAAAAGCCAATGTTTCCAAAATAGTAGAAGGCAAACACAAAAATAAACATGTATGTACATATATACAAACAAATACACCATAAGAGACTCCCCAGCTAGCTATTAGGAGGGTAAATACCTAGGAGTACCACAGAGGGGAAGGAGGGAGGTAATCCTGACTGCAGATGCTATCCAGTTCGGACATCTACATTTATGGTAGGTACAAAACTGTACTATGTCCTTCATGGATGCATCTGCAGTCATAACAAATGGGTAGAATACCATAGCCAAACTAGGGGAGGAGGAATAAAAATTATGGTGTAGTCAGGATCCCTTGCAGTACAGCAGTGGCAAACCCTGCTCGGGATCTAGAATATAGAGGTAAATTATAATGCTTGGCAAATGTATGCACGGAGGTCCAAGTAGCCGCCTCGATAATGTCCTTGGTTGCCACTCCTCTTAAGAAAGCTGTGGTAGTGGTTGTAGCCCTTGTAGAATGAGGTCTTATGTTCTGTGGAATTGGTTTTCCATGGTAGGAGTAACAGAATCTTATGCAATTTCCTATCCATTTGGAGATTGTCTGTTTGGAAATTGCTTTTCCTTCCCTTCCTGTTGCATAGGCTACAAAGAGCTGGTCAGTTTTTCTGGTACCTTTGGTTCTGTCCAGGTAGTAGCGTAACTGTCTATGTACATCCAAGGTATGCATTATTCTTTCACCTCTGTTTTGTGGATTGGGAAAGAAGGTAGGTAGGTGGATTGCCTGGTTTAAAGACACTCTGGATACCACCTTAGGCATAAATGTAGGGTTAGTTCTCATGGACACCCTATCTTGATGGAAGATTAGGAAGGGTTGCACTGCCATTAAGGCCTGTAGTTCCGAAACCCTCCTTGCTGAAGTAATAGCCAGTAGGAAAGCAGTTTTCTATGACAGGTGTTGTAGATCTGCTGTTGCTGCTGGTTCAAATGGAGGGAGTGTCAACTTTTCTAGTACAAAATTCAAGTCCCATGCTGGTAATGGTGGTTTCCTAGGAGGTTTTACATTCTTGATCCCTCTGAGGAACTGCCTGAGTAGAGGATGTGAAAAGACAGGAGGATCAAAGCTGTATTCTGCTGAAATAGCTGATGCATGTATCTTGATGGAGGAATAGGACAGGCCTGTATGTAGAAGCTCTGCCAAGTACTCCAGAATGTTAGCAATATCTATATTCGACACATCTTTTCCTCTTTCAGTGCTCCAAATGACGAACCTTTTCCATTTTCCTGCATAGTTCCTTCTTGTTGAAGGTCTGCGGGCTTCAAGGATAATGTCTTTAACCCTTTGTGAAAGGTCTGGGTTAGTTACTGCTATGTGATGTTCCAGGCAGTCAGTTGCAAGGTTTTTAGGTTTGGATGTATGATGTTGTAGTTGTTTTGAGTTAGCATCAGAGGCATCAGGGGTATTGACCACATTTTCTCCCGAGACATGCTCCTCAGCAATGGGTACCAGTGTTGTCTTGGCCAGTTCGGAGCTATCAGAATTATCCTTGGACGTTCCTCTTTGATTTTCAGTAGTACCTTGTGTATCAAGGGAAGAGGTGGAAATGCATATGCTGTCAGGCCTTTCCAGCTGAAGGATAGAGAGTCCACCTTCCATGCAAATGGGTGGAATGTCCTTGTGCAGAATTTTTTGAGCTGGTGATTTAGTGGGGAAGCGAATAGATCTATTTGTGGCATTCCCCATTTCTTTGTGATGGCCTTGAAGATGTCCGGGTGTAGCATCCATTCGTGAGCATCCGAGGTGGTTCTGCTTAAAATGTCTGCTAGGGTGTTCTCTTTTCCGGTACAAATATTGCCTGTAACTGGATGTTGTAGCTGAGAGCCAGATTCCAAAGGTCCAAAGTCATTCTGCATAGGGGTAAGAATGAGTGCCTCCTGTTTGTTGATGTACCACATGACTGTGGTGTTGTCTGTCCTTATCATCAAATGGCCTTCTTTGAGGAATGGTCTGAATTTTAGGATTGCCAGTTTTACTGCCAGCATTTCTTTTTGGTTTATGTGCAGGTGCAGTTGGTCCTGAGTCCACAGTCCTTGTACGCATTTGTCCAGCATGTGTGCCCCCCATCCTAGGTCTGAGGCGTCCGTTGTGATGGTTTGATTTGCTCGAAGGTTGTGGAAGGGTAAGCCTGGGTTTGACTGGCATGCCCGAGCCCACCATAGGAACTCCTGTTTTAAGCATGGGATTAGTGGTATTTCTGTTTCTAAGCTGTGCCTGTGTTGAGACCATAAATTCTTTAGGTACCACTGTAACTTTCTCATATGCAGTCTGGCATGTGGGACCAAGATTATGCATGATGCCATGAAGCCCAAGGCCTGTAGAACTTTTCTTGCTGTTAGTTTGTTCTGCTTTGTTAATGCCAAGAAGTAAAGAGGAAGCTCTTTTTGTTTTTCTGCAGTTAGGAATGCCATCTGTTTTACTATGTCCAATTCCGCGCCCAAGAAGGTTCTTGTCTGGGATGGTATCAGCCTTGACTTTTGTAAACTGACTGTGTATCCCAGGGCTTGTAGCAAGTAAATGACCCTTTGTAAATCTGTTGTCAGTTTGCTTTTGTTGTCCGCTTGTAACAGGCAGTCGTCCAGGTATGGATAAATTTGGATTCCCTGTACTCTGCAGTGAGCGATTACTGATGCCAGGCATTTTGTGAATACTCTGGGCGCAGTAGATAAGCCAAAGGGCAATGCTGAGAATTGATAATGCTCTGATCCTGCAAGAAATCTGAGGTATCTTCTGCAATTTGGTCGAATGGGGACGTGCAGGTATGCCTCCTTGAGATCTAGAGTTACCAGCCAACACTCCTTGCCCAGCATGGGAAGAAGTTGCTGTAGGGTCAGCATTTTGAATTTTGGGACAATGATGTATGTGTTTAAGATGGACAGGTCGAGAATAGGTCTGCAGTTTTTCTCTTTTCTTAGTACTAGGAAAAGTCTGGAGTAGAATCCTTTGCCCTGTTCTGTTATTGGTACTCTTTCCACAGCTCTCATTTTTATTAATTCCGCTATCTGGTGCAGGGCTTCTATTTTTTGATTTGGGGGCAGGTTTGGCATTCCTCTTTTTACTGGTAAAGTGTGGAAGTGGAACTGGTAGCCTTGGTCTATAGTTTGCAAAATCCACTTGTCTTTTGTGATATAGTGCCAGTTTTTCGAGAATAAGGCTAACTTTCCGCCTAATGGTGCTGCTAATTGCTCCCTGGTAGACGGAGACAGAGCCAAGTCACTGTGATTGTCCGGTTGCAGTGGCAGTGGTTGTGTCTGTGCCTTGGTTATTGCCTTGCCACTGTCGTCCTCTGTAGGCACCTCCTCTGGATTGATTTCTGCCCCTAGAGCGTCTGTTCCTGCCCCTTTGTGATCTTGTGGAGTCAGGAAAGGACCAATTTTTGGCAGGCCAGTTCCTGCTAAACCTTGGGGGCTGAACCTGTAGGAAATCTTTAACTGTTTGTACAGATTTTGCCTTCTCTTCCATTTTCTTCATTACCTGCTGGGCAGGTTCCCCAAAAAGACTGGTCTTATCCATAGGAGCATCCAATAGCTTAGCTTTAACATGATCCGGTAAGACCTGTTCTTTCAACCATGCATGCCTTCTTATCACTGTGCCAGTCATGGCTGATCTAAATGAAGCCTCCAGTGCATCATAGCCACATTTTAAAGAATGGTTACTAACCTGTTGGATGTTATTCACCATTTCTAATACATATTTCTTATCTAAAGATTCATCAGAGGACAGCTTTTTAATTAACTGATCAAGCATAAACTCTTGGTATTGGATCATGTGAAACTGACAGTTTAAAGCTCTAGCTGAGAGAGTAGCAGAGGTGTAGACTTTTTCTCCCATCTCTCTAAGGACCTGGATTCCCTTTCAGAAGGAATAGGGTTTTTGCTGTGGTCGAGGCTACTGCCTTAGGCCCCTGGGATATAGTTTCGGGGTCTGCAAGTGGAGCCTTGTATAGGTGGTGATGAGTGTCTGGCACCCTGTAAAATCTATCTGGTTTGGCAGGGGCTGGAGGTAAAGAATCAGGTGCAGTGCAGACATCATTAAATGCATCGTCCACAACAGACAGGACAGGAGGTATAGCTAAGGGCCTATGTTGTGGTAAGTGCAGAAAAGTCCTAAGCCTTTTTCTTGAATCAGAGAAGTCTTGTCCCTGCCATTGGAATTGTTCTCTCATGGCATGTAAGGTTTCCCAAAGGAGAATTCCTCTGGTGGAGAGGCAGCTGGAATGGATTCTTCAGCATCTGAGTCTTCATAATTGGAAAAAGGAGCCTCTGGCTGGTCTGTAATGTCTGAGTCATCCACAGAATCATCAGAGGACACAGGCTCGGGGGGCTCTGCCCTAGGTCTCTTTTCTGGGGGCTGAGAGGCCCTGTCTGGGTGAGATTGGGATCCCCTAATTAAGGATATTAAATCTTCTGCCAGAGTAAGCATTTGTGAACTAGAAGTGGGCCTGAGTGAGGGTGGTTTAACAGGCACTGATTTAGCTGATTTGGCTGCTTTAGCCCTGGCAAAGGCCTTAATAGACATGGCTGCAGGAGGCCTTGCAGCACCACGTGCTGGGGTAGAGATATCCAAGGGGATGGTGTCTGATAAATCAGTAGGAACCACAGTTGTAGGCAAAATTTCTGGGGCCGATTCAGGTAAGGTAGCAGGAGCCTCAGTAGTAGTCATGGATTCGGCTGAAGATTGACCAGTTTTCTCGGTTTCGGCCGAAACCGAGACACTCGCGGCTTGCTTCACCGTGGTTTCGGCCGAAACCGTGGACCGTGAGTGTCGGTCTTTTTCTTTGCGTTTTTTAACAATTTGGGTAGTCGGAGGATCCGACGGCATAATGTACGCAAAATCTGAACCGAAAAACTGTTCAGCAAACTCCGACCGACGCCTAAGCGTTCGTCGGTTGAAGGAAGCACAGGCCGAACAGGCTGCTACGTCGTGGTCTGGGCCTAAGCAAGGCAAACAGTAAGAGTGGAAATCTTTATGAGGTATTTGTTTCCCACAAGTTAAACAGTTATTGACTTTTTCTGACATCGGCTGAGGCAAGAAAGAGTCCCCAACGGGTACTTAGCTTTTAGAAGTCTTCGAAGTAGTATTCGGTAGTAGTTATCTCTGGATCTGACCGACCGGCACTTGCGAACAGCTTCTGCTTCGGGCGCCACGCGGCAAGAAAGACTGAGGAAAATGGCGTCGGCTGATGCCTTTATACCCGAAGACCAGCAGAGATGACGTCGGGTGAAGTGCGACATCAGCCGAAGCCGGACCCAGACTTTGGAATCCGGCCGACCGAAGGGCTGCCTGACGACAGGACAACCCATTTGTTATGACTGCAGATGCATCCATGAAGGACATCTGATAATGTGATCCAGACATACAAAACCTTAAGAAACACCTGAAGCCTGGATTAATATGCATGTGATGAAGCATTTTTTTACCTCTAATGTTAAGAGGAAATTTAAACAAGGAAGAGGTAACAGGTAGTGGTGACAGCATTTTTAACTTGGGTACTATCACAAATAGGTTTAGAAAAGAAAGCTCCAGAACTGGTCTCCAAACATTTTCTTTTCTTTGGCACTAAAAAAATCCTTAAATAAAAGCCTTTCCCAACTTGTGAAGGAAGAACTCGCGCTATCACTCCCTGCAAAAGCATCTGTTGAAAGGCACAAGGAAAAAGAGTCTGGTCTGGTGGTTGCGGAATCACCCCCTGGGAAGGAGGTATTTCCTCCCACTGCTATCTGTAACCTTGATGAATGATGTTCAGAAAAGAAACCATTTGTCGGAAGATATCTGTTGCCAAAGAGAAAAGTGAAGATTCAGACATTCTGGAAGGGACCAAAGACTGCTACAGTGTGTGTGAGAGAGAGAGAGAGAGTGTGTGTGTGTGTGTGTGTGTGTGTGTGTGTGTGTGTGAGGGGGTGGGTGGTGGGAGTGGGAGGTTAAGTTCCTTTAAATAGTCATTTTGGCTTGTTGGACTGTCCCCGGTTTTGGGGTGTTCCTTAATTCTTTTGGACCCCCAGTCATTTCTTACTAAAAATCTGCTGACCTGCATTTTGGTGAGACTGTTTATTTTGTTTTTTGCTGAAAATGAAAGAACAGTTATAGAATCTTTTAGAAATTTTTGAAAAGGAGGACTGAAATATATAAGAAGTTATGTACTCACCATAATGTTCCATGTTTGTTGTACATCTCTCCTATATTCTTGTTGGTTGGGTTCGGAGCCATTCTCGGCTCCGACTCTGCCAAATACTAAAGCTCGAGAGCTTCCACTGGCTCATGGCTAACCCCTATCTCATGATGCTCTGGGCCAAATCCCCATATCTCGTTTGCCGCTCAAGCATCGAGACTGCTGTCGGCGTGGCTCGTTGGCTAATCAGATTACATTTATATTTTTTCAGTGTTGTTTCCTTGATTTTTTTGTCTCTCTTCTACTTTAACAGTTATCGTGAGTCTGCATTAGGTCTTGTCTCTATCTTTTCCTAGTTTAAAGAGCACCATTTAAGTTAGAGGGCTCTTGCAGCCTGTTTGAGTTAGAGGGCTGCTCTCCCTCTCCTTTTTCTTCAGTGTGTTTTTCCTTTTTGAGAATCTTTAAACTAGAAGTTTCTCTTTCTTCCCCTATCCTAATCATTGAGAGTACCATTTAAGTTAGAGGGCTCTTGCGGCCCGTTTGACTTGGAGGGCCGATCCCTTCCCTCTTTTCTTCTGTCAAAAAAAAAATCTTTCCTATAAGATAGTTTTCTGCTTGTAGTAGTTGTTTTCACTTCACTTGTCTGTAGCTGTTATATCTTGGATAATGTCTAAAGAAAAAGAAAAAGAGCATCGACAATCTGGGTTTAAAAATTTTAAATTTTGATAGAAAATTTTGGGAAGAATTCTGTCAGACTGATAGCCTGACTGAGGTTCTTTTCAGATGCCACCTTTGTGAGAAAGTTAGGATTCATTCTTAGTGACGCTCTGTCCTGATGACAAAAAAGATATGGAGGTCCATAGGATAAGGCCTTCAACTCCAAAATCCTCTTTGTGGAAGTGAAACCCACCATAAAGAGTTTTCCAAGAAAGACATTTTAAATCTATTGTAGCAGCAGGCTCGAAAGGGGCTTGAGTTAAAAGTCTGAAGTATGATAGTATTGCCTCAAGGGGGAACCACATCCTTCACAGGTGGTGTTAAAAGGAAGGTTACCTTCAGAAAGGCTTCTGAAATCTTTAGGATAGCAAAATACATTTGAATATGCCCAATATGAACGTTGGCAATGGATGCTAACTGTACCTTGATGGTTGAGAAGTTAGATATTTTTTTGGAAAAATGGAAAAGCCCTGTCAAAAAATCCAGAATGGATGGAAGAGGGGCTAAAAAGTGATCTATCTCTCTGGAAGAAGCCCAAATGGTAAACATTCTCCATTTGCTGAGATAGTATTTGGCTTTTGTGAAGAAGTCAAGATGTAGATCACAGGAGTTAAAAGCCACCACTGGAATTGGAGGAACCATGCAGTTAATTTCAGGGTTTTTAGGTCTCAGTTAAGGCTGATTGGATGGATGACTCAGAAGATCTGGATGATGACCCAACACCCATGGCAGATGTACTACATGAGGTCAGAGGAAGTGAAACCAAACTTGCTGGTGACAAAAAGAGGCAATAAGAATAACTCTGACCTTGTACTTTCTGGCTTTTTGAAGAAAATTTGTTATGAGAAGAATGGGAGGAAAGCATACAGGAGACCCAGGGGTCAATTGTGGACTGGAGTATCCATCTGTTTTTGGCCCTGTGGAAGGATCAGGGCAAAATAAGTGCTGCGCTTGTTGCTTAGGTGTGAAGCAAAAGGATCACAGCAAGTTAACATGGAAATTTGTGTCATCACTGTCTGGATGAGGTTGGAGGTAGAAGAATGTATCTTCTCAATTTGTCCACCAGCACACTGGAAGACCCATAATGTGCATTGCAATGAGAAAATGACAGGAAGACAGTACCCACTGCTACACTCTCATGGTATTCTGGCAAAGTGAATATAATTGGATTCCTCCCTGCATGTTGATATATCAGACTACTAACATGTTGTCTATCTGGATGGAGATCACACCCTTGGGGAGGCAGTCCTGAAACGTTTGCAGCACTAACATGACTGCCCTCATCTCCAAGACACTGATGTTACCAGCTTCTGTAGGTGACCAAGAACCTTAAACCGTCTTCTCTTCAAAATGCCCCAACCCTAAAAGGGAAACATCCATGGTTACCACTCCTACTGGACATGGTAGGGAGAACAGTCAACCCTCTGAAATCATGGGAGAGGTCAACTACCAACTGACGTGTTTCCTGCAAATTGGTGCAAGTTGAATCTATACATGTAATGGGTGATACATCTGGGACCACTGAACCAAAAGGGTCCACTGTAGGACCTTCATATAGCATCTTGCTAGAGGAACTAGAATGATTGAAGATGCCATTAAGCCCAGCAGCCCGAGAATAAGTCTTGCATGGAGAGTGGGGTGGTGAAGAACTTGAGAAGCTACATGATGCAGGGATAATATCCTGGATTGCAGTACTTTGGCTGTCTGATAAGTTGTATACAGGTGGCATCAGATACACTCTATTTGTTGCGCTGGTATTAGCTGACAATTTGCAGGACTGACTGTAATCCTCAACTGTAGGGTAAGGTGAAACAAGATGTCCCTGTGCTGAACCAGTAAAGCCCTGGTTAATGTGGTGAGGAGACAATCGCCTAGATATGGGAATACCTGGAAACCCTGCTATCTAAAATAAGCTGCTACCACTGCCATGCATTTGGTGAACATACTGGGTGAGGGGTGGGAGTGCTGTGGTGCGACCAAAAGGCAGTGTCTTAAACTGAAAATGACTGGCTCCTAGATGGAAATGGAGAAATCTCCTGGACTGCCTGTCTTGGCCTAGCCCTAAGCAGCATCCTACCTTCACCAAGAATGTTACCACAATGCCAACAAAAAATAATTGACTTCAACAACTGGCTTAGTTTCTGGGGTCATTCCCAGGGGATCCAGTATCTGTCTGCCTGGGATGATATGGCTGACAGGCTTTGATGCTTTGCCAAAGATGGCCTCCACCTGTCACCACTGGGATTCCAGATCCTGGCCAAGGCTCTCGCCTCCCTCATTGTGCCTTTTCAAGGCAATGTCCCAAAGACAAATCTTCCAACATAAAAGATTTGTCAAAAGGCAAATTGAAGATCATGCTGCTTAATGCTAGGAGTCTTAACCTGGAGGCTCTCCTGCAGTGGAAGATGCCAATGTCTGTGCAGTCACGGAAACTTGGTTCAGAGCTGAAGACAGCACCCCTGCCTTATGAGGCTATACTTTATTCCACACATTCCGGCTCCAAAATGAGGTCAGGAAGACTAAGGGTGGTGGAATCTCTTTCTTCATTAAGGACAGGCACATCTCCAGACTGGTTTGCCAGCATGACGCACTGGAACTACTCCAGGTGCAACTGAAAGTTGGCAAGACACCCATCCAAGTTATAGCCAAATAAATACCCCCATCCATGACTCAGGACACTCATTTCTCCTACCTGGATCTACTTGACTCCATCAAGGTACCCCCTAATACCCTGATCCTTGGTGACTTCAACTACCCCACCATACACTGGGTGAACTATTCCTGCACTAATGCACTCACTCAACGATTCCTTGACTTCATCACTTCTAATGCACTAGACCAGCTTGTCTCATCCCCCACAAGGGGAGATAACATTCTGGACTTGGTTCTCACCAACATGGGTGACCGCTGCACCACTCCCATAGTATGTTCTTCCCTGATGAGATCAGATCATCGGACTGTCTCGTTCGAAGTTTCTATCCCACCCACATCTGCAGCTGTAATCAAGCTAAAAAACTCCTCAAAAGCTGACTACAACCTCCTAAGGGAAGGTATCTGTAGCTTCACCCCCCCCCCTCAAAGGATGCAGACAACTATGCTGAACAGTACACCAATGCACTATACAAGCACCTGTACAACTGCATGGACGCCATTCCCAACAAAACTAAAACCTGCTCCTCAAGGAAACACAAACCTGTTTGGTGGACATTCTCTATCAAAAGGCTTTACAACAAAAGGAAGAAACTGTTGTCCAAGGGCAAAAAGGAACAAATTCCAAATTGGAAAAACTACCTCCTCAGCCTCAACAAGCAAATTAGATCACTAGTGAAAACCTCCATGGCCAATTATGAATCAAAACTAGCCTCCAAATCAAAGGAAAACCACAAAGCCTTCTTCAGTTACACCAAGGGCCTCCATGGCAAAGCCTAGGTTTGTTCTGAATTAGTACTTAACAGTATCACCTACACTGATCCTGTTGACTCAGCCAACCTGCTAGCAAATAGGTTCTGCGCAAACTTCACTCCCTGTCTCCCTTCCCAAAGGCCCTTTCGATATCCCTGATACTTGTCCCGCACCTCAGAGCTCCGTAGATCAAGTGTTAAAGGCCCTATCCAAGCCAAGGAACATAGCTTCCATAGGACCTGATAGTATCCCAGGCTGTATTCCTCACCAGTTCCAGCAAGAACTGGCTTTGCCATTGAGCACCTTAATCAACCACAGCCTAAGTACATGCTTCATCCCAGCAGAGTGCAGAGCTGCCATTGTCATTCCCTTGCACAAAGGTGGTGCCACTACTGACCCTGGAAACTATCACCCCATTAGCTTGACAAGTCTGATCTGTAAAGCCATGGAGCATATTATTATGAATTCATAAACAAGGACATAGGCAATCTCCAAGCACTTGACTCCACCCAGTTCAAATTATTCAAGGGCAAATTTTGCCTATTGAAGCTGGATGACTTCTTTGAGATTATCACTATAGACCCAGATGAAGGAAAGTCAGTACATAAAATTTACCTTGACTTGGTCAAGGCCTTTGACACAATCCTCCACTCAGGCATCATTAAAAAGCTAAGACAACTTTGCGTAAATCCCTATCTCACCAGGTGGGTGGCCAACTGGCTCACCGACAGGACCCTCAAGGTCAAAATACAAAATACACGCCTCCACCTCTGATAGCAGACGTGTCACTAGTGGTGTTCCCCAGAGATCTGTCCTGGGACCCCTACTGTTTGGCATCTACTTCTCAGAGGTCCAAGCAAAGACAAAAGGCCTGTGGCCGACCAAGTTTGCAGACGACTGTAAGTTGGGTGCTGTCACTGACTCCCCAAATGATGTTAACATACTACAAGAGGGTCTCACAGCAACTAATGACTATTGCCAAAGTCATGGCCTCAAGCTAAATGCAAGAAAATGTATCATCCTACCATTCAGCAAAAACAAGGCCCCTACTGATTACCACATCAACGGCAAGCCCCTAAACACACAACCTGTGGTGAGAGACCTAGGTACTCAGGTTGATAACAATTTCACATTTGACCATCGTGTAGCGGCAGTGGTCAGAAAAGCCTTTTACTTGCTTCATCTCATAAGTAAATGGACTGCATCCAGAAAAAAGGAGGTTATTACCTCTCTATTCTCCTCCCTCATTAGACCAATAATTGAGGATAACACCCTGTTTGGTATGTACCGCTCCAAACATCTGCACCAACTGGAATGGCCGCAGAAATACCTCACAAAGAGAATCCATGGCCTCCAACATCTGTCATATGCAGACAGGCTCAAATCACTATTACTCTACTTGATATCGTACAGGTTGCTCAGAGGTGATCTATGTCTCACCACAAGGCAATCTCAGACCCTGCCCTACTAGAGATGCTCCATATCCATAAGTGTAACTCCTTGTGCATCACCCGTTCAAAAGGCCTGAATCTAATATGCGACATCAACAAAACATGCGGGAGAGACAAGTTTGTCTCCCAGAGGCTGTCCAGTCTCCGGAATAGATTTCCCATACACGTCAAACAGAGTACCTCACTCACCCTCTTTAAGCGCAACCTTGATGAGTGGATGGGGAACCACAAATTTGTCCCAGGGGTTCTACCTGTGTCCCTCATTGACAGAGGTGACAGGTGATGACAGGTTTCTTTTTGGGGATAAACTCATGGCTAAGCTTGTAAGGGCCCCAGGGCCATTAGCCTAGTAACCTCCTATGACACTATGATCCTATGATAGCAGACAACCTGCAGATCTACAGAGCACAGCCAGTTGTCCTTCCTCAGAAGAGATAGAATGGGCGGAACCATGCCCATCTGGAATGTTTCTGTTTCATGAACTAATTATGACGGCTTAGGTCCTACATCGGCCTTAGGTCCCCTGTTTTCTTGGGAACTAAAAAAAAAGGAATAGAATCTGGATCCTGGCTGGTTTGGGGGGACCTGCTGGACAACTCTTTTGTCTATCAGTTTTTTGACTTCTGCTGTTGTGGATTCCATTTTTATGTGGCAGAAAAATAAAGGGGAAAAACGTAGCCTATGGTGATTATGCTCTGCACCCATAAATCCTGAATGATGGCCTGCCAGGCTTGAGGGTGGATGGATACTTGCTCACTGACTACCTCCAGAGTACAATAGGGCAACCCTTTAGAAGTGCTGGTAGGGTTTCTCAGTGAAAGATCCACAAAACTCCTGACTTTGCTGTCTGACTCTGGGACAACATCTATTAAAATTAGTCCATCCTCTGCCCCAGGACTCCCTGTCTGCAGGACTATCCTGGCTAAATCCCTAGGCTTTCTAAAACCACAGCTTCTTCCCCTCCCTTTTGGTTCCTAATAAAGGTCCTTAGAGGGGCGGAAAAGTGGATTCTAACAGCAGACAGGGTCTTTCCTTCCTGTTCATTCCTGGTGAGAGTTTCCTTCACCTTTAGTCCAAAAAGACTTCAACAATCAAAGAAGGTGTTAATGAAGGACTTCCTGAAGCCTTCCACAAAGTCACACAAGTGTATCCAGGCATGGTGGATGGTGATGCCAGCTGCAGCTCTGGCTGTACCATCAGCTGCATTGGAGAGCAGATGCATGGATGTGTTAGACACAGACTTTAGGGTAAACAAATGGGACTCCACTGAATTTTGTATGCTCATCAGTAGGCTACCAGAGAGGGACTTGGTCAGCTTCTTTGTCAGGTTCCTCTGTAAAAGTGTCATATGGGCAGGGTAATTCAGCACTCTAAGTGCAAAAGTAGCTGAAGCGTATGTCCACTTCCAGAATCTGTCCAAACCCCTGACGTCCTGTTAGGGGAATTGATAGATGTGCTCTCCTCTGAGAGCTCCTTCTTTGTGGCTGCCAAGATAACCATGGTATCCACTGGGAGAACCTTGCTCCAGTGAATCCTAATCCTAGGGGGCAACAAAAATATTAGCTGGCTTGCATAGTATCGGCTTTAACACATCAGGTTCCTTCCACACTTGCTGTACAATTAGGGCTATACCACCTAAGAAGTAGAAAAGCCAGCCCCAAATGCCTCAAGGAAAGTACAGCTGTGTAAAATCTTGCCATAAAAGTAGATGTCTTTTCTTCCACTGTTGCAGTAGTCTTAACATCTGGGATTCCCTGCCTTGGGCAGCCTGATGTCTGGCCAGTATGCAAAAGCGTTAGGTTGCTTTAAGGTATGCCATACATCACACGTATGCTCCTCACGTAGCGTAGGACATAAAGGTGAGGTTCGGATGTACCATCCTCAGAACTGATAGCCCCAGTAGGAATGCCAGTCGAGAAATGAACCAGGGGGAGGAGGGAGGGAGTGAATACTGGAACAGTGAAGGAAAGGACATCTACTGTTATGGTGAGATTTTACACAACTGTACTATGTCCTTCCATTCACTGTTGCAGTATTCTGAACATCTAGGAGACTGCCACAGCTCAAGAAGAAACTTGGGAGGAGGAAGGACTAGCAGAGCCCTCTAGGAAGCCATGAAGGATAGACCTAGCAAAACCAGCTCTAGTTCTGGAGATTCCATCCAACTTGTGCTTGGTAAAAGTATGCACAGAAGTCCAGGTAGCTACTTCAAGAATAGAGTTAGTATCCACACCTTTGAAAAAAGCACCAGAAGAAGCCACAGCTCTAGTACAATGAGCCTTTACAGAAGAAGGAATGCCCTTATCATGAAAAGAATAACAAAAAGAAATAGTTTTAGAGATCTAAAAATAAACAGTTTGCTTGGATACAGCTAATCCCAGGGACTTAGGATGAAAAGAAACAAACAATTGATCAGATTTTCTAACAGACTTTGTCTTATCCAAATAAAATCTGAGTTGTCTATGCACATCCAAAATATGCAGCACCCTCTCACTGGCAGATTGTGGAGAGGGGAAAAAGTAGGCAAATGAATAGACTAATTACAAGACAACTCAGTAACCACATTGGGATTAAATGGAGGATTAGTATGCAAGGTCACCCTGTCCTTAGGAAACACCAAAAAAGAAGGACAAGCTATAAGAGCTTGAAGCTCAAACACCCATCTGTCTGACGTAAGGGCCAACAAAAGAAGAGTCTTCCAAGAGCAATGTTACAAGGAAGATAAAGCAAACAGGCTCAAAAAGCCTGAGCAAACTTCTCCAAAATTAATATCCCAGGGAGGAGAAACAGGCTTCCTGGGAGGCCTAATATGAAGGATACCTTAAGGAACTGTGTAGCTTCAAACCTAGAAGCTAAAGGAGGAGATAAAGGCAGACAAGCATAGACAGCTGACAAGTGGGCCTTAACAGAAGAATAGGCCAAACCAGCATTGAGCAATTTACACAAATAAGAAAGAACCAAAGGAACATCCAGGGTAAATAGATCCAGGTTACAAAAGAGACACGAAACAGAAAACCTCTTCCATTTGGATAAGAAGGATTTCCTAGTACTGGGTTTCCTGGTCTTCTGTAGGACCCTAAGTACTCATCAGAAAAAAGGTATCTATGTGGAATCAAAATCCTATCACCCACAGTGTCAATTGAAGAGTGGCCAGGTGGGATGGATGAGAGATCTCTTGTCTTGTATCAGTAGGCCCACTCTGTGAGGTAACTTGTGATGATTGCCCTTGGTTAAATGCAGAAGAAAAATGTACAAATGCTTTCTAGGCCAAAAGGGAGTCACCACCAAAATTTTGGGAGCATCCAGTTGAATTCTGAACAGACTTTTGTAATGAGGGGAAGGGAAGAGAATGCATAAAAAAAAATCCCCTTCCAAGAAAAAGAGAGGGTATCCACCTTCCACACCAGAGGATCTGGGACTCTGACACAAAATAGAGGAAGTTGCCTGTTTTTGTCTGTTCAGAGGGAAGGCAAATAGATCTACTTAAGGAGTGCTTCACTGGTGGACAATGACCAGAAACACATCCCTGTGAAGCACCCACTCATGGGATTGAGTTAAGGACCTGCTCAGAGTGTCTGCCAAAATGTTTTGACCTGAGGGAATGTAAACTGCCTGAAGAGTCACATGATATTGGACAGCAAGATCCCATACCAGGTGTGTCGACCGGCAAAGAAGGCAAATCTTGCTCCCGCCTGTTTGTTTAGGGTCTATATTATATCATTGAACGCTTAAAAAAGCGAACGCTGATTGATCGACTTAATTTAAGTGAAAGCTTACAATTCCCGATCCAAAACACATACACACAACACAAGCACACCAAACAAACAGAAATCCACACACATACACCTAAAATCTGATACCTAACCCTACACTAAACTATGCACACGCCACAAACTACCCACTTACCTTAACCCAAACCCTAACCCTATGGTCCGTCACTATCGCACACTCACCTCACCTGCTCCCTAACCCTAACTCACTTAAATCCGCCCTAACCCTCATGTCTACTCAATCGCACACACACCTAACCCGAGCCCTAACCCTAACTTACCTAAATCACCCAAACACTCACATTCACACAATCACACACATACCTGAATCTGACCGGTAACTTTCCACCATAACATTGAAAATACCGAAGCAACAGAAACGGACAACCAAATTCTTTCCCTAGGAAAAAATTTGAGTTTCTGCTGCTTCGATATTTTGCAGTTTCGCGAAAATAAGTTTGATCAATCAGCGTTCGCTTTTTTAAGCGTTCGAGGATATAATATAGACCCTTTGTTTATATACCACATCACTGTGGTATTGTCTGTGAATACCTTGACAGGTCCTGGTGAAAAGAGGATGAAAAGCCTGAAGAGCCAGCAGAAGGTATCTCATCTCTTTGACATTGATACACTCCTTCTGTTGAAGAGGTGACCACATCCCCTGCACCTTTAGGGAGCCAAAAGCTGCTACCAATCCCACGTCTGAAGTGTCTGTGAACAGTTCCTGAGAGGGAAGGGAGGGATGAAATGGGGGCCCTGGGTTTAAAGACAACAGCTGCATCCACCACTGAATTTTCTTCTTGAGACAAGGTAGAAGAGGAACTACAAAGTTTAAAGGATGTGCATGATGAAGCCAAACTGAACTCAGAGGAAACTGAAAATTTCTCATATGGAGTTTGGCCACAGAGAGTACAGGGATGGTGGAAGCCATGAAACCCAGGGCTCTCAGAAACTCCCTGGCTGTAACAGAGGTCAGAGGAAGAAGAGTTTGAAAGAAGGAAATGAGAGTTAAGGCCTTGACAAGAGGCAGGGATGCCAGCATAGGCACTGTCTGAATCCTGCAACCCAGAAAAACATGGTCCTGAGAAGGAGTCAGAAAATACTTTTTGAAGTTTATTGTGAACCCCAGGGTCTGAAGAAGAGAGATGGCAAAATGAAGATGTTGCAAAAGGATCTCTGGAGAGGATGCCTGAATCAGCAGGTCATCCAAGTAAGGAAATATCTGGATCCCCTGAAGCCAACAAAAAACAATCACATGAGTGAGGCATTTGGTGAATACCCTTGGCTTAGTAGAAAGGCCAAAGGGCAAAGCAGAGAACTAAAAATGCCAAGAAGCAACAGAGAAATGCAAAAACTTCCTGAAAAGGGATGGACTGGAATATGGAGATAAGCATCCTTCAGATCCAGAGACACCATACAAGTCTGATGAAGCAAAAGAGGGAACAGAGTCTGAAGGAACAACATTCAAAAAGTGGGCAACTTCAGAAAAGTGTTTATAGGTTCATAGGTTCATACTAGGCTATCTCCCCTAGGGCATTTATAAGCCTAGCCAGAGTGTGTATGGCTTTCGCCACCCATTTTAAATTAATTTTGCTATGCCCTTTTTGAGGTTAGTATACTGTGCCTCTGTCTAACAGTGACACAGAAGTGATACCCGGGGTAAACCTATGATCTCCCATCCACTCATCAAGATTCCTCTTGAAGAGAGTCAATGAGGGACTCTGCCTAACCTGGACTGGGATTTTATTCCAGAGTGAAGGGAGCCTCTGGGTTATGAATCTGTCCCTCCAGCATGTCCTATTTATTTCAATGCTGAGGTTTAAGTCCCTCGAGCCAGAGTTCGATGGGATTTGGATTTTCTGAGGTGCAGCATGTCCATTAATTCGGGTTGGACATGGCTTTATACGTCAGGCACAGATCGCCTCTGAGCAGGCGGTATGCCACTGAGTAGAGCTGGAGTTTCTTTAACCGGGCAGCATACGGCATCTGTTTGAGCCCCTTGATCCTCTTGGTAAGGTACTTTTGGGGTCTTTCCAGTTGCTGCAGGTGTCTGGTAAGGTACATCCCAAAAGGGGCATTGTACTCAATTATGGGCCTGATGAGGGATGAGTAAAGAGGCATGATGACCTCCCCTGATCTAGATGTGAATCCCTTCATGATTAGGTGGGCTATATAAAATGTTTTTCTAACCACTTTGGCCATGTGGTTGTCAAATGAGAGATTGTTATCAACTTGGGTCCCTAGGTCCCTAATTACTTCTTCTGTACTTAATGGATTACCACCTATGTGGTAATTTGTGGGCACTTTGTTTTGCCAAAGGGATGACTATACACTTTTTGGCGTTTAGGTTGAGGCCGTGGCTCTGGCACCAGTTGTCTGTTTCTATGAGGCCCTTTTGGAGGATGCTTGTGTCGGCTGGAGAGTCGATTATGGCGTCCAGTTTGCAGTCATCTGCGAACTTGGTCAGCCACAGTCCTTCCATGTTGGCCTGTACCTCCGAAAAATATATACCGAACAAGAGAGGTCCCAAGACTGAGCCTTGTGGGACACCACTTGTAACTGGTTTGGAGTCTGACATGGCTCCAGCTATTCTAACCATGTGGGTTCTGTCCTTGAGCCAGTTTGCAACCCATCTAGTGACATAGGGGTTTATATTTAAGCTGGTGAGCTTATCTATAATGCCCGAGTGGGGTACTGTATCGAAGGCTTTTGCGAGGTCCAGGTAGGCTGTGTGGACCACCTTCCCCTTGTCAATGGCCTTGGTGACTGTCTCAAAGAAATTGACCAGGTTTAAGAGGCAGGATCTGCCCTTAACAAAGCCGAACTGGGTAGGATCCAGTGTCTGTAGGTCCCCAATAGCTTTATTTATAAGGTCCATGATGATCCTTTCCATAGCTTTGCAGACCAAGCTAGTGAGACTTATGGGGCGATAGTTTCCAGGATCCGTTGAGGCACCACCTTTGTGGAGAGGGACCACTGTTGCTGTACGCCACTCTTTGTGTACATATCATGTAGTAAGGCTGAGATTGAACAGTAGTTTTAGGTTTGGGTTTAGCTCTTCTTGGAGTTCATGTAGGACGCAGCCCGGGACACCGTCTGGTCCCATTGATGCTGTGTTTCTTGCTTTGGAGAGGGCAGCTCTTACCTGAGCATCTGAGATGTCAGGGGGGGCAGCACTCTGCTGGGATAGATATTAGCCCTTTTAGGTTCATAGGTTCATACTAGGCTATCTGCCCTAGGGCATTTATAAGCCTAGCCAGAGTGTGTGTGGCTTTCACCACCCCTTAGGATGAGAATACTATACCCATTAGTTTGCTGTGCCTCTGTCCAGAAGTGACACAGAGATGATTCCCGGGGTAAACCTACGATCTCCCATCCACTCGTCAAGATTTCTCTTGAACAAAGTCAGTGAGGGGCTCTGCCTCACATGGACTGGGATTCTGTTCCATAGTGTAGGGAATCTCTGGGTGATGAATCTGTCCCTCCAGCATGTCCTATTTATATCCGTGTTGAGGTTTAAGTCTCTTGCTCTCGTGGCTCTGGTGGATTTGGATTTTTTGAGGTGGAGCATGTCCATTAATTCCGGGTTGAACATGGCCTTATATGTCAGGCACAGATCACCTCTGAGCAGACGGTATGCGACTGAATAGAGCTGGAGTTTCTTCAGTCGGGCAGCGTATGACATATGATTGAGCCCCTTTATCCTTTTGGTGAGGAACTTTTGGGGTCTTTCCAACTGCTGCAGGTGTCGGGTAAGGTACATTCCGGATGGGGCATTGTACTCAATCATTGGTCTGATAAGTGAAGAGTACAGGGGTACAATGACCTCTCCTGATCTGGATGTGAATCCCTTCCTGATCAGGTGGGCAATGTAGAAGGTCTTCCTAACCACTTTGGCAATGTGAGTGTCAAAAGAGAGGTTACTGTCAACTTGGGTCCCCAGGTCCCTGATAACGTCTTCCGTGTTTAATGGATTACCACCTATGTGGTAATTAGGGGTTACCTTGTTTTTCCCAAAGGGTATGACTATACATTTTTTGGCATTTAGCTTAAGGCCATGGCTCTGGCACCAGTTATCCATTTCTATGAGACCTCTCTGGAGGATGTCTGTGTCTGATGGAGTGTCAATTATGGTGCCCAGTTTGCAGTCATCTGCAAATTTTGTCAGCCACAATCCCCCTATGTTTGCCTGCACTTCAGAAAAATAAATGCCGAACAAGAGGGGGCCCAGGACTGAACCCTGTGGGACACCGCTCGTGACTGGCTTAGAGTCTGACATGGCACCAGCAACTCTAACCCTGTGGGTTCTGTCCTTGAGCCAGTTTGCAACCCATCTTGTGACATATGGGTTTACATCTAAGCTGGTGAGCTTTTCTATGATGCCTGAGTGGGGTATTGTGTCGAACGCTTTTGCTAGGTCAAGGTAGGCTGTGTGAACTGCCTTACCCTCATCAATGGCCTTAGTGACTGTTTCGAAAAAGTCGACCAAGTTCAAGAGGCAGGATCTGCCCTTGACAAAGCCAAATTGGGTAGGACCCAGTGTCTTTAGGTCCCCAATGTCTTTATTTATGAGTTCCATTATGATCCTCTCCATAGCTTTGCAGACAAGGCTCGTCAAGCTTATGGGGCGGTAATTTCCAGGGTCCAGAGAAGCACTGCCTTTGTGGAGTGGGACCACAGTTGCCGTCACGCCATTCTTTGGAGTGCGTATCCTGTAGTAAGGCTAAGATTAAACAGCAGCCTTATGTGTGGGTTTAGTTCCTCATTGAGTTCGTGTAGCACACAGCCGGGGACACCGTCCGGTCCCATTGATGCTGTGTTTTTTGCTTTAGAGAGAGCAGCTCTCACCTGGGCATCTGAGATGTTTGGGAGGCTAGACTCTGGTGGGATAGATATTTCTCCTTTTGGGGGGAGGGAGGAGAAATTTGCACTGAACCTGTCTGCCAGTATGTTGGCAATGTCTGTGGGTTCAGTGATTTTTGTATCATTTTGGACTAATTCTGAGCATATCTGGGAGTCTCCACCCACGTTTCTAACATAGCTAAAGAAGGCCTTATGATTGTCTTTTGTGTCATTAGCGATTTTTCTCTCAAAGATGGCCTTGGATGATTTTATGAGTGATCGTAGTTTTTTGCTAGTAGTGATCAGAGATGCCTTCCCTTTTAGGGATTTTGCTCTGTCATGTAGTAGCTTTCTCCTCTTGTTGTAGAGTTTGTTAATGGCTGGGGTCCACCAGACCGGGCGCCTGCCTTTGATGGAAAGGGTCTTGATTTTATTAGGGATTGCTTGATCCATACATTCCTGGAGGTGCTCGTAGAAGGCATTTGTAAGGGATTCAGCAGCGTGGGTTGTGGTTTCCACTGGCTCGAGGGCCTTGAAGGATACCACTCCAGTCTTAAGAAGTGTGAAGTTTGCTTTTGAGAAGTTCTTCACTGTGGTCTTTTTTGCTGGGGTTGGGGGCGGGATGTGGATCTCCAGTGAGATTAATTTATGGTCTGATCTCACCAATGAGGGATATACTTCCGGTGTGGAGCATTTTGTCCCCATGTTTGTGATGATCAGGTCTAATATATTTTCTCCTCTTGTGGAATGGTGACTAGTTGTTCCATAGCATTTGAGTTTATGAACTCCAGGAACCTTTGGGCTAGGGTGTTGGGGCTTGAGTAATGTTCCCAGTCTATGTTTGGGTAGTTGAAGTCACCCAATATGATGGTGTTTGGAGAGACATTCATACTCTCCAGTGTCTTCAGGAAGGCTGTGTGGGTTTCCTGAGTTTCAGAGGGTGGTCTGTAGCATGCTACAAACTGTAGGGCAGTTTTACCTATGGTTAATTGCACCTGGATGGTCTCCGATGCTTAGTGCGTAGCCACTAACCTGGAGGTGTGGGTATCCTTTATGAATATGGATACTCCCCTCCTTTTGTGGTTCGGTCCGGATTTGGGGCCGGAACGCATGATATGAGGTATAACCTGATAGTGCTGGGGTGCTCTCTGGAGCCTTGAACCAGGTTTCAGTCACAGCACAGACATCAATGTTCTCCATACTGAGGAGGGCTTGAGGGTGCATCTTGAGGTTTAGACTTCTGGCATTGAGCAGTATTACCCTTAGTTTTTCTCCATTTTTGTTTTCTAGGGCGGTAGGTTTATCATTTGAGCCTTGCCTAAAAAAGGCACTATGGGGGTGGCAAGAGCCTTTGCCAGTATCCGGAAGCCCAGGGGTGACAGGTGCAGGCCGTCCCTTGCGAAGCAGCGTGGCTTGTCAAGCATGTCATCCCAGGCAGACAGACATTGGATCCCCTTAGAATGACACCAGTAATTAAGCCAATTATTAAAGCTGATCATTTTGTCTCTGTATTGTGGCATTGGTGGGGAGGGGAGTGAGAAATTTGCGCTGAACCTGTCAGCTAGGATGTTGGCAATGTCTGTGGGTTCGGTGTATTTTTTGTCATTTTGGACTAATTCTGAGCATATCTGGGAATTCCCACCCAGGTTCCTAACATAACTAAAGAAAGCCTTGTGATTATCCTTAGTGTCCTGTGCAAGTTTTCTCTCGAAGCTGGCCTTAGACGATTTTATGAGTGCCCGTAGTTTTTTGCTAATACTGATCAGAGATGCCTTCCCTTTTGGGATTTTGCTCTGTCATGTAGTAGCTTCCTCCTTCTATTGTATAGTTTGTTTATGGCTGGGGTCCACCAGACAGGACGTCTGCCTTTGGAGGATTGGGTCTTGGTTTTATTTGGGATTGCATGATCCATGCATTCCTGAAGGTGTTCATAGAATGCGTTTATAAAGGATTTTGTGGTCTGGGCCGTATTATCCACAGGCCCGGGGGCTTTGAAGGATTCCACCTTGGTTTTGAGGAGTGTGAAATTTGCTTTAGAGAAGTTTTTCACTGTGGTTTTCTGGGCATGGGGTGAGGTCGGGATGTGAATATTCAGTGAGATTAGTTTATGGTCTGATCTTACCAGTGAGGGATGAGAGAGGTCTAGAATAGGCTGCCAAATACCCTCTTTTCTAGGTACTAGAAACATCTTGGTGTAAAACCGCCTGCCCCTTTGGGAAACAGGCACCTCCTGAATAATACCTTGAGTCAAAAGGTCTCAAAGCACCTCTGGGAAAAAAGGGAGTTGCTCCTGAGGGGGCTGAGGAATGCCCATAAAAGGAGGAAGGGATTTCCACCTCATGAAATATCCTTGACGAATAATGGAGAAAACCCAAGAATCCTAACTTATCTAAAGCCAAACAGGAAGAGAGAGAGAGAGAGAGAGAGAGAGAGAGAGACAGAGGTGAAGAGAAAGAGGAACATGGCTAGGAAGAAACGAACAGTCAGACAGCATCTTATTTATCTGGAAAGGAAGACTGCAGAGTCTCTGAAGTCTGAGTAGCCTTAGCAGGAGGAGCCCACTTGCCACTCTTTGTGCTCTTCTGAGGAGGACATGATTGCCTGCAAACAAAGGCTGGTTTATTGGGGTAGTTTCTCTGAAATTTAGGAACAGGAGAAACAAAAAAAAAGTTAGGTACTCATCATAACATTCCATCTATATTGTCAGTTTTTCATCTCTCCTCGGATTCAACTCTGTCGTTAGCAAGCTCGTGGCAATCAAAAAAGCTCATGAGTACCTCTTTTTACTTGCAATGCATCTGTTCCCATTACCTCAGCTCTTGTTTGCTAAGATTATATTAGTAGGAAGAGACAAGTTAGTTTTCAACACACAAAGATGCCTTAAGTGATGTGATTTCTGGAGTCTAATAAAATTTACCATTGTCCTAGAAATCATCCTCCCGTTTGACCAGGCATCTAAGGATGAGGGTTGGAGGGTGGGATTGTGAGGAAAGATGAAAAATTGACAATACAGATGGAATGTTATGGTGAGTACATAACTTCTTTATCTGATAATGTCAATTTTTCTTCTTCTCACATGTGGGACAGAGTCCCCAGCTACCTTTATCCAGGGTGGACTCACGGGAGAATATTCCTCAGAACCATCACGCCAAAGGAAAGCCTTCCCCTGAAGACCAAATCCAATTTGTAATGAGTAATAAAGGTATGACGGTTTGCCCAAGTGGCTGCTGTATAAATATCATCCAAGGAAGCACTGAAGTGGAAGACTGCAGATGTGGCCATTACTCTAGTAGAATGAGCCCGAATGAAGTTGTCAGGCTTCATGCCTTTTGAAGAATAAATAAAGGGGATACAACTAGAAAGCCACTTGGATAAGGTAATTTTGGTAACTGGTAGGTCTAGGCCCTGCAAATGCAATAAAAAAGAAAAAGAAGTTATGTACTCACCATAACGTTCCATCTGAGTAGGTAACTTAATTTGTCAGCAACCTGTGGGTATCGGATTCGACCTGTATCCGAGCCAGCAGCTTTCCAAGCTAGAGATCTGAGCTCCAAGCTCCTCCCCCTTACCCATAACACCCTGCTACCTCCTTCCAATCCTCAGATCGCGTTTGCCCACCTATACCTCACAAAGACAAAATAACAACCTGAAGAATCCTAACTTAAGGATTAACAAAGGAGCTAAAAAAACATCCTAGGGTTCAGGTAATTAAAGAACCAGGTTAGGGGGAAGGAGGGAGGGTCGGTCGCTGACAAATGAAGTTACCTACTCATATGGAACGTTATGGTGAGTACATAACTTCTTTATCTGAAGTAGTTAACTTCATTTGATCATCAACCTGTGGGACAGAGTCCCCACCTACCAAAAAACTTGGGAGGTCCTCAAGGAAGGATATTCCGGAGCACTGCAGAGCTAAAAGCTGCCCTTCCTCTAGACATTAAATCCAATTTATAGTGAGAGATAAAGGTATGAGAGGATGCCCAAGTAGCCACAGAGCAAATGTCATCCAAGGGAACACTAGACCAGAATGCAGCATCTGTAGCCATAGAGTGGGTAGAATGAGCATGAACCCCTATAGGCTCTGGCAGGCCAGATAGTTTGTATGTGAGCAGAATGCAGTTAGAAATCCATCTGGCCAGAGTCACCTTCGACACTGGCTTACCCAAGAAGGGTTTTCCAAAGGAAACAAAGAGCTGATCAGACTTGCGGAAGGCAGCTGTTCTGTGTAAATAAAAACGTAACTGTCTATGAATTTCTAACAAATGAAGTTTGTACTCCCCTTTGTTTTGATAGTTAGGGAAAAAAATGGGAGATTAATGGACTGATTGATGTTTGCCTCGGAGGCCACTTTTGGTAGAAAAGATGGGTTAGTCCTGAGAGAGACCCTGTCCTTTTGGAAAACAAGATACAAGGGCTTAATACAGAGGGTCTGAAACTCCAACACCCTTCTAGCTGAGATAATAGCTACCAAAAAGGCAGTCTTCCAGAACAAGAATTTCAAATCAACAGAAGCTGCAGGTTCAAAAGGTGGTCCAGTCAGAGCCTGAAGGACCAAAGTTAGATCCCATGGAGGGACGGAGTTCCTAACAGGAGGTCTCAAGAGAAACGTACCTTTCAGAAAAGTCTTACAAATCTTGGTGGATGCGAGGGGATTGAGACTGTCTCCAATGTGAAAATGGGAGATGGCAGCCATTTGAACCTTTACAGTAGAAGAACTGGCCCCTTGGTGAAAAATATGAGATAGGAAATCGAGCACTGCTGGGATGGGAGCAGTGAAAGGATCCAAATTCCTATGAGACGCCCAAATGGAAAACCGCTTTCATTTACTACTGTAAACCTTCCTGGTAGAAGGCTTATGCGCCACTACCAGGATATATCTAACTGCAGACGAGATATCGGGAGTCCTAGCAACTAATGGAACTGGATCAACCAAGCTGAGAGCTTGAGATCGACCAGATTCGGGGATTTCATTCCCGAAGGATGAGATATCAGATCCGGGATGGGATCCAAGGTCCAGAAAGGAGCTATAAGATGAGACCGTAGGCATGGGAACCAGGCCTTGACGAGGCCAGAATGGGGCTATGAGGATAATCTTGTTCCCCAACCGACGAGCTTTCTGTAAGAATTTTGTCATCAATGGAAGAGGAGGATTAGCATAAAGAAGACCGGGTGGCCAAGCATGAACTATAGCATCTCTGGGGCTTTCCCCCGGAGGGGGAATTAGAGCAAAAAACTTGCTGCACTTCGTGTTGGAAGGTGACGTGAAGAGATCGCAGCAAGGCTGACCCCACTTGCGGAAGATCTGTTTCGCTACTAAGGGATTCAGAGACCACTCGTAAGGCGAGAGGATAGTTCGACTCAGTTTGTCCACTAGGATGTTGGACCGATCTGGAATGTGCGTTGCTAACAGAAAACGGTTGGTGGATATTGCCCAATCCCAAACTCTCATGGCCTCTCGGCAAAGAGGGTAAGACCTGGTCCCACCCTGTTTGTTGATGTACCAGACCACTGATTGTTGTCTGACTGAATTCCAATAGTCCCTGGAGGGAGAAAGGCATGAAGGGCTTGCAACGCTAGAAGCACCGCCCTCATCTCCAGAACACTGATATGCAGAAAGGTCTCTGTCTGAGTCCACATACCTTGGACAGTTCTGCCCGCATAATGCCCCGCCCACCCAAGGTGAGAAGTGTCCGTGGTCACCGTGGCTTGGGGTTGTGGCATAATAAACGGTTGTCCTTCCCGAAGCTCTTGAGATTGGAGCCACCACATGAGGGAATTTCTGCAAACTCTGCTGAGAGGAATCGGTAAGTCCAATGGGTGGTGAAGGATGGACCACTGAACCTGCAAAGTCCACTGGAGAACCCTCATGTGCAAGCAAGCTAAGGGCGCGAGATTGATTGCTGCTGCCATGGACCCTAAAGCTCTCAGGACTAACTCCTCTGACGGAGCAGGTGACTGAAGAACGGCTAAAACGTGTAAGGTCAAACTGCAAAGTCTGTCTGATGTCAAGAAGGCCTTGGTCTGAAGTGTGTCTATTCTGGCCCCTATGAACTCCAAGACTTGAACTGGTTGAAGGGATGACTTCTTGAAGTTTATGGTGATCCCCAATTGGGGCACTAGAAGTAGGAAGCAATCCCTGGCTAGGCAGAGTAAATGCCTGGTGGGGGCGGTAAGGAGCCAGTCATCTAGGTAAGGAAAAACCTGTATTCCCTGAAGTCTCAGGTGGGCTGCTACAACTGCCATGACCTTGGTGAACACGCTGGGGGCTGTGGTGAGGCCGAAGGGTAGGACCCTAAACTGGTAATGACTGGCCCTAGCCAAAAGCGGAGGAACCTCCTAGATCACCTGTCCATGAGAATGTGATAGTATGCATCCTTGAGGTCTATGGAGCACATCCAGTCCTTCTCCTGCAGAAGGGGCAGAATGGATTGAAGCGTGATCATCCGGAATTTCTCCTTGGCAATGAAGAGGTTCATTGTTGAAAGGTCAAGGATCGGCCTTAAGTCCCCCGGCTTCTTTGGCACCAAAAAGAACCTGGAGTAATTGCCTAACCCGGATTACACTGGGGGGACGTGCTGGATGGCTCTTTTTTCTAGCAGCTTTTTTACCTCTAAAGCTGCAGCCTGCCTCTGACTGGGTGGTACATCGGGGAGGCGCCTCGACTGAGGAGGCAGGTTTATGAAAGGCATTGAGTAACCTCTGGATATTATTCGAAGCACCCAGTGATCTGTTGTGATGGACTCCCACTGGGCCAAGTGCTTCGAAAAACGTCCCCCGACTGCCTCCAGAGAGGAGCAGTCGGGCAACCCCTCTCGGCTGCTGCGTGGGTTGGTCAGAAAAAGGTTTCTGCAACCCAAAATGTTTCAGCCACCCTCTGCCTCTGGGCCGGCGTCCACCTTGTCCCCCTCTGCCACTGAAGGACGAAGGGTCCGGAGCGTAACGGGACTGCTGAAACTTCCGGAACCACATCTTCTTTTGTCCTCTCTGGTTCCTGGAAAAGGACCTTTGAGGAGCCGAGAAGCGGACTCCGACGGCCGACAGCGTCTTTCCATCTTTCTCGTTCTGAACCAATGTGTCACGGACGGTCTTCCCGAACAGGGTAGAACCATCGAAGGGTGCATTCATGAAGGATGCCTTGAAAGGTTCCGCAAAGTCACAAAGCCGGAGCCAGGCGTGACCCCTTAAGGCGATGCTGGACCCGCTGGCTCTAGCGGCCCCCTCCGTGGCATGGGAAAGTAGCCGCATAGATGTGTTTGAAACAGATTTCAGAGTGGCCATGCGAGCCAAGAAAGTCTGTTTGTCCTCGGCCGACATGGACTCAGGGGGAGACTCGGCGTATTCTTTCACCAGATCCTGCTGAAGTCTAATTACATGGGCCAAATAGTTCAGCGCCCTTATGGAAAAGGTAGCTGAAGCAAACATCTGCTTCCCAATACGATCCATCATCCGAGACTCCTTATCAGGGGGATGGATCGAGGAACTATCCTGGGCAAGTTCCTTCTTGGTGGCTGCCGCCACCACCATGGCATCTACCGGGGAACCCTTACTCCAACCTGTCCTATACACAGGGGGACTAAGAATCCTATCTGGCCTCCTGGGGATTGGCTCTACAGTGTCCGGTTCCTTCCACACCCTGGTAGTGATGAGGTCAACCAGGGGGTCGGCCGGAGGGGACACCCATGAGGTAGACGGGCCTGCGTCGAATGCCTCCAGGAACACAGACACGTCCGAGGAAGGTTTTTGGGCTGACCACCCCCCCTTTAAGCGAAGCATTTCCATAATGTCTCCAAAGGAGACGTCCTCGGGGGGTGACCTGGAGGAACCTTCCCCTTCCTCCAAATCGGTGTCCTCCGTGAAATGTGGTACCCCCAGACAGAGGATGCACTGAGTGTGGCCATCCGCTGGGGAAACCTTATGGCCACACTCAGTGCACTTAGAAAAGATGGCCTTTGGGGCATCGGCCATGATTTCTACACAAAAAAACACACACGCGCCCTGTGTTCCTAAGGGAAAAGGGGAGGCCTACTAGGCTTTAAACTACGAGGGAACAGTAAATCTCAGGAGTTTAAATTAAGAAATTAACTAACCACACACAGCAAAAAACTAAGAAAGATTTTGACAAAAAAGACAAATTGCCTAAACACTAGGAGCTCGAAAAACTCGTGCTTGACAAAGCCACGGCAAACGAGATCTGGGGACTCGAAGAAGGTAGTAGGGTATTATGGCTTAAGGGGGAGGAGCTTGGAGCTCGGATCTCTAGCTTGAAAAGCTGCCGGCTCGGATCCAGGTCGGATCCGATACCCACAGGTTGATGATCAAATGAAGTTAACTACTTCAGATGTTATGTACTCACCATAACGTTCCATCTGAGTTAATTGTACTTCATTTGTCTTCAACCTTTGAGTTACGGATCCGTATCGGATCCGTCATGGCCGCATTTCCAGCATCTGATCCATGCTTCAAGCTCCTCCCCTTACTCATAATGCCCCATCTCCTTCCTCCTTTCAGATCGAGTTTGCCGTCAAAAAACATCACACATTCCCAACCTAAAAATACCTTGCCACAACTGGTAACTTGACAGTCCTGATCC
This sequence comes from Protopterus annectens, assembly GCF_019279795.1. Classification (NCBI taxonomy): domain Eukaryota; kingdom Metazoa; phylum Chordata; order Ceratodontiformes; family Protopteridae; genus Protopterus; species Protopterus annectens. Next base: position 1,405,829,355 of record NC_056743.1, on the reverse strand, counting down.
CAAGAATGACTATTGGCATTCCTGATGTAACCATCTCCATATATGGTCAGTATCACAGTGACAAGGCAGGGGGAAGGAGGGGGGACGGTTGAAGATAAACGAAGTACAACTACTCAGAGGGAACATTATGGTAAGTACATAACTTCTTTATCTGAAGTAGTTGGCTTCATTTGGTCTTCAAACAGTGGGATACTGTCCCCAGCTACCAAACACCTGGGTGGCCCTCATGGAATGACTATGGAGCCAAAAGATGCCCTGTTCCTGGACACAATATCCAATTTGTAATGTGAAATGAAGGTATAAGATGAGGACCAAGCAGCTGCAGAACAGATATCATCCAGCAAAACCCTGGACCAGAAGGCAGCTGAAGAAGCCACATGTGCCTTTCCCTGCCCCAGAGGGAAAATTCCCTTGGCAGAGTAAGCTCGGATAATACATTGTGAAATCCAGCAAGCAATTGTTACTTTGGAAATTGGTTTACCTAAGAAAGGTTTGGAATAATAAACAAATAACTGATCTGACTTACGAAAGGTTTTCATCCTATATAAGTAAAATCTCAATTGTCTATGCACATCCAGCAGATGTAATTTGTATTCCCACTTGTTTTGAAAATTAGGAAAAAAAAACTGTAAGACTGATTGTCTGACTGATATTCACTTCTGACGCAACTTTAGGAAGAAAGGATGGGTTGGTATGCAAGGACACTCCATCTTTGTGAAAGATCATATAAAGGGCCTTCATGGAGTTCATGACATCCTCTTGGCAGAAGTAATGGCGACCAAAAACGCAGTCTTCAAAGATAAAAATTGTAAATCTACAGAAGCTGCGGGTTCGAAATGGGGAGGGAAACTAAAGCCTGAAGTACCAAAGTAAGGTCCCACTGGAGCGTAGGATCCTTCACCGGTGGTCTAAGAAGAAAGGTACCTTTAAGGAAGGTCTTACAAAGTTTAGAAGAAGCCAAGGATGACATGTTTTTCCCCTTCATGAAAATTGGAAATAGCTGCCAAATGGACTTTGACTGTGGAGAAACTGGCACCCTGCTGAAAAATTCCTGCCAAAAACTCTAAAACTGCAGATACAGAGGCAGTAACAGCGTCTAATGCACTCTGCGAAGCCCATATGGAAAAAGGTTTCCACTTGCTACGATAAACCTTTCTAGTGGAAGACTTGTGAGCCGTCACCAGAATAGTCTTAACTGGGGATGATAAACCTGGAGTCCTAACAATCATGGGAACTTGTGCAGCCAAGCAGTGAGCTTCAGACTGTCAAGGTCTGGGTGAGGAATTCCTGAGGGATGAGAAATAAGATGCGGAACTGGATCCAACGTCCGTGGTGGAACTACTATGTGAGACCATAGGGAGGGAACCAAACTTGGCGAGGCCAGAATGGGGCAATGAGGATCACATTGCTCCCCAGCCTGCGAAATATCTGAAGAAACTTTGAAATGAGAGGAAGTGGGGGATAAGCATACAGAAGACCAGGAGGCCAAGCATGGACCAGTGCATCTCTGGGGGATTCCCCCTCAGTGGAGTTCACAGCGAAGAACTCGCTGTATTTCATGCTGGAAGGAGATGCAAAAAGATCACAGAAATGACAACCCCACTTTAGAAAGATTTGTTCCGCCACTGAAGGATTCAGAGACCACTTATAAGGCATCAGAATAGACCTGCTGAGCCTGTCCTCAAGAATGTTGGAACAACCCGGGATGTGCGTTGCAGAAAACAGCTGGTAGAGTTCGTCCATTCCCACACTCTCATGGCTTTTGCGACATAAGGGATTAAGATTTGGTTCCCCACTGTTTGTTGATGTACCAGACCACTGACATATTGTCTGTCTGAATCGCAATTGTCCCTAGAGGGAGATAGGCAAGAAGGGCTTGCAACGCAAGAAGGATCATCCTCATCTCTAGGACATTGATATGCAAGCTGGTTTCAATTGGGGACCATGTGCCTTGGACCGTCCTTCCTGAGTATTGCCCCCCCACCCTAGATGGGAGGCGTCCGTGGTCACCGTGGTTTTGGGAAAGGACTGAATAAAAGGGCATCCCCTGATTAGATCGGGGGACTGAATCCACCACCGAAGAGAGTCCCTGCATACTCAGGAGATTCAAATTGAATATGACAATGGCAGATCCTACAGGGACCACTGAACAGCAAGCGTCCACTGGAGAATCCCTATGTGTAGGGTTGCTAAGGGTAATAGATTGATTGTGGCCACCATAGACCCCAATGCCCTTAGTACTGTTCCTGCTGTCAGAACTTGGGCTTGAAGAATGTATAGAACATGCAGTTTGAGACTACATATCCTGTCTGGGGTGAGGAAAAAAAGAAGTTATGTCCTTACCATAATGTTCCATGTGGAGTGTTCATCTCGCCTTTGTTCTTACAAATGGGTGTCGGAGCCGATCCTCGGCTCCGAGTCGGCCGCTTAGCAAAGCTCTGCATCTAGGAGAAGCTCGAGACCAACCTACCTCCCACAATTCCCTCTGCCTCTACCTCAGATCTAGTTTGCAAAACAAGACCAGATCCAGCAATAAAAAGAAGTTATGTTCTTACCATAACGTTCCATGTGGAGTGTTCATCTCGCCTTTGTTCTTACACATGGGTGTCGGAGCCGATCCTCGGCTCCGAGTCGGCCGCTTAGCAAAGCTCTGCATCCAGAAGAAGCTCGAGACCAACCTATCTCCCACAATTCCCTCTGTCTTTACCTCAGATCTAGTTTGCAAAACAGCACCAGATCCAGCAACAATAATGTAAACATCCAATACATACATATACACAAAGAGCGTAACTCAAACCAGTAGCACTACAGAGAGAGACCAGCAGCGGGAGATAAACAGACCAGACCTCTAAACTGGACGTTCTTCCTGACCTGAGGGTGGGAATGTAAGAATAAAGGCGAGATGAACACTCCACATGGAACGTTATGGTAAGAACATAACTTCTTTATGTGAGAGTGTTCAATCTCGCCGTTTGTTCTTACACATGGGTAGCGTCCCTAGCTCCGTGACCCTGAGAGACTCACGGAAGAACGTTCCTGAGCACAGTGGAACCAAAGGTTGCTCTGTCCCTGGAAATTCTATCCACCTTATAATGAGTGATGAACGTATGTGGTTTAGACCAAGTGGCGGCCGCACAAATAGTGTCCAAAGGCAGGCGGGCCGCATGAGCCAAAGATGCAGAAACTGATCTAGTAGAATGTCCTTTTGGTTTGGTGGGCAAACTCTGACTAGAAGCAGCATAAACGAAGGTAATACAATCAGTCAGCCATTTGGAGAGAGTACGCTTCGTCACTGCCATGCCCTTTTTGTTGTCCGCAAAGGCTATAAAGAGCTGGTCTGCTTTCCTATGATCTTTCGTTCTATCTAGATAGAATCTGAGTTGTCTATGAACATCCAACTTGTGCAACATATACTCCAGCTTATTGGAATGATTTTTGAAAAATGTGGGAAGCTCAATGGATTGATTAATGTTATTAACTGAACAAACCTTGGGGAGGAAAGAAGGATTGGTGCGTAAAGATACCCTGTCCGGATGAAATATTAAATATGGCTGTTTAATGGAAAGAGCATGAAGTTCCGACACTCGTCTGGCTGAGGTGATAGCTACCAGAAAGAGAGTTTTCCAGGACAAGAACTTTAAGGAACAGGAAGAAGCTGGTTCAAAAGGTGGTAACATTAGCTGGGATAAAAGGAGGTTTAGATTCCATGGAGCTGTAGGAAACCTGACTGGTGGTCTAAGATGAAAGGATCCTTTCAAAAAGGCTTTACAAAGCCTATGAGCCATAATAGGTGCTCCATTCTCTCCTACATGAAAGTTGGAAATAGCAGCCAACTGAACCCTTAAGGTGGCAGTAGAGGCTCCCTGGTGAAACAGCATGGATAGGAACTCTAAAACTTTGTTTAGTGGAGCTATTAAGGGATCTAAATGCTGTGCAGTCGCCCAGTATACAAAACGTTTCCACTTACTCGTGTAAATTTTTGTAGTGGAAGCCTTATGAGAGGCTACTAGAATGTCTTGAACTGCCGGAGAAAGAAGATCAGACCTGGCTAAGAAGGGAAGCGGAGCAGCCAAGCTGCTAGTCTGAGGGACAGGAGCGACGAGTGGGGAGCTCCTGATGAATGGGTCAGTAGGTCTGGCACCGGGTCCAGAATCCAGGGCTCCCGTATTTGGTGTGCTTGAAGAAAGGGAAACCAAATCTGACGAGGCCAGAATGGGGCAATGAGAATTACAGTCCTTTCTAGATCCTTGGCTTTCTGGAGAAATCTCGGTATCAGAGGTACAGGGGGAAAAGCGTACAGGAGACCCGGGGGCCAATCGTGAATCAGAGCGTCCCTGGGGACATCCCCTGGAGGGGGTAACAGTGCAAAGTAGCTTCTGCATTTGGCGTTCATTGGAGACGCAAACAGATCGAAGCAAGGCTGGCCCCACTTGCGGAATATCATTTCCGCTATTGTCTGGTTGAGGGACCACTCTTGAGGTAACAGGATGGCTCTGCTCAACCTGTCCGCTATAACGTTGGATAACCCTGGGATGTGCGTTGCTATCAGAAAGCGACCCGTGGACTCTGCCCATTGCCAAATTCTCATGGCCTCTCTGCACAACTGGTAAGACTTGGTTCCTCCTTGTTTGTTTATGTACCAAACTACGGACATGTTGTCCGTTTGAACTGCAATAGTCCCTAGAGGTAGAAGGGAGGAGAAGTGTTGCAACGCTAGAAACACTGCCCTCATCTCCAGGACATTGATGTGCAGGTTGTACTCTAGATTGGTCCATTCGCCTTGGACTGTCTGTCCCTGAAAGATGCCCCCCCACCCTATCAGGGAAGCGTCCATGGTCACTGTGGCTATTGGTGTGGGTAACACAAACGGTCGGCCGCCGATGAGATTGCGATTCTGTAACCACCAAGACAGGTGTGCTTTGCAGGTGTTTGTAATGTGAATTTCGTGTGTCAGCGGTAACTGTTGGAACGACCATTGTGCGAATAGCAGCCATTGGAGAACTCTCATGTGTAGTCTTCCCATGGGAACTGCAATGAGGGAAGCTGACATGAGTCCCAAGACTTTCAGAACTAGTTTGGCTGGGGATTTCTTGGACAACAGAAGAAGAGATATGTGTTTTTGTAGGGAAGTTATTCTTGCAGAGGGGAGTCTTAGAAGCAAGGAATGGGTATCCAAATCTGCCCCTATAAATGAAATATGCTGTGATGGCTGTAAGGCAGATTTTTCGAAATTTATCGAAATCCCTAGGTGAACACAAAGGCTGAGTGTGTAGTCCCTGGCCTGTATCAGTCGACGCTCATGGTGGCAGTAAGGAGCCAGTCGTCCAGATATGGAAACACCTGGAATCCTAGGCTTCTCAAGTGAGACGCTACCACTGCCATGCATTTGGTAAAAACCCTGGGGGCTGAGGTTAGACCAAAGGGCAGGGCCTGAAACTGAAAGTGGCTGGCTCCCAGCCGGAAGCGCAGGTGATCTCTGGACGCTCTGGCCATTTTGATGTGGTAGTATGCGTCCTTGAGATCTACTGAGCACATCCAGTCGTCCTTCTGTAAGAACGGAAGGCTCGATTGAAGCGTGACCATCCGGAACTTTTCTTTCTTCACATAGGTATTGAGATTGCTTAGGTCCAGAATTGGCCTCCAGTCCCCTGTCTTTTTTGGAACTAAAAAGAACCTTGAGTAAGTTCCGGATCCTCTTTGGTCCGCCGGGACTGGTTGGATGACCCTTTTTTCTAGCAGCTTTGAAATTTCTATAGCTGCAGGTTCTCGCAGATGGGGCGGTACATCTGGGAATCTTTTCTGTGGTAAGGGGGGAAGCAGAAATGGAATTTTGTAACCTCTGGTAATAATGCTTTTTACCCAATTGTCTGAAGTAAGACTTTGCCAGGTCTGAGGGTATAAAGCTAAGCGACCCCCGACTGCCTCCAGAGCAGGACAGTCGGGCCTCCTCTCAGGAGTGCTGGAAAGGCTTCCCAGGGATAGTATCCCTGTCGCCTTGGTTCTGCGGACCCCCTCTGCCGCCAGGGTGGCGTCTTCCATTTCTGCCCCCTCCTCTGCCTCTGGGGTTCACAATAGGTGTAAGGGTATTGAGCTGTGCTGTAACTTTGTCCGAGACAGCAGCATCTGTATTACCCTGGAGGGTATCTCCCAACTCCTTGACTAGATCCCTCTGTAATCGTGTGAAGTGTGTCAAGTAGTTCAGCGATCGCATGGAAAAAGTCGCTGAACTGAAAATGCGCTTCCCATATCTGTCCATGGTCCTAGAGTCTCTGTTAGGGGGATGGACAGACGAAGAAGATTCGGACATCTCCTTTTTAGTGGCTGCGGCCACCACCATAGCGTCCACTGGAATTCCCTTAGTAAGGTATGACTTGTCCTGAGGGGCAGTTATGTATTTGTTAGGTTTCCTGGGAACTGGCTCCACTGTGTCAGGTGCCTCCCACGCCCTTCGAGCAATTAACTCCATCAACTCGTCGAAGGGCGGAGTGACCCAGGAGGAGGAAGGGCGAGCACCAAATGCCTTCAGCAGAACAGACTCATCCTCAGAAGGGGGTAGGGCCTGCCAATCACCTCTCTGCTTCAGGATCTCCAGGATGTCAGCAAAGGAGACATCCTCGGAGGGTGATTTTGGGGACCCTTCTAACTCATCTAAATCAGTATCCGATGTTAAAGATTCTTGTGGAGAATCTAAGTGCCTCCTCTTGCACAACTTTTTCCTCGGAACGTCATCGGGAGGGGCATCTGATGAGGCCTCCGAGGAAGAAGGGGCTCCCTCTCGGAGTGGCTGACACACTGGTGCTCTATGCTTATGGGTAGTCGTGGGTGCAGAAGTAGACAACGGACCTTTACGGGAGGGAGAAGTTGCTTCCGTTGACGTGGTTGTCTGAGAAGACAATACCTTCCTCATGAGGTCAAAGGCCCCCGGACCCCGAGCCGAGGAGTCCCCCGGTTCTGAAGAATGCGGAAGTATCTCCGACGCGGAGGCCAAGGGCATCGACCCCGAGGACGGAGCCGAAGTGATCCGTGCCGAGGCACCGAGGGGGAGAGTCGGCACCGAAACATCGGTTCGACTCTCAGTCCCGGAGCCAAGGATAGATCGTCGGCTCCGCAAGTCCGCTAACGGTTCCGACGGAGTCGAGGTCAACAGTGCCGACCGAGGAAGGGACGGTTCCGGCACCAAGGGCTCCACTATCATCAGATCAACATCTCCCGGCTCCGAAAGCTGAGTAGGCCTCGGAGGAGGATCAGATGGAGATAAGGGAAGGCCTTCGAGTCTCGACACCAATTGGGAGGAGACTGAAATGAGCTTGGACAGGGCCGTGTTCTCCATTAACTTCTGCACCACACGATCTACGTCGGTGTCGGAGAGGGGCCTGGAAGATCGGGTCGAAGGAACCGAGGACGGTACCGACCTCAATATAGCAGGAGGTGGAAGCTCCGACACCGGTTCCAAGACTCGAGGCTCAGCCACATTAAGAAGTTCGACACTCGGCCCCGAAGCCTGTGGAACCGGTGAACGAACCTTAAATGAAGAACTCGGAGCCGATGACATGGGTTCCGATGTCTTCGACCCCTTCGAGGACTTAGAAGCCTGGTCTGACTTGTCAAGCACCTCTTGGAAGGCAGGCTTCAAAAGACCTCTATCCATCAGCTTCCTGCGTCTATCTGTCATGACCCTTCCACTAAAAGAATGACAGATAGAACAGTCTTCTTGTAGATGGATAGGGCCAAGACAGTAGACACAGGAGCTATGTTTGTCTGGTTGTCAGTGACAGACATCTTTTGCCCACACTGACACCTCTTGAATCCAGATTTGGCTTTTTCAGACATATCCTGTGAGAAAAAAACTGTACAAATATCAAATAACACTTGTCAAAAATGATTAGATACAAGTCCACAAACACAGCAATAAAAATTGCAAGTATCAATCCTAATCCAGTAAGTAGGTGGGGTAGGCCCTAAGGAAACTAAACTATAAATATATATATATATATATATATATATATATATATATATATATATATATATATATATATTATATATAAGAGAGTAGCCAAAAGGATGACCAGACCCACACACACACACTAAATTTAAGATCCCAGAAAGATCAGAAGATTTTACAAGAAAAAAAGGTAAGAATTTAGCTTATCTTCCCAAAGTTGGTCAGAGCTCTTCAATTTCGATGCAATCGGTTGCAGCGGCAAACTAGATCTGAGGTAGAGGCAGAGGGAATTGTAGGAGGTAGGTTGGTCTCGAGTTTCTCCTAGATGCAGAGCTTTGCTAAGCAGCCGACTCGGAGCTGAGGATCGGCTCCAACACCCATTTGTAAGAACAAACGGCGAGATTGATCACTCTCACATCTTTCATTTGGATCATGTCCAACTGAGCCCCAATGAAGTCTACGATCTGAATCAGGGCCAGTGATGACTTGTTGAGATTGATGGTGATGCCCAGTCTTTTCACTAGCAAGAGGAAACAGTCCCTGGCTTAGCAAAGTAGATGCTTGGAAGGGACAGAGACGAGACAATCATCCAGGTAAGGTAAGACCTGAATACCCTGAAGCCTCAGGTGAGCCTCTACTAATGCCATAACCTTGGTGAATACCCTGGGGGCTATGGTGAGACCAAAGGGAAGGGCTCTGAACTGATAATGACTGGCTCCTAGACGGAAGTGGAGAAACCTCCGGGAGCGCCTGTCCATCTTGTTTTGATAGTACGTGTCCTGGAGATCGATCGAGCACATCCAATCGTTCACCTGCAGAAAGGGAAGGATGGATTGAAGGGTGACCATCCGGAATTTCGCCTTGGGTACTGACAGGTTCAAGGTGGAAAGATCCAAAATGGGTCTTAGGTCCCCCATTTGCTTTGGCACTAAAATAAATCCTGGAATAAATGCCTGATCTGGACTGGTCTTGGGGGATAGGCTGGATGACTCATTTTCCTAGCAGCTTTTCTATTTCTATAGCTGCTTCCTCTCTTTACGTAGCTGGAACATCCGGGAGGTGCTGTAGTGGTTCTTTGAATGGGATGAAATATCCTCTGCATATAATCAGCAACATCCAACAATCTGTTGTTATGGACTCCCATGCCGCTGACTGAAGCAATAGTTGACCCCCCGACCGTCTCCAGAGATGAGCAGTCAGGCAGCCCTTCAGGGCTGCTGCCTGGGTTTGTCCAAGAAAGATGCTCGCACCCTAAATTTCTTGGATCCCTCTGCCCCTAGGGCGGCATCTATCATAACCCCCTCTGCCTCTGGGGGAAGGTGAGTCCTGAGTGTCCTTGCAAAATGCCTGAGACTTTTGGAACCACATCTTCTTCATCCCTCGTTGATTCCTTGAGAAAGATCTTTGAGGGGAGGAAAAGCGGATCCTGACAACAGACATTCTCTTCCTGTCCTTCTCACTCTGGAACGATGTTTCTTTCACTGACTTCCCAAAAAGGGAAGAACCATAGTAAGGGGCGTTTGGCATTTGTAAAGGACGCCTTGAAGGGTTCCGAGAATTGACAAAGTCGTAGCCAGGTGTGGCACCTAATGGCAATGCCAGTACCGGCCAGCCTAGCGGCTGCCTCCATGGCATGGGAGAGAAGACGCATGGATGTATTTTTCACAGACTTGAGAGTGGCCATCCGAGCGGAGAATGTCTTTTTGTCACCCGCCGACATGGACTCCGGGGTCGACTCAGTGATCTCCTTGACCAAGTCGTGCTGCAGTCAAATGACGTGTGCCATGTAACTCAGCACTTTTACAGAGAAGGTAGCTGAAGCATACACCTGCTTCCCAAAATGGTCCATCACCCTTGACTCTCGGTCAGGATGAACCGTAGAGCTCTCCTGGGCGAGCTCTTTCTTGGTGGCAGCTGCCACAACTATAGGATCCATGGGGGATCCCTTGTTCCAGTCAGCCCTGTCTGAGGGGGGACTAAGTACTTCGTCCAGGTGCTTAGGGATAGGCTCCATGCTGTCCAGTTCCTTCCATGCCCGAGATGTTATAAGATCCACTACAGGAACCGTGAGGGGGGACACCCAAGAGGAAATTGGGCATGTGCTGAATGCCACCAGGAACACTGATTCGTCTGAGGTTGGTTTTTGTGCAGACCCCCCCCCCCTTCTGGAGGAGTTCCATAATGTCTCCAAATGAAATATCCTTGGGGGGGTGACCTTGAGGAACCTTCCCCTTCCTCCAAATCAGTGTCTTCGGTAAGGTAATCCAGTGGCGAGTCCAGGTGCCTCCTCTTACACATTCGTTTGTGAGGAACCTTCTCAGTGGGACTTTCTGAGGAGGACTTGCAAACCTCCTGCTGCTCCCTCGTGGGAGCTTCCTGTGGCAAAATGGGCACAGGCTGTCCCTGAAACAAGATGGTCGGGACCATACCCAAAGCAGAGGGAGCAGGGATGGAGTCCAAAGACAAGATAGTCAAGGGTCTCGATGACACCGAGAGAACACTCTCCACCACCTTAAAAGCTGAAGGGGAACGGACCTACTAGGAAATACTGTCTGGAACCGTTCCCCTCTGACCCAACAGGGGAGTCAGAGCCGAGACTCCAGGAGCCAAGATACCAAGGGAAGTACTGCACTCTGAAAGGCTCGGAGCTGACAGCAATCCCTTGGATCCGACCCTGAGACTATATCTCCAAGGGCTCGGATCAGACCCAGTCGGATTCGACACACTCAAGGCAAAGGTGGGCGTCAAGGTAGTAGGTACTGTCAGTGCCGATCCCCCAACCCCGTGGGTCCTCAGATCCAGGGTCTCTGAAACCACAGGTCGGATCGGAGTAGGTGTTATCTGCGTAAAAAAGGACTGCGAGCTCCCCACTCCAGGGAGGGGGGGGGGTGTTGGCAAGACCCCCAACTGTATTTGGATGCGGATAAATCTCCACATCATCTTGTCCATCTCTGCTTCAGTGAGGCTCCGGGTGGAGCAAGAGGGTGATGCCACAGACATTGGTCGAGAATGCCAGTGAGGGGGGGGGCCTAACCGGCAAACTGGTTCACAAATCCTCTGCCTCAGGTGAGAACTTTGGGAACTGAAGCCGGGGAGATCCGGGCCTAGTTGGAGTCTTAACTTTTGCTGGCGGGCCAGCCGGGGCCGAACGGTCTGGAGACCGCTTCCGTGGCTTGTCTTTCTTGATCCTCTCCCCTTTCCCGGACCTCTTGGTGGGAGTTTCAGTCCCAGAGGCCAGGGAAGAGGAAAAAGATGCAGCTGTTGTCCCTGAAGACTGGGGCACAGGGGCTACCATCCCCAAGAAGGGAAGTAGTCCTTTTTGGATCAATTTGTCCCTCCTGTCCTTCAGTGCTCTGGGGTTGAACCCAGCACAGATAGGCAGGACGTCTGAAGGTGCACTGCGCCCAGGCACACTACACACAGAGTGTGGCCATCAGCTGGGGAAAGCTTATGGCCACACTCTGTGCACTTCCTGAATCCTAATTTAGGAGCTTCAGACATCCCTAAATAGGTCTGGCATGCTCCCACATGCACACGAAAAGAGATAGGCTGAAAGGGAAAAGAGAGAGGGAAAGTTTTTTTTTCTTACCGATGACTGTCGCGGGGAGGGAAAGGATAGAAGCGAGAGAGAAACTTTAAGAAAGGTAAAGAAAAGGGTCAAATGATAAAAAATAGCACTTACACAACCCACTATATGCCTAGAGCTCAGACTACGCTGCTTGATTTTCCAGTGGTAAACAAGATCTGAAGGGAGGAAGGAGACAGGGGACATTATGGGTAAGGGGAGGAGCTTGGAGCCTAGATCAGATGCTGGAAACGCATCTGTGACGGACCCAATACGGATCCGTAACTCACAGGTTGAAGACCAAATGAAGTCATCTACTTCAGATCAATTATTTTGTCTTCCGAAACTTTCTGGTTCTATGTAAATAGAAATGTAACTGTCTATGCACATCCAACAGATGCAGTACACACTCCCCTTTGTTACTAAAATTAGGAAAGAAAACAGACAAATGTATAGTCTGACTGAGATTTGTTTGAGAAACATCTTTGGGCAAAAAGGAAGGGTTGGTACGCAACAAGACAGTCCTTATGGAAAATTATATATGGAGGTTCAGAAAACAGAGCTTGAAGCTCTGAAATCTGTCTCAATGACGTAATAGCCACCAAAAAGAGTCTTCCAGGAAAGATACTTAACATCACAAGTTGCTGTAGGTTCAAAAGGGGGCTGAGTAATGTGACAAAGAATTAGAAGTTATGTACTCACCATAACGTTCCATCTGAGTAGGTGTATTCATTTGTCTGCAACCTGTGGGTTATGGATCCGATATCGGATCCGAACCGGCATGGTTTACCAGCTATGGATCCAAGCTCTCAGCTCCTCCCCTCACCCATAATGCCCTGCTCTACCCTCATGACCTCAGATCGAGTTTGCCAACAGCAAGAACACCCTGAAAGGGTAACACAACATATGCAGGAAACTGAAAGGCCAGGGGGATAGGAGGGCGGGATGGTTGCAGACAAATGAATACACCTACTCAGATGGAACGTTATGGTGAGTACATAACTTCTAAATCTGAAGTAGGAGATTCATTTGTCTGCAACCTGTGGGACAGAGTCCCCAGCTACCTGAATCTTGGGCGCCATCATGGAAGGATATTCGAGCACCGGAGCCAAAGGATGCTCTACCCCTAGATGCAAGATCCAACTTGTAGTGGGAAATAAAAGTATGAGATGAAGCCCACGTGGCTGCTGCACAAATATCATCTAGAGGAATCCTAGCCTTAAAGGCTGCCGAGGTAGAGACTGACCGGGTTGAATGGGCATGTACACCCTCCGATGCGGGCCTTCCTGAAGCTTGATAAGCCAATAAGATACATTGTGAAATCCAGCGAGATAGTGAGACTTTAGAAATTGGTTTGCCCAAATTAAATTTAGCAAAGGAAATGAACAACTGGTCGGATTGCCTATGACCAGCCGTTCTGTTTAGATAAAATCTAAGTTGCCTGTGAACATCTAAGGAGTGAAGCTTGTATTCACCTTTGTTTTCATATTTAGGAAAGAAGACAGGGAGGTTAATGGATTGATTAATGTTTGCTTCAGAAGCTACCTTAGGAAGAAAGGATGGGTTGGTCCTGAGGTAAACACGGTCCGGATGAAAGACCAAGTAAGGAGGTTTAGCTGATAATGCTTGAAGCTCTGAAACTCTCTTGGCAGTAATGGCTAAAAAGAAGGCGGTCTTAAAAAAAAAGAATTTCAGATCTACCGTAGCCGCGGGTTTGGGGGGGGGGGGGGGCGGTCAAGGCCTGGAGAACTAAGGAAAGGTCCCAAGGAGGAACCGCTTGCTTTACAGGGGCCTGAGAAGAAAAGTACCTTTAAGGAAAATCTTACACAACTTGGCGACATCAGTGGATTGGAGTCATGACCAATGTGATAATGGGAAATTGCCAAGTTGTACTTTGACCGTGGAACTGCTGGCACCATCGTTAAAGAGTGGTTAAGAAATCAAGCACCAAAGGGAGAGGAACTGTGAAGGGTTTAGGCCTTGCCGCTCCCACAATGAGAACCGTTTCCACTTGCTGCGGTAGACTTTCCTAGTGGATGGCTTATGAGCTGCCACCAGGATCGCCTTAACAGGGGACGAAATACCGAGTCCTGATCAAGAGTGGAACTGGAGCAGCCAAGCGGTCAGCTTCAGGTTGTCCAGGTTCGGAGGAGATAAGCGGGATGGATGAAATATCAGATCCGAATGGGATCTAGAATCCAAGGAGGATTCACAGAGTGAGACCTTAGGAAGGGGAACCAGATCTGTCGAGGCCAAACGGAGCAATGAGAATCATTCTGCACCCCAACCGAGAGGCTTTCTGAAGAACTTGGAGCATCAGAGGCAAGGGGGATAAGCATAAAGAAGACCGGGTGGCCAAGCATGCACCAGAGCGTCTCTTGGGGAACCTCCGGAGGAGGTATCAGAGCGAAAAACTGTCGCACTTGGTGTTTGAGGGAGAGGCAAAAGATCGCAACAAGGAGTTCCCCACCGTGCGAATATGCGTTCCGCTACTTGAGTATTGAGAGACCACTCGTAAGGGGTGAGAATGGTGCGACTGAGTTTGTCCGCCAGGATGTTGGACCGACCGAATGTGCGTTGCTATGAGAAAGCGGTTGGTGGAGATTGCCCATTCCCAAACTCTCATGGCTTCTCGACAAAGAGGGTAAGACCTGGTTCCTCCTGCTTGTTGATATACCAGACAACCGACATGTTGTCCGATTGAATCGCAATTGTTCCCAAGGGAAGAAAGGCCTGAAGTGCTAGCAACGCTAAGAGCACTGCTCTCATCTCTAGAACGTTGATATGCAGTAAGGTCTCTGAATCGTTCCACGTGCCTTGGACGGTCCGCCTGCAAAATGCCCCCACCCGAGCGGGAGGCGTCCGTGGTCAGCGTGGCGAGAGGGGGAGAAGCACAAAATGGGCGGCCTCCGTGGAGATCTGGAGAGTGTAGCCACCACAGGAGGGACCGCTTGCAAGCCTTGCTGATCGCAATGGGATGATGCATAGGAAGAGCAAGATACGACCACTGTACTAGGAGTGTCCACTGGAGGATGCGCATATTGAGCCTGGCAAGAGGGAGAAGTGCTATAGCAGACGCCATGGACCCTAGAGCCCTCAGGACCAACTCCGCCGGAACTGAGCTTGAGTGGAGAATGGCCCGCACCTGGAGTTGCAGATTTTGAACTCTGTCCGCAGTGAGGAAGGCTTTTAATCTCCTTGTGTCTAACCTGGCACCTATAAAATCTATGAACTGTGTGGGTGCTAGGTTGGATTTTTTTTGTGTTTATAGTGATGCCCAGACGGGGAGCAAGATGGAGAAAGGAGTCTCGCCAATAGTAGTAGATGCCTTGTTGGGCGGTAAGGAGCCAGTCGTCCAGGTAGGGAAAGACCTGTACCCCTGAAGCCTCAGGTGGGCCGCTACCACTGCTAATACTTTGGTGAACACCCTGGGGCTGTGGTGAGACCAAAGGGAAGGACCCGAACTGGTAGTGACTGGCTCCCAGCGAGCGGAGAAACCTCCTGGAGCGCCTGTCCATTAGTATATGGTAGTACGCATCCTTGAGGTCTATGGAGCACATCCAGTGATTTTCTCCCAGAAGGGGGAGAATAGACTGCAGCGTGACCATTCAGAACTTCTCCTTGGGAACTGCCAGGTTCAAGAGTGAAAGGTCTAAAATTGGTCTTAGATCCCCCGTCTTTTTTGGCACTAAAAGAACCTGGAGTAGAACCCTGATCCGATCTGGTCTGGGGGGACGGGCTGGATGGCTCTTTTCTTTAGCAGATGGCCAATTTTTGCCAAAGCGGCCTCCCACTGACCGGGTGGAACGTCGGGGAGGGACTTCAATTTTGGCAAGTGAAGAAAGGGGATACGGTATCCTCTGGATATGATCTGGAGAATCCAGCGGTCTGATGTTATGGACTCCCATGCCGCCAGGTGCTCTGAAAAACGTCCCCCGACTGCCTCCAGAGTGGAGCAGCCGGGCAACCCCTCAGGGCTGCTGTGCGGACCGTTCAGAGAAGGGTTCTCTGGACCCAAAGTACCTAGGAGCCCCTCTGCCTCTAGGGCGGCGTCCTCCCTGTCCTCCTCTGTCACGGAAGGACTGGTTGTCCGGAGCAGGCTGGGATTGCTGCGACTTCCGGAACCACATCTTCTTCTGACCCTTTTGGTTCCTAGAATAGGGCCTCTGGGGTGCAGAGAAGCGGATTCCGACGGCAGACAGCATCTTCCCGTCCTTCTCGCTCTGGGTCAAAGTGTCGCAAACAGTTTTGCCAAAGAGGGCAGAACCATCGAAGGGGGTGTTCGCAAATGACGCTTTGAAGGGCTCTGAGAAATGCAATGTGAGCCAGGCCTGACGTCTAGTAACTAGGCCTGCCCCTGCGGCTCTAGCGGCGCCTTCTGTAGCATGGGAGAGTAGCCGCATAGAGGTATTGGTAACGGACCTGAGAGTGGCCATGCGGGTGGAGTGCAGCACTTTGTCCTCCTCCGACATGGACTTTGGGGATGCAGCGTATTCTTTAATAAGATCGCTGCATCCTAATCACATGTGCCAGATAGTTCAGCCCTTACAGAGAAGGTTGCTGAACTAAACATCCGCTTCAAGCGGTCCATCATCGAGACTCCTTGCTCGGGGATGGACTGAGGACTCTCCTGAGCAAGTTCCTCTTGGTGGCGCTGCCGTCAACATGGCATCTACCGGAGGCCTTACTCCAATGGGCACGGTCAGCGGGGACTGAGAATCTGGTCGGGCCTTTTAGGGATTGGCTCCACGGTGTCCGGTTCCTTCCACGCCCTGGTGGTAATGAGGTCCACCAGGGGTCGGCAGGAGGACACCCAAGAGGTAGACGGACCCGCTTCAAATGCCTCAAGGACACGGACTCGTCGAGGAAGACTTGGGGCAGACCACCCCCTTATGCGGAGTATTTCCATGATGTCTCCAAATGAGACATCCTCGGGTGACCGTGGGGAGCCTTCCCTTCCTCCAAATCCGTGTCTTCCATGAGAGACTGGGAGTCAATGTGCCTCCTTTGCACGTATGCTTGCGGGAACATCCTCTGGGGGCTGTCAGAGGACTCCTGCAACAGTAACCTGTTCCAGGGGAACAGCTTGGGGCACAGGAGCGGGCTGTCCCAAAGGCGGATGGTGGAAGCCTGACCCAGTGCAGAGGGAGCGGGGCGGAGCGAAGCAAGTGCGGGGTCCGGAGACCCTCAACAGGGCCCTCTCCACTACATCAAAAGCGAAGGAGCCGACCTCGACCAAAGTATCCGACAATCGGCTCCCCTCGGATCCGAGAGTGGATCGGAGCCCGCCCGCGCTCGGATCCGAAGGGACAGTGCGCTCCGACACAGACGGGCGAAGGAGCACTGATCCCCTGGATCCGGCTCGGATCCAGGCTCGAGGTCGGATCCGAAGCACTTTCGAGGGCAGGGTCGGATCCGGTACCAAGTACTATCGGCCGACCCACCCCGGCTCGAAGCTGCTCGGCTCCAACTGCTCCGAACCCGGTAGCGGGTGGAGAAGGAGCAATTGGCTTGAAAAAGGGTCAAGCTCCCCAAAGGAGGGGGAGGCAAGAGCACTCCCATCTGCATCTGGGCCTGGATGAACCTTCTCATCATCCGGTCCAGATCAGCGTCTGACAGGCTATAAGTTGATCTCGACGAGGCTACCGAGGTAGGCCTTGAGTGCCTCCTCGATAGCCTCGACGGAGATCGGGTCTCCTCCTCCTCAGGTCCCGGTGAAAAACACACTGGAGACCGGGCCGGTGAGGGGACAGCCAGCAGACAAGGAGGCCGGAGGAGAAGCCCGCTTGGCTGGCGGGGCCGAAACAGAGGTCTCGGCCCGCCGCTTATGGTGCTTCTCCCTCCGGTCCTTCTTCCTAGCTTCCCTCTCCTCCGAAAGTACAGTTTTGTACCTACCATAAATGTAGATGTTCGAGGATCCCCATTGCTGCAGTCCTTACTATTGGGTATAGTCCGCGTCCAGTCGGCCCGAATACCAGAGTATAAGGCTGACGTCGGTCAGGGCGCATTAGACTGACGTCAGTACGTCAGGGTACTAATGCGCATGACCGACGTCATATCCTCAGTCTTTTCTTGCCCCAGATGCCAGAAGACCCTAAAAAGACAAGGCCCAAAATACCTGCACCAAAAATATGTACAATATATACAAGAATATATACAAAAACATAAGCATGTAACCTCACCTACACAACCACCCCTAAACACAGAGGGAAGGAGGGAGGGTAAATTGGACTGCAGCAATGGGGATCCTCGAACATCTACATTTATGGTAGGTACAAAACTGTACTATGTTCTTCGTTCCCATTGCTGCAGTCCTTACTATTGGGTAGAATCCCAAAGCAGAGGTAAGGGAGGCTGGCAAATCATAAAGAAGCAGGAGCTGACAACATGCCTTGCAAAACAGCTGTGGCAAAACCAGCCCTAGACTTAGAGTAGATAGGAAGGTGATAATGCTTAGAGAAAGTATGCACTGAACTCCAAGTAGCTGCTTCCAAAATATCCTTAGTTGCCACCCCTTAGAAATGCTGTTGAAGTGGCAGTAGCCCTAGTGGAATGAGGCCTAATCCCAGCTGGAATCTCCTTGCCATGATGGGAATAACAAAATGCAATGCAAAAGCCAATCCACCTAGAAATAGTTTGTTTTGACACAGGCTTGCCCTGTGAACTCAAAGCAAAAGAAACAAACAACTGCTGAGACTGCCTGAAATCCTTAGTCCTGCTTAAATAATAACGGAATTGCCTGTGTACATCTAAAGTGTGCAAAATCTTTTCCCCTTTATTTTGGGGGTCTGCATAAAAAGTAGGCAAATGAATAGTTTGGTTTAAAGCCACACTAGAAACCACCTTAGGCATAAAGGAAGGATTAGTACGTAATGATACCCTATCCTTATGGAAAATCAAAAATGGCTCTACTGCCATAAGGGCCTGCAACTCAGACACCCTTCTTGCAGAAGTAATAGCCAACAGAAAAGCAGTCTTCCATGACAAGTATTTCAATTCAGCAGTAGCCGCAGGCTCAAAAGGTTGTAGAGTAAGTTTTTCCAACACAAAATTGAGATCCCAAGCAGGAGTAGGAGCTCATTGGGGGTCTTATATTCTTTGCCCCTCTAAGAAACTGCTTGAACAAAGGATGCGAAAACAATGGTGGGTCACAGTCATAATGAGCTGAAATTGCTGCAGCATGAATCTTAATGGAAGAGAAGGACAAACCTTTGTCCAATAACTCAGTAAGATATTGAAGAGCCACACTCAAATTAGGCTCAGAAACCTGCAAATTCTTTGCTGTACTCCAAAATAAAAATCTCTTCCATTTTTCAGCGTACACTTTCCTTGTACTAGGTCTTCTAGCTTCCATAATCACATTTAAAACTTGTTGAGGAAGTTGAGACCTGCTGTGTTTCAACACAGAATATGCCAGGCTGTTAGATGAAGAGAGTGAAGCTTGACATTGAGCAGATGACCATCCTGCTGAGATAACAGATGAGGAATCAGAGGTAAAGGCCATGGAGGCTTCCTTACCAGACTCCGTAGTAGTGGGTACCAGTGTTGCGAGGCCAATCTGGAGCTATCAAAATCATCCTTGGCCTGTCTTGTCTGACCTTTAATAGTACCTTTGGAAGAAGAGGCAGAGGAGGAAAGGCATACACATGAAGGTTTTTCCAACTGAAAGACAGAGCATCCACTTTCCAAGCTGTGTGATGAAACCCCTTTGTGCAATACTGTGGCAGCTGGTGGTTTAGTGGAGAAGCGAACAGATCTATGTCTGGAGTTCCCCATGACACTGTCAATTTTGAAATACATGAAGATCCAGTTTCCACTCGTGGGGATCCATGATTTGTCTGCTTAACACATCTGCTAAGGAGTTCTGTGCTCCCGGCAGAAACCTTGCCTGAAGAGTTAGTTGCAAGCTTAGCAGTCTCCCATAAAATCATTGCTTGCCTGCATAGAGGATAAGAATGTGTTCCCCTTGCTTGTTGATGTACCACATGACAGTTGTGTTGTCTGTTAGAATCAACACCTGCCCTGGAAGAAGTAACTCCTTGAAAGCCATTAATGCAAACTGAACTGCTAACATCTCCTTCATGTTGATATGTAGATGCTGTAGTCTGGCAGGCCACTTGTCTTGTATCCACTTTCCATTTAGATGAGCTCCCAAGCAATGTCCGAGGCATCTGTCGTTAAAATCTGACTCGCCTCTGGCCGGGTCACAGAGAGTCCCTTGTTTAGGTGACATTCCTGAGCCCACCACAAAAATTCTTTTTGAAGGCAAGGTATTATTTGAATGACAGTGTCCAAATCCTGGCAGTGCTGTGTCCATACATTTTGAGATACCATTGTAGCTTCCTCATATGCAGTTTGGCATTGGGAAGCACCAGAATACAAGATGCCATGAACCCTAATGCTTGAAGGACTGTCCTTGCAGTCAGCACGGACTGATGAGATAGTTGATGGAAGTAAAGTGATAGACTCTTTTGTTTGTCCGGGGTTAAAAGGCCATCTGGGCTGCTGTATTCAGTCTCACACCCAGAAAGCACATGTCTTGAGAGGGTACTAGACTGGACTTTATTTCGTTCACAGAATACCCTAGGCATCTTAGCACTGCTATAACATATTCCAGATGCTGTAGAAGGTCTTCCTTTTCTTGAGCCAGAATCAGGCAGTCGTCCAAGTAAGGATAGATTTGAATTCCTTGAAGCCTGAAGTAAGCTATCACTGGAGCCAGAACCTTTGTGAATACTCTGGGCAGTAGATAAGCCAAAGGGCAATGCAGAGAACTGATAATGAGAATTTCCAGCTCGAAACGCAGATACTTCCTGCAACTTAGCCTTATAGGCACATGAAGGTAAGCTTCCTTGAGATCTAAAGTTACCATCCAGTGATCTTTGCCCAGCAGAGGTAAAAGCTGTTGTAACGTCAACATCTTGAACTTGGGAATGTCCAGAAAAGTGTTGAGGAGAGATAAATCCAAAATTGGTCTCCACGTGTTCCCCTTCTTTGGTACTAGGAACAGGCGAGAATAAAATCCTAGGCCCCTTTCTGATACAGGGACTGGCTGAATGGCCCCATCTGGAGTAACTGAGAAACTTGCTTGTGAGCCTCTTTTCTTTGTGGAGGAGGAACGTCTGGCATGCCTTTGAAGGGGGGCATTGTATGGAAATAAAATCTGTAACCGTGGTGAATAATATCCAACACCCATTTGTCTTGAGTAATTAAATCCCAATTTTCTTTGAAAAGAGACAGTCTTCCTCCCAAAGGAGCTGCCAGACGAGAATCTACTGGCAGCTGAAAAGACAGGTCATTGGGTCTGTTTACGAAAGGACTGACCCCTGCCCTCACCAGAAGTCTGAGCAGGTGAACTCCCTGTTCTAGGCCTAAAAGAACCTTGAGCCCTGCCCCTACCACGTCTAGACCTACCCCTAGACTGGGAATCATAAGCAGGATATGTCCACCCCTTAGCAGGCCAATTTCTACTAAACTTCGGTGGCTGCACCTGCAAAAAATCTTTAACAGTTTGCATAGACTTAGCTTTGTCCTCCATTTTCTTTAAAACTGCTTCCACAGGCGATCCAAACAACACATCAGACTGTAAAGGAGCATCCAAAATCCTTGTCTTAACATGCTCAGCTAAATTCTGATCCTTCAACCAGGCATGCCTGCGAAGAACAGAACTAGTAGCAGCCATCCTCGAGGAGGCCTGTACAGCATCAAAACCACATTGCAAAGAATGCTTACCCACTTGTTCAGACACATGAACCAAATCCAGCAACTCTTTACACTCAATACCTTCCGCCAAAGCATCCACCTTAGATTTTAATTGTGAAAGGAGATAATTCTGATATTTTAGCATGTGAAACTGACAATTCAACGCTCTCATGGCTAGAGTGGAAGAAGTATACACTTTCTTTCCCCACCTATCCAAAGCCCTTGCCTCCTTATCAGTGGGAACAGGATTTTTAACCACAGAAGCTTTAACACCTTTAGGTCCTTGAGAAATAGTTTCTGGGTCCGCCCTAGGACTCTTAAACAAATACTTATGAGCTTCGGGCACCCTATAATACCTATCAGGCTTAACAGGAGCAGGAGGCAAAGAGTCAGGGTTCAGGGAAGCCTCTGCAAAAACATCTTCCACCACATTCAACACAGGAGGAATAGCTAAGGGCCTATGCTGGGGTAAAAACAAGAATTCCCTAAGCCTTTTCCTGGAATCAGAGTAATCCTGGCCTTCCCATTTAAAGTGCTCCCTCATGGAATGCAGAGTCTCTGAAAATGAGAAATCCTCAGGAGGAGAAGCTGTAGGAGTGGAATCATCCACATCAGAATCAGAATAAGTAGGATACTCCTGCAAGTCTTCCAGAAGACTCTGAAGCCTCTGAACACTGTTCAAAACTATCAAACTCGGTTCCACCCTAGGCCTCTTATCAGGCGGGGCATAGAACCTCTAATCATAGTAATCAAATCTTCTGCCATTTTAAGCATATGTTTCTTAGGTACAGAACCCGAAATGCTAGGAGAAGCCCCCACTGAAACTGAACTAGGCCTACCTCTCAAAGAAGTTTTGGCAACAGAAGGAGAGGCTCTAACTACCTTGGGAAGAGAGGGAAGAACAGTGACCTGAGAAGCCCCTCAGCCTGGCCTACCTCCTGAGAAGGCACATCCTGTAACAGTAAAGTTTCTGCCTGAGACTCCATGGAAACTCCTGGCAAAACCTCTGGCTCCACTGAGCCTTCTAAAGAACCGGCGTCCGGGACTGCCGGTTCATCAACCCTAGGCTTCGCTGTTTTGTCCTTGCGCTTCTTGGGCCGAAGCGGCGCCGGAGCATCCGGCGGCATTTTATAATTGCAACGCTTCCCAAACACTAACCTGGCACAGTCTAACCTCCTCTTAATAGTGCGTTTGTTAAACCTAGCACAAGAGCGGCAACCAACAACGTCGTGCTCAGGCCCTAAACAAGGTATACACAAGGTATGGTAATCCCTATGAGGTATCTGTTTCCCACAAGAAATACAGTTATTCACTTTTTCTGACATCCGGTTAAACACTGAGGCAAGAAAAACCAAAATGTTCCCAACGGGTACTTAGCCAACTCTGTTTCGGTCTGAAACTCCGGTTTCGAAATATTTCAGAACGCCAACCTGCACTCGCAAAACTGCTTCTGCATCGGACCATGCGGCAAAAAAGACTGAGGATATGACGTCGGTCATGCGCATTAGTACCCTGACGTACTGACGTCAGTCTAATGCGCCCTGACCGACGTCAGCCTTATACTCTGGTATTCGGGCCGACTGGACGCGGACTATACCCAATAGTAAGGACTGCAGCAATGGGGAACGAAGAACATCCTCTACAGGGAGGTTGAGTCCCAGGAGGAGGAGGGGGAGCCGGAGAGGAGACAACCGTCGAAACGGTTACCCCCGAAGGAGCGGAGGCCGGAGCCGAGTCTGGTGGCAAAAGACCCGCCAAGACAAGCTTGGACCTCCGCTCCTTCAATGCCCTGGGGTTGAACCCTGCACAAATGGAACATCCAGATGTGAGGTGTTCAACCCCAAGGCATCTACACAGTGTGGCCATCAGCCGGGGAAAGCTTATGGCCACACTAGGAGCACATAGAAAATACAGCTTTGGGCTGTTCAGACATCCCAAAAGCAAAAACAAGATTACTTAAACTAGTTAAAGTAAAGTAACAAAACCACTCAACAGGCCTAAACACACACTACGCTACCAGCGAGGGGAGGGATAAGTAAAATTAAATTTTAAAACACTAAAAGTATAATATAAAAAAGAAACCTACACTTCCACACAACTTTCACACAAAACTTTCAAAAATAAGCACTTTAAGACTTAAAAAACTACACTTAGCTGGAGAGCTTAGAAAACACAATCTGGTCACCATGCGCGGCAAACGAGATCTGAGGTCATGAGGGTAGAGCAGGGCATTATGGGTGAGGGGAGGAGCTGAGAGCTTGGATCCATAGCTGGTAAACCATGCCGGTTCGGATCCGATATCGGATCCATAACCCACAGGTTGCAGACAAATGAATCTCCTACTTCAGATCCAGAATTAAATCCCAAGGGGGAGAAGGATCCTTGTAAGGAGGTTTTAACAACAAGGTCCCTTTTAAGAAGGTTTTGCAAAGTTTGTGGGAGTTCAAGAACAAATTGTCAAACCCAATACTGAAATTTGAAATGGCTGCTAACTGCACTTTAATGGTAGATGCTGCTGCCCCATATTGAAAAGGCGGGCTAGGAAATCCAAAATGAAATGAATAGGGGCTGTGATGGGATCCATGTTGTGTTGCTATACCCGAAAAATGAATCTCTCCCATTTATATAGTTTCTGAGTTGATGGCTTGTGGGAGGACATCAAGATATGACAGACTGGGGAGGACAGCATAGGTTGTATGGAGATCAATGGAAATGCAGGATCCAAGTTGTCAGCCTGAGACTGAAAAGTATGGGATGAGTCGTTTCTGTCAGATGTGATAGGTGTGGAGAGGGGTCCAGAATCCAGGGCTCCTTCAGTAGGTGAGGCTACAGGAAGGGGAACAGGATTTATTGAGGGCAACACAGGGCAATGAGGATTATTGTCTTCTTCAACCATCTGGCTTTCTGAAAAAACTTGGGGATCAATGGAATGGGGGGAAGGTATACAGGAGTCCGTGGGGGCAAATATGTATCAGAGCATCCCTCAGGGTTTGCCCCTATGGAGGAATCAGGGCAAAGTAGTTGCTGCACTTGTTTAGGGGAGAGGTGAAAAGATTGCAGCAAGGCTGGCCCCATGTATGGAAAATAATGTCCACTACATTTGGTTGAGGGACCACTCACATGGCAAGAGAATGGCTCTGCTCAGCTTGTCCACTATGATGTTGGATCTCCCCAAAATATGCATTGCTATTAGAAAGCGGTTGGTGGAAATCACCCATTGCCACACTCTGAGCTCTTCCATACAGAGAGGGTATGATCTGGTTCCTCCTTGCTTGTTTATGTACCATACCATCGACATGTTGTTGGATTGAATCGCTACAGTCTCTAGAGGAAGGGCAAACTGGAATGCCTGCAATGCTAAGAGCACCCCCCTCACCTCTAAGACATTTATATGGAGCTTGGCCTCGTCTGCAGACCAGGTACCTTGAACAAGCCTTCCTCAGATAATGCCCGCTCCAATCTGGGAAGCATCCATGGTCACCATAGCCTGTGGTTGAGGAGTAAAGGGTCAGCCTTGTGTCACCTCTTGAGAATTAATCCACCATGAGAAATCATTATTGCATATGTCCGTCATGAGGATCTGCTAGGACACTGGTTTTTGCATTACTGACCACTGTGAGGCTAGAAGCCATTGCAAAATTTGCATGTGAAACCTGGCCACGGGAACAAACACAACTGCAGCAACCATGGAACCTAAGGCCTGAAGAACATGACAGTCAGGTACTCTCGTGTTCCTGATCAACTCTGTGGTCTGCCTCTTGATTGTCAACACTCTGGAAGGGGGAAGTTTGACAATCATCAAGTTTGTGTCTAGTAGGGCTCGTATGAACTCTATTGATGAGATTTTTGATGATTTATTGTTATGCATAGTTCTGAACAAAGTTGAAGAACAGAGTCTCTTGAGTACACCAGCAGATGCCTGGTTGGGGCAAAAATGAGTCTGTTGTCTAAGTATAGAAACACCCGGAATCTTTGTCATCTCAGGTGAGCCACAACCACTGCCATACATTTGGTGAACACTCTGGGGGTGGAACAAAGACCAAAGGGCAGTGCTATGAACTGGTAATGACTGGCTCCCAGCTGGAATAGTAGGTATCTTCTGGAGCACCTGTCCATTTGTATGTGACAGTAAGCATCCTGAAGATCTACACAGCACATCCTTTTCCAGCAAAGGAAATATGGACTGAACTGTGACCCTTCGGAACTTGCAGTGATGGACTGATTTGTTCAATTTGCTGAGATCCAAAATTGGTCTTCAGTCCCCTGTTTTCATTGGAACTAAAAAGAGCCTTGAGTAAGTTCTGAATCCTCTCCGGTCTGGGGGGACCTCTTGGATGACTCTTTTTTTCTAGCAGATTCAGAACTTGCAAAACTGTTTGATCTCTTTGACTGGGTGGAACGTCTGGGATTTTCTTGTTGGGAAGAGGTTGTTGGGAAAAAGGAATTTGATAAGCCCTGGATATTATCCTCTGCACCCATACAATGGAAGTTAAACTAGGAAGCTACCTTTTCTTTAGCTCCCTCAGCTACTGCTCCTTGAAGGCTATCTGACAGCTCCTTGATCAGATCCCTTTGTAACCTGGTGAAATCAGATAAATAATTCAGCGACTACAGGGCAAAGGTCGCCAAGGAAAAGACACGCCTCCCACATCTATGTATCATGCTAGAATCTTTATTTGGAGAATGGATAGTCAAACTCTCCTCAGAATGTTCTTTCTTGGTCACTGCTGCCATGACCATAACATCTACTGCAACTACCTTTGTCCAGAAAGCCTTATCAGAAGAAGCGGTTATGATCTCATTCAGTTTCCGGGGAACCTTCTCGATGGAATCTGGGGTCTCCCATGCCCACCGTGACATCAAGTTTTTAAGCTCATTGTAAGGTGGAGTCACCTAGGAAGTAGACAGGCAGGAACCGAAGGTGGCCAGGGACACCGACTACTCAGGCGAAGGGTTGCTGGACTCCCAATCAACCTTCTGCTTGAGAATTTCTAGAATCTTCCCAAAGGAAACATCCTCGGGGGGTGACCATGGGGAACTCTCACCTTCACTGAGTATGGTGTCTTCAGTGGCTGACTCCTCTGTGGAGTCTAGATGCTTCCTCTTGTATAGCCTCTTCCAAGGAACTTCCTCAGTGGGATAGTCTGGGGAGGTATCGGAAGAGTCGGGGGAACCATGATGGGTATCCTGGAGCATAGGCTCCCTCTGTCCCTGTGGAACAAGATGGGACAAAGAAGAGCGCCTGGCATCTACCTAAGATAACGGATCCGAAGGGGTGTGTGACTTTGTTAGTGCAGTAGTAGCCACAGCCCTCGCCAAAGTTCCAAAGGCTGACTGCTAATGGAAGGATGAGGACTCCAAACCCGAGAAACCATGCTTTTGGGATGGAGACCCCCCCCCACTCCAGAAGACACTTCATCCAAGGTTAAAGCCAGAACCAAGCTCACTTTCGCCGAATTCCCAAGGGCCATCAACAGCTTCAATAATCTGGGAGTCAAGTAGACCCAAGACTTGTGAAGCTCACTTCAGTTCTGGGTGCTTTCCGGCTCCAAAAAGGCTGATAAGCTTTGAGTTGAAGTCTGATCCAAGGAAGATAACATCCTAGGATCCGAACACAAAGTCACTAGGCATATTGGATCTGTGGGCTCTGAAATTTGCCCCAAAGTCGGAGGAGGAGGAAGTGGGGGAGGGGACGGTTTAGGTAGACCTGGAGCCGAAAGGGCTGAGGTCGAAGGGGACCTAGTAATACCCTGTGCCCATAAGATCTTCTGCACCATGCGTTCCACTTCTTCTTTTTAACACTCCTGGTTGAAAGGGAGGACATAGCAGAAGGAAATCTCAGCCTCGATATAAAGGTTTATTGCACCCTTGAAGGTACTGGGTCATATGATGGAGAGTACCAAGTCCTTGGTAAGGTCAATATAGGCTTGAAAGAGCTAAATGTAGGATCTGACCCATCTTTGCCAGATGAGGTCCGAGCCAAAGAAGCCGGATCCGATGAATAGTGGCCGAAGCAGATGGCTCCGATCAGGTTTGAGACTCCTCAGATGAGGGAGGTTTTGTTTTCTTCAATTTTGGCTCCAAATAAATCAGTCGGCATCAGCAAAGATCATTTCTTGACCTTGCCCGAAGATTTGGTGGATGAGGACGAAGCACAACTGGAAACAGCTGATTTAGTTTTAGAGGAAGAAGTTATTCCAGTAATGGCTTCATCAAAGGCTGAAGGCAACATCCCTCTTAAAATGAGCTTGTTCTTTCTGTTTATTAAGACTGTATTACTGAAGGAGCAACATATAGCACAGTCCTCTGTAAATGCAAAGGCCCAAGACAGTACACACATAAAGAGTCGCTAAACAGGATCTTATGCCTGCATTTTGTACACTTCTTCTTCATAACAGAGAAGAGGCACAACACACACGCAGAGACACTCAAACAAGAGAAGGAACAGAGGAAAGTTTTTTTTTTTTTGAACAGAAAGAGAGAAAGAGGGAAAGGAAAACCCTACTAACAACAGTGGGCAAGAAATATCACAAGGATAAAAGGGGAGGAAGTAACCTATGGAAAAATGGTTACTGATGAGAAAGAAACTGAAGAAGTAAAAGTAAGATAAATACAGTAGCGATCAACAACGGAACAGAGCAACAGTTAGGAAAGGACTTATATTATCAAAATCTACCAAAAGTATGAAAGGGTTTAAATAAATCTGAAGAAAAATTACAACCTGACACCAACAGCTATCTGGAATAACCACGTCTTCGCAAAGCGGCCAAACAAGATCTGAGCTAATGGGGGCAGATGCACTGTGGGTAAAAGGAAGGAACTCAAGAGCTTTTTTGGTTGCCATGAGTTTGCTAATGGCCGAGTCGGATCCGAGAGTCCAGATCTGAACCCACATTTGAGGAGAAGATGAAAAATTGACAATATCAGATCACATGTTTGCCCCTGTTATGACCCTACATAAAATCCTCCTTCTCTCTCCTCCTAATTTTTCTGCACTACAACCTTTTCCTAGAATATTCTGTTAACAAATTTAGGTTGATTTATGTACCTCTGTTTTTCTTAGGTCACATGAGCTTGCAGTTTCTTTACTTTGTTTTACTTTTTCTATTTTTTTTCTTACTTAAATCTAACATCAGTGGTATTAACAATGCTATGATGCTACATCTTGACAATTTTTTGTACTGTTGTATCTTGACATCCTTCAGTTGTTCTTCTGTGTTAATCTGTATTTTACTGATTTTTGAAAAAATTGTATAAATACTACTTCATTTGTAAGCAACGTTTTTTTGTGGAGCTTTTTTCCTCAGTTTCCACTGAATATGGGCATGTGTTCAATCAGACCTCCCTGGTTAACAAATGTCAAGTAAGTAAGTAAGTAAGTAAATAAATAAATAAATAAATCATGCTTGAGTTCCTGTAAAGCCTTCCCCTTATCCTGAAAGGACTTAAAGCAGTAGTTGCAGCTTCCCCAAACAAGTGCTTATTATCAAGAGGGGCATCCACCAGCTTAGCCGTGATATTATCAGGCATTGGCTGAAGCCAAAGCCAAGAATACTTCCTCATCACTGAGCCAAAAGCAGCAGCCCTAGAAGAAGCATCTGCTGCATCACAGCTACACTTGATGGAATGAAAGACAACCTGTGAGGAAGTCCACAACAGGGAAAAAGCTGAAATTTTACCCAAAGACTCTGGGAAGTTATTAATAACCTGACAAGCCTGAGAAAGGAGAGCCAACACACACCTGGACATATTGGTCTAACAATTAATAACGCTGAATGCCAAGTAAGCCAAGGTGTAAACCTTCTTACCTAGCCTTTCCATGGTTCTGCACTCTCTTTATCAGAAGGCAGTAACTTGGGTAAAGGAAACAATTGAGAAGGCTTGTCAGAAGCTACAGACATCAGTGAGGGGTCAGCAGCAGGACACTTTCACAAAAAGTTACAGTCTTCAGCCACCCTGTAAAACTTATCAGGCTCCTTGGACCAGGGGACATAGAATCAGGGGCTTTAGAGGCATTGGAAAATGCATTCAGCAAAGCAGTCAAAACAGGAGGAATAGCAGAAGGTTTAGGAGATCCCATCTGCAGCAACTCATGGTACCTCTTACAGATCTCAGAGACCTAAACACAGTCCCATTTAAAAATTCCATCATCCTGGAGATTATGTCCCCAAAATAAATTTCTTCAATAGGAGTATCAGGACTGGTAGAGTCCTCTTCCTCTGACCCATTGTCCAAAGGAGAAGGAATATGAAAAGAGTAAGCAAGGGATTCCTCATCAGAATCCAACTTCTGCTCAGAGGAATCCTGTTCCCTGGCTGTATGAAGTGGAGTAGAGAACCAAGGGGAGCTGGAACAGAAACCCTGTGATGAGGTTTCAATGCCATCAAAGCAATGAACAAACCCAGAGTGAAGACCTCACACTCACTCTGTGGATCTCTAGGGGTAGGAGAAACATGTTTAGTTTTTGTTTTCTCTTTAATGGGATGTCTGCTCTATAAAACTTGAAAGGCTCTGACCCAGGACGACATTCAATAACAGTAGTAGGGACTTCATCCCTAAGTAAAATCTGAGGAACACCCATAGGCCCCTCAGAAATAATCAAATGTGGTTCCCCTGAATGTCCAAAATGGACATCTGCAAAGTTTCATCAGACGTGTTTAAGGCCAGATCCCAGGCAGCCTCCAACCCCGTCGTGACAGAGGAATCCAACAACAAAGCTGGGTGAACCTCCAGTCTCTCACTAACTTCGGGAGAAACATCCAGTGAGAGAGTTCAGAGATCACACAGAAATACTTAAAATAAACCAGTAGTACAGTTCTGACATCACAGAAAAACACTTAGTCTAATCTTTATAATTCCTGGCTGCTTCTAGGAGAAAACACAGTTGTAACATACTACTTACATAAAGAGAGCATAAGGCAGTGTTGTGAGTTGGATATCAGGACAAAAATGCTTAATAATCTCTGGTTCTCATTGTTTAATTTGAAACTTCAGTTCTGCTAAACATTACACCATCTTTTACACCTTCTTGGTGTTCCCAGACTGTCAGAAACTGCATTTACATTCTTTTACACTTATAGCAATAAAGGACATTCCACATGTTAATTCTGGTCATTAACTTTAGCCTTAAAACAATAGGAAGGAAGCCTTCATCTAGCTGGACTGGAGCCGACTTGTAAAACATCAAAGGCAGTGATGAAATCATTTTAATTTCAAAGGACAAACAACAAATGCTTGACTTAGCTATCTTTACAACAGATGGCAATGTTGCCACATTGTTTTAAGTTCAACATTCATATTTACAAATGATAGAATTATCTGCATAATTCTATCTGGCTAGGCTGGCAGCCTTCACCCATCTCCACCAGTCTTCACATCCCCCCACCCCGGAGAACTCAAGCTAGTTTTTCAAGTGACCCTGGAGAAACGCCGCTTGAGAGGGTTAGGTATATCTGAGTATACCTCCCCCATTCCCTGTCTTGAGAGCCCATCTGCATTGGCATTGCTACTCCCACTGCGGTGCTGCATTGATACATCATATGCTTGCAACCCCAGGCTCCATCTTAGTAACTTGGCATTTTGCAGACTGGCTCTGTTTAACCACGTTAGGGGGTTGTAATCTGTCATAACAGTAAATTTCCTTCCATACAGATAAGGCTGAAGTTTCTGCAATGCCCACACTATGGCTAGACATTTCTTTTCTACAGCTGCATAGCATTCCTCCCTGGGTTAGAGCCTACGACTCAGAAAAACTACTGGGTGCTCTTCCCCCTCTGCAGAAATCTGGCTAAGTACGGCCTCCACCCCATGGTTTGAAGCATCCACCTGCACAACAAATTCTTTGCTGTAATCTGGACTGGCTAACACAGGGGGTCCTCCCAAAGCTTTTTTAAGCATCTGGAATGCCTGCTCACATGCTGGGGTCCACACTACCTTATCTGGCCTGTTCTCCCTTGTCAGGTCTGTGAGGTGAGCAGCTATGGTACTATAACTGGGGACGAACTTTCTGTAGTACCCTGCTGTCCCTAAAAATGCCCTCACCTGATCTTTAGTAACAGGTGCAGGCCATGCCTGAATGGCTTCCACTTTGGCTGGTTCTGGCCTTATCTTACCACTCCACACTCTATGCCCTAGGTAGGAGAACTCTGCCATACCCACCTTACATTTGCTTAGCTTAATGGTCAACCCTGCCCTTTGTAGTCTGCCCAGCACCTCCCTGACATGCTGAAGGTGCTCTGGCCAGGAATGGCTGTAGATGGCAATATCATCTAGGTAAGCAAGGGCAAACCCACCTGCTCGAATATGATCTACCGGCCTCTAGAAAGTCGCTGGGACATTCTTCATCCCAAAGGGCATCTTTGTGAACTCATACAAGCCAAAAGGAGACACAAAGGCTGACTTCTCTTTAGGACTGGGAGTCAAGGGCACCTGCCAGTAACCCTTGGTAAGATCAATGGTTGTAAGATACCTAGCCCCACCCAGCTGCTCTAGGGCCTCATCTGCCCTAGGCATGGGGTAGGCATCTGACTCTGTGTGACTATTTAATTTCCTGTAGTCCACACAGAACCTGGTGCTGCCATCCTTCTTTGGCACCAGCACACTGAAGAGGCAAAGGGACTGTTAGGCTCTTGAATCACCCCTAGTTCCAACATCACCCCTAGTTCCAACATCTCCTGTACCTCCTCCCTCTGGGTCTGTCTGACTCTCTCAGGCACCCTATAAGGGGCCTGCCTAATAGGCCTTTGGGGTCCTGTATCCACCTGGTGCTGCACCAGGTGGGTGCACCCTGGTTTCCCAGTAACCATGTCCCCAAATTCTTGCAACACCGCTCGGATTTCTCAAACCTGGGTAAGAGATAGCTGCTGGGACATTGCAACCCCTTCCACTGAGGTGTCAGCCTGAGCCTCACTGAGGAGATCAGTCCCTAGATCTCCCTCCAACTCCTCCTGCAATCCACTGCAAATGCTCAGCACAAGGGCCTCCCTACCATGGTAAGGTTTCATCATGTTAACATGGTACAATCTGTGCCCCTGCCATCTGCCTAGCAGTTCCACCATATAGTTAACATCACTTACCTTTCTTACCACCTTGTAGGGTCCATCCCAAGCAGCTTGCAGCTTGTTGTGTCTGACAGGAATGAGAACCATTACCTGCTGCCCCACAGCATACTCTCTAGCTTGAGCATTCCTGTCATACAACACCTTTTTCTGTTGATGGGCTTCTGCCAGGTTCCCCTAGGCCAAGCCCATTAGTTCCCTGAGCCTTGTCCTGAGGTTTAGGATGTATGCCACAACAGACTCCTTGTGAGACTCACACTCACCTTCCGACTCATCTCAAATTAAATCTGGAGGTCCCCTCACCTTATGCCCATACAGCAACTCAAAGGGTGAAAAAACTGTGGATTATTGGGGAATCTCCCTGTAAGCAAACAACAGATGGGGCAAATATTTGTCCCACTCCCTCTTAAACTGATCTGCAAATGCCCAAAGCATCGACTTGATTGTAGAGTTTAACCTCTCAACAAGACCATTAGTCTGGGGATGGTAGGGAGTGGTCTTCATGTGCTTCACCCACAGGACTTCCACAGACAAGTCAGCATGTCTGACATGAAACTGGCACCTCTGTCAGTCAGTATTTCTTTTGGGAAACCAACCCTGCTGAAAATCTCTAACAAAGCATTTGCCACCTTCTCTGCCTCAATGGAGGACAAAGCCACTGCCTCAGGGTATCGTGTAGCATAATCCACTACCACTAGGATATACGTTTTCCCTGTGGAACTTAGGGTACTCAGGGGACCCACACTATCCATAGCTACCCTCTGAAATGGCTCCTCAATCACAGGCAAAGGCATCAAAGTTGCTCTCACCTTGTCTCCTGCCTTGCCTACCTTTTGGTCACAGGTCCTGCAGTACCCTGTTACACCTCTGGAAATTCCAGGCCAATAGAAGTTCTGCATAATATGTCTCTTTGTAAGTTTTATGCCCACATGACCTGCAAATTGAATATCATGGGCTATGGCTAGAAGCGCCAGATGGTAGGCTGGAGGCACTACCAACTGCTGTACTCTCTCACCTTCTAGCCCTCCCTCAGGGGTCCATTCTCTGTATAGTAACCCTTTGTCCCAGTATACAGGTTCCCCCTTTCCTTGAGAATCAGGTGCCTCCCTAGCTACCTGCCTCAGGCCTTGCAATGTAGGGTCTGAGAGCAGAGCCTGTTTCAACTCTCTTCTTGTAACCCTTCCCAGCTCCCCTTCCACAGGAAGTCTGGCATCCCCTGACAGTGGTGCCTCACTATCAGCCTGGGTACTAGTGCTCACCTCTACCTTTGCAGTCACTCTGACCAAGGGACCATCAGTACCCACAAGAAGCTGTAGCTCACCTTCAATCTCACTGCTACAGAGTAGCTCACTCCCTGAAGTAACCACCTCAGCAGTCCTGGCTGCAAGTATGCAGTCTGTCTGGGTCTCCCCCAGGTTACCAGACGCACATGCTTTTCTCCTAGCCTGACCACGTGTAACTGCATAAGCACATGGTATTGCCTCATCCAAATCCTTCCCTTTCAGGACATCTGCATGATGGTAGTTTAGTACCCCAGTTGTCTCCAGACAACCTACTATTGGCATTTTGTCTTTCCCACTTACTGGCTCCCTCACCTTTGGTTCCCCACCTTGCCTCCATGGACACCTGTATGTCACATGGCCCCACTGGTTGCATTCAAAACATTTAACCCTAGCTCCTGGACGTGTACCTGGGCTATTGGCTTCCCCTGCTACTGGCAGATTCTGTTGGGGCAGTCTGTGCTGCCCACCATGGGTTCCTTTAGATCCATGAGCAGTACTGGGGGACCCCTTCCTGTGCAAGGCTGCCCTGCTTGCTAGGTATAGATCTCCCTTCTTCCCCAACTCATATGAAGTAGCACATTGTCTATCAGCTAACCAATTCCTCCTGTCCTCACGCAAAGTGCTAAGGGCTTGTTCCCTCACCAAAAGGTCTGCCAGCCCTTCAAAAGTGGTGACCTGACATCCACTCACCCACCTATGGAAATAGGTGCTCAATTCAGCAACACATTCACACACACTTTCATCTGCCTTGCATCTATGCTCACAAAACCTTTTCCTATACTTTCCAGATGTTAGTTTAAACAGTTCTAAAAGACATTTCTTTACAGCTGTATAATCAAAACATGCAAATCAGACATTTTAGCTAATGCAGTTACAGCTTTATCATGGAGTAAGGGGGTCAGGAACCGTACCCAGAACCCTTGGTCAACTTCATACTGTTTACATACCCTCTCAAGCAAATGAATGAAACTATCAAAATTATCCCCCTCTTTAAACTGTGGAAGAAATTTACTGACCTCTTGTGCTTCTGGGTTCCAGTTACTCCCTTCCCCATTACCGCCATGACTCTGCCGAAGAGTCAGCATCTCCTTCTCATGCTGCCTCTGCCTCTCTTGTTCCTCAGCTTGCAGACGTAACAGTTTCTCATTCTCCTCATACTGCAAATGTCACAGTCTCTCATTTGCTTCTAATTCCACACGCCCGGCCTCCAACTCAAGTCTCTTTAGCTCCAGTTGGATTTTTAAGTCTACTGCAGAAAGGTTGAGCTGTCCATTCTCTGAGGGAATTA
This sequence comes from Protopterus annectens, assembly GCF_019279795.1. NCBI lineage: Eukaryota > Metazoa > Chordata > Ceratodontiformes > Protopteridae > Protopterus > Protopterus annectens. The sequence goes on along the minus strand of NC_056743.1, from coordinate 1,405,794,518 downwards.
TATCTCCACTGCCAGTCTGATTGTCCTCCTGGTTGCTGTTTTCTGATGCAGCTGTAACCAAGGCTGCAATCAGGTCTACCTTAGTCAGGTTTCCATGCACCAGTCCCCTAGCCTGGCACATCTCCGCCAGCTGGCTCCTTGTCAGCTTTCCATACTCCTCTGCTGAAATGCTGCCTGCTCACCCTGACTAACTAAGCTAACAAAAGAAATAAAACAATTGTGATCTGAACTCTCAGTATTGACTGTGTGGCTGATTTAGAGTAAAAAATACCTTCAAAGCTCACTGTACACAAGCTACAGGATTCACTCTACCCACACCACTACAAGCCAATTAGTATTTGCCAACTAATTAATATGTGATGTGGATATCCCACCGCTGCCAAACAATTAATATGTGATGGATATCCCAACCACTGCCACCAATTAATATGTGACGCCTGTGCCCTGGCCCAGCAATCAAGGAGCCTCAATCCTCACCACTAACACCAGAGAGGGTGTCTCGTATATGAGGAAAGGATAACAAATGCACACAGTAAAGTGCAATTTCCCTTCTTAAGAGCACACAGAGATCACAATCAGTCCGGGGCTGGTCGCTCCCTTGCTCCCCAGTTCCCCAGTAAGACTCCCCACTGGCACAGCTATAGGGTCCAGATCTCAGCCTACCTGGGCAAGCTAAAATCTCCAGCATCCTCTCTGTCCAACCAGTGTTTCGTGTCCCTGTCCAAGTAGCTGACACACACACACTTTGAGATAAGAGTTTACACAACCACACAGACACTTCTGGGGAAGGCTGGCACAGGTTCTCCAGCTGTGCCCCGTTATCCAGACTATACGGTAGTAATTACTGCCACCACCCAGCTAATATTATCCGCTACCCAAAGGCCCTTAAAAGGGTGTCCAATTATTACTGTGCAATATTATTATCCAATTGGTAGATGTGACTTAACAGTCAAAGCTTATTTGGAGTGTCTTTGACAGTAAACTCTACAAACATACAAAGTACTCTACAGCTTAACTTATCTCTACACAAACCAGCCACAGTTAAAAGGTTTTAAAATATTTAATAATAAATAATTAAAACCACAAAACAATATTTTCTACTACACAGTCAGTGCTAGTGAAGATAGTTCAGAGATCACACAGAAATACTTAAAACAAATCAGCAATACAGTTCTGACATCACCGAAAAACACTTAGTCTAATATTTATAATTCCTGGATACTTCTAGGAGAAAACACAGTTCTAACATACTATTTACATAAAAAGAGCATAAAGCAGTGCTGTGAATTGGATATCAAGACAAAAATGCTTAATAATCTCTGGTTCTCACTGTTTAAATTGAAACTCCAGTTCTGCTAAACATTACATCATCTTTTTCACCTTTCTGGTGTTCCCAGGCTGACAGAAACTGCATTTACATTATTTTACACTTAGAGCAATAAAGGACATTCCACATGTAAATTCTAGTAATTAATTTTAGCCTTAAAACAATAGTCAGGAAGCCTTCGTCTAGCCGGACTGGAGCCGACTTGTAAAACATCAAAGGCAGTGATGAAATAATTTTAATTTCAAAGGACCAACAAGAAATGCTTGACTTAGCTTTCTTTACAGCAGATGGCAATGTTGCCACATTGTTTTAAGTTCAACATTCATATTTACAAATGATACAATTATCTGCACAAGTCTATCTGGCTAGGCTGGCAGCCTTCACCCATCTCTACCAGTCTTCACAAAGACCCTTCACCCTCATCGAAGTCTGTGCCTTCCATGACTGACTCGGAGAGCAGTCTAAGTGTCTCCTTTTGCATCTGTTTCGTAGGAACCTGCCCCATTTGGGCTTCTAGGGTAGGTTCACAATCAGGCTAGGAACCCACATGGCGAACACCCCCAAGGCTGAAATAAGCTGACTGTCCCAGTTGACTAGGATGAATGGTTTAAGATAAAGGATCCAATGAGAGTCGAGATGGAGCCTAGTATGGTAAAGACACCTCTTCTTATGGTCTGGAAAGAACCCTTTCAAATGCTGAAGAAGCAATCAGAGCCTAAGAAGTGCTCCTCCAATCCAAAAAAATAGACAAGAGGGACATAATCTGCTCTAATTCTTCCCAGCTCTAAGGCTGAAAAGGAATATAAATCATTGAGCACCAAGACACCGAGGGGAACAGACAGATCTGAAAAAGTTGGAGTCAACCCCACCCTCTGAGCCTCAGCACCAAAACTCATCCCAATTGGCAATACTGGATTCAAGAGAATAAGGGAGACTACTGAAGCTGAAGTCAAGGGGACTGTTGGCTCTGATGTCTTGTAGGTCTGGAAAGGTTCAGAAACATGGGCTTCACATCCAAAGGTCGGACAAGAATGGAATAATCCAATGGAAGGGCAGATGAGGCTTGTACTTGGGGCTCCCAAGGAGGTCGGCACCAGGAGGACCTCCATTTAAATCTATGTCTGAAGGAACCTACGCATTATCTCATTGACATCTGCTTCTGTAAGACTCCTCGTCGAATGGAAGGACCTTGAAGATGAAGACACCAAAAGTGGTCAAGATGAATTGGTCTCTTGTAGGAAGGGACAGTGAAGCCTAGGACTCACTGGCTCTAGTGAAAAATGGGGAGGAGGCATCTAAGATCAGATCTGAAAGGTTTCTGGTTCCAAATATTTAGGTGTTTTTGATGATAGACCCAATAGATCTGTGGGATCATGTGACTGCTTTCTGGTTTTATCTACCGTCTTTTCTAAATCCTTTTCTCTCTCTCTCCTCTTTCTTTTCCTTCAAAAGCTTGGGTGTCTCAGTTTTCTTAATAGGAAAATTAGCCTCAGAAGAAAAAGGAGGAGATGAAGTTCCTGCTTGGGTGGGATGAAGGCCCTTTAGGACTAACTTGTCCATACATCCTTAAAGAACTCTTGGGACCAAACAAAGTACAGACATCACAGTCAATATTCCAGGTATGCCACCCCAGGCAGTAGACATACAGTGAGTGAGGGTCCTGAGGTGGGATTTTGTGGCTGCAGGCTGTACACTTTTTAAAACTAGTGGTCTTGTCCAACATGATGGTAAAGCAACAAGAGCTAGGATACCAGCACTAACATAACAACCAAGGGATGAAAAACCTCACTACGTAGTCATTCGGAAAAGCAATACTAGAGGCTCTAGATTAATAATAAGAATAGTAATAGTCCAACAGCAGCATGTTTTTTTTTACATAAGGAAAGGATGAAGTACAAGAAAAATAAGTAAAAAGTTAATTGAAATTGTTAACAGAAATGGACAGCACAAAAAGACCAAAGCAGCACTTTTCTGTCTGAAAAAAAGTCAGAGCCCTCAAAAACCAAGTACTTCTAGATCAAATAGCAAATGAGATCTGAAGTACCATGCGGAAATAGGAACCTTATGGGCAGAAGAGGAGTCACAGTCCTGGATCCAAAGCTTCTGAAAAGCTCCAAGTATGATCTAGTCAGAATCGATAACCCAAAGGTTGAACTGAACGAAAACAGACATCTGATCTTAGAGATTGCCTATATCAACTTATCCCTTTGACTACACATTTTGATAACCTCTGCTGCAGAGGAAGCTAAGTTATTTAAATCAGACGTTTCCTCACAAGAAGAAATTGAAGGGAAAATATTCCTCATACTTTCATAATTAGAATAAACTTTAACATATGAGCTTGACAATTCAAAATTCTGAAAATCACAGTTGTAAAAGTATACACTTTTCCCCATACTTATCAATAATCTTCTCATCCTTGTCAGAAAGAGTAGGATTGGAATTAACCAAATGTTTAGTAGGAATAGGATTAACTAAAATTATAGCTGCTGGGACATGTTTGAGATGAGTGCATAAATACTTAAAAGACTGAGAAACTTTATACAGTCTATCTGCCTTTTTAGGGGCAGCAGGCTATCAGGAAATTTGCAGGCAGTGACGCACATCCTCCAGAACTGGGAGAACTGGAGGAATGGGTGCAGGTTTTGGAAATTCCTTCTGTAAAAGCTCACAGTATTTCCTGAGGGACTGAGAAATCTTGGTGTGTTCTCCTATTAAAAACACTGGCACACTCTGGAAATAGTCTGAGAAAGATACATGCAGCATCAGAAAGTACGCTCTGAGTCTAAATCAGAAAACTGAGGAGAAATCTGTATCTGTCCCTTCGTCTTCCTGCCAGATTCAAAATCTTGAATCTCTTCAAGAAAACAGTCAACCCTCTTTCTTTTTTCCAAGAAACCACCTTATAAAACAATTAATAGTCTGAATTAAACCCTGAGCCAGACCCAGTCAACTGGTCAATTACTCCTGCCTAAGGAAATTTGAGGAGGAGCAGATATATGGTTAGTTTTCTGTTTCTTTTCAAAACGACAAATGAGGCCAACAGTGTTAATAGCATTAGCAGCTTCCCCAGGGATGGGTGCAAGATTCTGACAGAACAGAGAAGTCTTCCCTATTCCCTCTCTCAGGACTGACAAGAGTGGCTGTCCATTGCCCACTGAGAGGACTCCAACAGCCTCAGAGGATGTGGTAATCCATGGTCCACAGTGGTTGTAGGTGTTACACCAGAGGGATCTGGGGTAAAAGATGAGTGGTCTGAAGTATAACGAAATGACCACAGCAGAGTCACCCACCTGTGGCTGAGTCAAATTGCTATCTTGCTGTGGCAGCAAAGGCTGTTTGCTTAACTTTTTCTTTTTGTGGCTGGAAGAAGGACTGACTATCGGACTGGCAGAATGTTCCATGGTCCAGATGGAAATGATGCCTCTTTCCCTGAGTAATAAAATAAAAATGAACTTGACCACGCAATTTCAACAAAACGCTATTTAATAAAAATATTTCCCAGGGTAAACAAGCAGTATAAGCCGATAAAAAACGAAGTCTTTAAAACTGTCTTTAAACACAATTTCTGTACAGAAAAAATTTTTCAACTACTTTAAACAACTTTTAAACTGACTGCAAAATGTGTGCTCCCATTTAAAAGTACAGTTAAGTCTTGACAGTTCATTAAAACACAAACGTCTAGCTTAAGAATAACTTTCCTAAATAGGAAAGCTCATTAAAACAACCACTGGAAGGTTTTTCCTCAAAGGGAACTTATCTGCCCTGCAAAGGAAAAGCACAAGCTGACCACTGATCTTTGAAAGGCCATAGAGGAGTCTTCTCTTTAACAGCAAGAAAGCCCAAAGGGGCTTGGCACGAGATGACTAATGATTTCTGTGAGTGGAAGGTGCTCTGAAGCTTTGGAAGCTGGACAGCTGTAATATTCTTGGCAGGAAATAACCCATATAGCTAAGGCTACTGCAGTAGTGATCAGTATGATGATCATCTCTCCTGAAAGGAGGTATCTGTATAAAGTGCTAACTGTATCCCTCCAGAACCACTTTTAATACCCAAGAGTCTGACTCTGCTGTCAAAGGGGAACGTAGACAGAACAGTTTCTGGGACAGATTTTGAGAGATACGGGCAGTATTGGTGCAGGTGAGGGAAAGAATGTTGATATACTAAAGAATCAGACTATCCCTTTTTTGGAAAAGGTCCTCATTTCTTGTTGCTTCCCCTGACATCTCTTTTTGGTTCCCTGTTCAGCTTGAGAAGGCAGGAATTGTTTGTTTTGTTTTTTAGACGGAAAAGAATATTTGGGAGATTTGTAATGGGGGGGGAACTGAAAATCTTGGAAACTGTCTGTGTTAATTTACCTCTCTCATTAAATTGTTTGAGGACCTCACTACCAAATGGAAAAAGTCAGACCTCCTTATCTAAAGTTGAATTTAAAAATTCTGACATTACCTCATCAGAAAACTTTTGACAGCATACCAAGGCATACTTCTTCAACACTGTAGCTGTAACAGTGGACAAAGACACAGTATCTGCACTATCATACACAGTTCTTATTGTATGTTTTGATACTTGAGAAATGTTAGAAACATTGACATTCACATACTTCAGGAGGAAGTATAGTAGATAATTCGGACCTCATCACTTCCTGCTCACCTAAGTGTAACCTACATAGCACTGACCTACACCTCTTAGACATCTACAAACCTAATAAAAATACTGACAAGCTTTTATAAAGCCACTCTGTTGCCAAAGCCTGGAACAAACTTACCCTTTCTATAGGAACAAACAGCAACTTCCTCAACTTCAAAAAACTTCTAAAGGACCTATTTACTAAATCCTGAACCTGTCCTTGTCCCACTCCCACCTAAACTACTGTGTCCCCTCTTCCCCTCTCCTTCTAAGCTCTTTCACTTTGCCACAACTCCTGTTTTTATGTCTGCAAGACATTTTACCAACAATGGTTTTCTCTTTGATGGCAATTGTTAGATGGATGCTAACTTTTTAGATTATATTTTTATAGTTAATAAGTACCAAGGCTATTTGAAACCTTAATATTACTCCTTTTACTGTAACATGTTCATTTATAAGTTGTATTCTCTTTCACCTGTATGCATACATGTTTATGTAAATACATATACTGTTTTTGTTTTTGTATTTGTCTATCTGTGGAGCTTTTCTCTTCAGGGCTCTGCAGCCGAGTCAGACCAACTCAGTTACCAAATGTCAAATAAATAAAATAAAATAAATAAAAGTTTTTCAAACTCTCTGCACAAAAAAGAACAAATTTCCACATAAGAGTCAGGCAGTTAAAATTGTATATGCTAAAGTGGAAGAAATGTTTTTCTCTTACCAAGTATATCTAATACCTTTTGGAAGAAACCAAGAGTCTGTTCCCAGCTGGATAAGATATGGATATGGAAGCAAGGTTATACCTGAGGAGTGAAAAAAAAGTTATATCCTCATCATAAAGTTACATCTGCATTGTCCGTTTTCATTCTTCCTCAACTGACGGTTTTGCATCCGACTTGAATCCGACTTGGACACTTCTTCCAGATTCTCAGATCCAACTCTTGAGCTCCTCCCTTTATCCATAATGCCCCACCAGCCAAAGATACCTCACATCGAGCTTGCTGCCCTTAGTAGAGAATTAGAAGTTATGTACTCACCATAACGTTCCATCTGAGTAGGTGTATTCATTTGTCTGCAACCTGTGGGTTATGGATCCGATATCGGATCCGAACCGGCATGGTTTTCCAGCTATGGATCCAAGCTCTCAGCTCCTCCCCTCACCCATAATGCCCTGCTCTACCCTCATGACCTCAGATCGAGTTTGCCAACAGCAACAACACCCTGAAAAGGGTAACAGATAATATGCAGGAAACTGAAAGGCCAGGGGGATAGGAGGGCGGGATGGTTGCAGACAAATGAATACACCTACTCAGATGGAACGTTATGGTGAGTACATAACTTCTAAATCTGAAGTAGGAGATTCATTTGTCTGCAACCTGTGGGACAGAGTCCCCAGCTACCTGAATCTTGGGCGCCATCATGGAAGGATATTCCGGAGCACCGCTGAGCCAAATGATGCTCTACCCTAGATGCAAGATCCAACTTATAGTGGGAAATAAAAGTATGAGATGAAGCCCACGTGGCTGCTGCACAAATATCATCTAGAGGAATCCTAGCCTTGAAGGCTGCCGAGGTAGATACTGACCGGGTTGAATGGGCATGTACACCCTCCGGTGCGGGCCTTCCTGAAGCTTGATAAGCCAATAAGATGCACTGTGAAATCCAGCGAGACAGAGAAACTTTAGAAATTGGCTTGCCCAAATTAAATTTAGCAAAGGAAATAAACAACTGGTCGGATTGCCTATGACCAGCCGTTCTGTTTAGATAAAATCTAAGTTGCCTGTGGACATCTAATGAGTGAAGCTTGTATTCACCTTTGTTTTCATATTTAGGAAGAAAACAGGAGGTTAATAGACTGATTAATGTTTGCTTCAGAAGCTACTTTAGGAAGAAAGGACGGGTTGGTCCTGAGGTAAACACGGTCCGGATGAAAGACCAAGTAAGGAGGTTTAGCTGATAATGCTTGAAGCTCTGAAACTCTCTTGGCGATGTAATGGCTACCAAAAGGCTGTCTTGTAAGACAAGAATTTGAGATCCACCGTAGCCGCTGGTTCGAAGGGGGTCAAGGCCTGGAGAACCAAAGAGAGGTCCCAATGAGGAACCGCTTGTTTTACAGGGGGCCTGAGAAGAAAAGTACCTTTAAGGAAAATTTTACACAACTTGGCTGACATAAGAGGATTAGAGTCATGGCCAATGTGATAATGAGAAATTGCCGCCAGTTGTACTTTGACTGTGGAACTGCTGGCACCATCGTTAAAAAGAGTGGTTAGAAAGTCAAGCACTAAGGGGAGAGGAACCGTGAAGGGATTCAGGCCTTGCCGCTCCCACAAAGAAAACCGTTTCCACTTGCTGCGGTAGACTTTCCTAGTGGATGGTTTATGAGCTGCCACCAGAATTGCCTTAACAGGTGACGAAATACCGGGAGTCCTGATCAAGAGTGGAACTGGAGCAGCCAAGCGGTCAGCTTCAGGTTGTCCAGATTCGGAGGAGGTATGCAGGATGGATGGGATATCAGATCCGGAATGGGATCTAGAATCCAAGGAGGATTCACCGAGTGAGACCTTAGAAAGGGGAACCAGATCTGTCGAGGCCAAACGAGCAATGAGAATCATTCTGCAACCCACCGAGAGGCTTTCTGAAGAACTTGGAGCATCAGAGGCAAGGGTGGATAAGCGTAAAGAAGACCGGGTGGCCAAGCATGCACCAGAGCGTCTCTTGGAGAACCTCCTGGAGGGTATCAGAGCGAAAAAACTGTCGCACTTGGTGTTTGAGGGAGAGGCAAAAGATCGCATGAAGGAGTTCCCCACCGTGCGAATATGTTCCGCTACTTGAAAATTGAGAGACCACTCGTAAGGGGTCAGAATGGTGCGACTGAGCTTGTCCGCCAGGATGTTGGACCGACCCGGAATGTGCGTTGCTATTAGAAAGCGGTTGGTGGAGATTGCCCATTCCCAAACTCTCATGGCTTCTCGACAAAGGGGTAAGACCTTGTTCCCCTTGCTTGTTGATGTACCAGACCACAGACATGTTGTCCGATTGAATCGCAATTGTTCCCAAGGGAAGAAAGTCCTGAAGTGCTAGCAACGCTAAGAGCACTGCTCTCATCTCTAGAACGTTGATATGCAGTAAGGTCTCTGTATCGTTCCACGTGGCTTGGACGGTCCGCCCAAAATGCCCCCACCCGAGGCGGGAGGCGTCTGTGGTCACCGTGGCGAGGGAGAAGCAAAATGGGCGGCCCGTGGAGATCTGGAGAGTGAAGCCACCACAGGAGGGACCGCTTGCAAGCCTTGCTGATCGCAATGGGATGATGCATAGGAGAGCAAGGTATGACCACTGTACTAAGAGAGCCCACTGGAGGATGCATATTGAGCCTGGCAAGAGGGAGAAGTGCTATAGCAGACGCCATGGACCCTAGAGCCCTCAGGACCAACTCCGCGGAACAGAACTTGAGTGGAGAATGGCCCGCACCTGGAGCTGCAGATTTTGAACTCTGTCCGCAGTGAGGAAGGCTCGTAAACTCCTTGTGTCTAGCCTGGCCCCTATAAAATCTAAGAGCTGTGTGGGCCAGGTTGGATTTCTTTGTATTTATTGTAATGCCCAGAAGGGGAGCAAGATGGAGAAAGGAGTCTCGCCAATAATAGTAGATGCCTTGTTGGGCGGTAAGAAGCCAGTCGTCCAGGTAGGGAAAGACCTGCACCCCTGAAGCCTCAGGTTGGCCGCTACCACTGCTAATACTTTGGTGAACACCCTGGGGGCTGTGGTGAGACCAAAGGAAGGACCCGAACTGGTAGTGACTGGCTCCCAGCCAGAAGCGGAGGAACCTCCTGGGCGCCTGTCCATCAGGATGTGGTAGTACGCATCTTTGAGGTCTATCGAGCACATCCAGTGATTTTCTCCCAGAAGGGGGAGAATAGATTGCAGAGTGACCATTCGGAATTTTTCCTTGGGGACTGCCAGATTCAAGAGAGAAAGGTCTAGAATTGGTCTTAGTTCCCCCCTTCTTTGGCACTAAAAAGAACCTGGAGTAGAACCCTGATCCGATCTGGTCTGGGGACGGGCTGGATGGCTCTTTCTTTAGCAGATGGCCAATTTCTGCCAAAGCGGCCTCCCGTTGACCGGGTGGAACGTCTGGGAGGGACTTCAACTTTGGAAAGTGAAGAAAAGGAATGCGGTATCCTCTGGATATGATTTGGAGAACCCAGCGGTCTGATGTTATGGACTCCCATGCCGCTAGGTGCCCGAACGTCCCCCGACTGCCTCCAGAGTGGAGCAGCCGGGCAACCCCTCAGGGTTGCTGCGCGGGCCGTTCAGAGAAAGGTTCCCTGGACCCGAAGTTTCTGGGAGCCCCTCTGCCTCTAGGGCGGCGTCCTCCCTGTCCTCCTCTGCCACGGAAGGACTGGTTGTCCGGAGCAGGCTGGGACTGCTGCTGCGACTTCGGAACCACATCTTCTTCTGACCCTTTTGGTTCCTAGAGTAGGGCCTCTGGGGTGCAGGGAAGCGGATTCCGACGGCAGACAGCGTCTTCCCGTCCTTCTCGCTCTGGGTCAAGGTTTTCGAACGGTTTTGCCAAAGAGGGCAGAACCATCAAAGGGGTGTTCGCAAATGACGCTTTGAAGGGCTCAGAAAAATCGCAGGTGGAGTCAGGCCTGACGCCTGACTAGGCCTGCCCTGCGGCTAGCGGCGCCTTCCGTAGCGTGGGAGAGTAGCCGATAGAGGTATTAATAACTGATCTAAGAGTGGCCATGCGGGTGGAGTGCAGCACCCTGTCCTCCTCCGACATGGACTCTGGGGGAGATGCAGCGTATTCTTTAATGAGATCTCGCTGCATCCTAATGACGTAGTGCCAGGTAGTTCAGCGCCTTACAGAAGGTCACTGAACTAAACATCCGCCCAAGCGGTCCATCATCCGAGACTCCTTGCTCGGGGGATGGACAGAGGGACTCTCCTGAGCAAGTTCCCTCTTGGTGGCCGCCGCCGTCAACATGGCATCTACCGGAGGCCCTTACTCCAATGGGCACGGTCGGACGGTGGGCTGAGGATCCTATCGGGCCTCTTAGGAATTGGCTCCACGGTGTCCGTTCCTTCCACGCCCTGGTGGTAATGAGGTCCACCAGGGGGTCGGCAGGAGGGGACACCCAAGAGGTAGACGGCCGCTTCAAATGCCTCCAAGAACACGGACTCGTCCGAGGAAGACTTGGGGCAGACTACCCCCTATACGGAGCATTTCCATGATGTCTCCAAATGAGACATCCTCGGGTGACCGTGGGGAGCCTTCCCTTCCTCCAAGTCCGTGTCTTCCGTGGAGACTCGGGAGTCAATGTGCCTCCTTTTGCGTATGCTTGCGAGGAACATCCTCTGGGGGCTGTCAGAGGACTCCTCGCAGCAGCAACCTGTTCCATTGGAGCAGCTTGGGGCACAGAAGCGGGCTGTCCCAAGGGCGGATGGTGGAAGCCTGGCCCAGTGCAGAGGGAGCCTGGACGGAGCGAAACAAGTGCCGGGGTCGGAGACCTCAACAGGGCCCTCTCCACTACATCAAAGCGCCGAGCCGACCTCGACCAAAGGATCCGACAATCGGCTCCCCTCGGATCCGAAGAGTGGATCGAGCGGCCGGCGCCAGATCCGGCGGACAGTGCGCCCGACACACAGACGGCCGAAGGAGCACTGATCCCCCGGATCCAAGGCTCAATCCAGGCTCCGAGGTCGGATCCGATGCACTCGAGGGCAGGGTCGGATCCGGCACAGTACTATCGGCGCCGACCCACCCCGCTCGGCTGCTCGGCTCCAGCTGCTCGAACCCGGATAGCGGGTCGGAGAAGGAGCAATCGGTTTGAAAAGGGGTTGAGCTCCCCAGAGGGGGAGGCAAGAGCACTCCCATCTGCATCTGGGCCTGGATGAACCTTCTCATCATCCGGTCCAGATCAGCATCCGAGCTATACGTGGATCTCGACGAGGCTACCGAGGTAGGCCTGGAGTGCCTCCTCGATAGCCTCGGCGGTCGGGTCTCCTCCTCCTCAGGTCCCGTGAAAACACACTGGAGACTGGAGCCGAGAAGGAGGAGGAGACCGAGCCGACAATGGAGCCGACAGCGAGCCGGGAGCTTGGCTGGCGGGGCCGAACAGAGGTCTCGCCCGCCGCTTATGGTGCTTCTCCCTCCGGTCCCTTTTCTTAGCATCCCTCTCCTCAACCAGAAACGGGAGGTTGAGTCCCAGGAGGAGGAGGTGGTCAGAGGGAATAACCGTAGGCACGGTTACTCCCGAGCCGGAGGTCGGAGCCGAGTCCGGCGGTAAAAGGCCCGCCAAAACAAGCTTGGACCTCCGCTCCTTCAATGCCCTGGGGTTGAACCCTGCACAAATGGAACATCCAGATGTGAGGTGTTCAACCCCCAGGCATCTAACACCGAGTGTGGCCATCAGCTGGGGAAAGCTTATGGCCACACTCGGAGCATTTAGAAAAGATAGATTTGGGTTGGTCTGCCATCCCAATCTAACACAGTAGTTACCAAACTAAAAGTAACTAAACAACAAAATACACTCACAGGCCCAACACACACACACTACGCCAACAGCGAGGGGAGGGATATAACTTTTAGATTAACTCTAAAAAAGTAAATATATCAAGGGGAAACCTACACTTTCACACAAAAAATCAATAACAACTTTAAAATTCTGAAATTTAACACTTAAACTAGCACTTAGCTTGAGAGCTTGAGAAACAAATCCAGTCACCATGCGCGGCAAACGAGATCTGAGGTCATGAGGGTAGAGCAGGGCATTATGGGTGAGGGGAGGAGCTGAGAGCTTGGATCCATAGCTGGAAAACCATGCCGGTTCGGATCCGATATCGGATCCATAACCCACAGGTTGCAGACAAATGAATCTCCTAACTTCAGATTGAATAATACCTTAAAGGAACTTAAAAAAAGTATAGATTAAAAGAATAGAACTGGAACTGAAACAAGGAAAAAGAAGTTATGTACCTACCATAACGTTCCATGTTAGTTGTCTTCATCTCGCCTTCCTTCTTGCTGTTATCCTCGGCTCCGACTCGGCCATCTTCTATAGCTCCAGAGCTGTTTACTGGCTCGAGGCTACCCCTTATCCCAGCATGCCCAGCGTCAGCTACCCAGATCTTGTTTGTGATAGTGCACACTAGATATAAGTAGAGTAACCAGTTCCTAAAAACTGGTTGTCCAATACACCTAAACAAAGAAAGAGTTATAAATTACCTGGCATGTGAAGTAATAAAAGATGCTCAGCCAGTGAAAACAAAAGGGAACTCCTCACAATCCTCTAGGAAGGGGGAAGGAGGGAGGGGCATTAAGAAGGCGAGATGAAGACAACTAACATGGAATGTTATGGAAGGTACATAACTTCTTTATGTTAAGTTGTCCATCTCACCTTCATTCTTGCTGTTTGGGACAGCATCCCTAGCACCTAAAATCCCAGGTGGCTCATTGGAAAAGACTCTTCAGAACAGTAGAACCAAAGGAAGCTCTGCTCTGAGAGACCATATCTACCTTGTAATGAGAGAGAAAAGTGTGAGGGTTTGCCCAAGTGGCAGCTGCTCAGACTGAGTCTATGGGTAACCTAGACTGAAAAGCTATAGAGATGGCTTAGAGATGGCTAATGCTCTAGTGGAATGAACTTTTGGTTTAGCTGGTAGCTCTTTATTTCGTAACTGATAAATAAAGGCAATAGTATCAGATAACCATCTGGATAAGGTCACTTTAGAAACTGGAAGGCTTTGTTTGTTGAAAGCATAAGAAAGAAATAACTGGTCTGACTTTCTTAGTTCCTTAAGCCTATGGAGGTAAAACCGCAATTGTCTGTGCACATCCAATTGGTGGAGCTTGTATTCTGCCTTGTTGCTGTGATTACGAAAGAAAACTGGGAGATCTATGGATTGATTTAAATTGTTCTCTGAGCAGACTTTAGGAATAAAGGCTGGACTGGTCCTCAGAGAAACTCTGTCCTTGTGAAACACCAGATAAGGAGGATGATCACATAGTGCCTGACATTCTGAGACACGTCTAGCTGAAGTGATAGGAACCAGAAAAAGTGTCTTCCAAGAAAGAAATTTTAAAGAACATGATGCTGCCGGATCAAAGGGAGGCAAAATTAAGGAAGCTAAAACTAAATTGAGATCCCAAAGAGGGGGAGGATCTCTAACTGGGAGTCTAAGAAGAGATGTTCCTTTCATAAAGACCTTGCATGGCTTATGAGACATTATGCTAGAATTAAACATACCGATATGAAAATTAGAAATGGCAGCTAGTTGTACTCTAATGGTAGCGGAAGCCGCACCAGACTGAAAAAGCTGTGCTAGGAATTCAAGAATTTCATGGACTTGGGGCTGAGAAAGGATCCAAATTTCTAGATTCTGCCCAGTAAGAACACCATTTCCATTTACTAGCATACGTTTTCCTCGTAGAAGACTTATGTGAGGAAACAATAATATCATGGACTGCTGGGGAGATATTGGAAAGCCTGGCTAAGGTTGGAAGTGGAGTAAGCAAGCTGTGAGCTGGAGAGTTTGAAGGGACTGGTGCAACCCGCTTGATTGGTGAATCAAAAGATCTGGAACTGGGTCCAGAATCCACGGTCAATCCAGAAGGTGGAGGTGTAGGAACGGGAACCATATCTGTCGAGGCCAATATGGGGCAATGAGGATCATTTTGCAACCCAACAATTTTGCTTTCTGTACGAGTCTTGGAATTAGGGGAAAAGGGGGAAAAGTGTAAAGGAGTCCCTGAGGCCAATCGTGGACTAGAGCATCTCAGGGTATATGACCTGGAAGAGGAAGTAGGGAGAAATAGCAGCTGCATTTGTTGTTGAGAAGAGTGGCAAATACGTCGCAGCAAGGCTGTCCCCATTTGCGGAAGATAAGATCTGCAACTTCCTGATTCAGAGACCACTCGTGAGGCATGAGGATAGCTCTACTGAACCTGTCCACTATGATGTTGGATTTCTCAGGGATGTGCGTTGCTATCAGAAAACGTTGGGAGGAAATCACCCATTGCCACAGTCTGAGTGCTTCTCGACACAAGGGTTAAGACCTGGTCCCGCCCTGTTTGTTGATGTACCACACCACTGACATGTTGTCCATTTGGATTGCAATGGTCCCAAAAGGAAGAGAGTCTTGAAGGGCTTGCAACGCTAGGAGAACCACTCTCATTTCTAGGACACTGATATGCAGATGGTACTCGTGAGGTTGCCAAGTGCCTTGGACTGTCCTGCCTAGATAATGCCCCCCTATCAGGGAGGCGTCCGTGGTCACTGTGGCTACCGGAGGGGGTTGTATGAAAGGTCTGCCCTGATTAATAGAGGGGAGACCATCCACCAAGAAAGGTGCCTTTTGCATGTTTCTTTGATCAGGATCATGTGAGATATGGGTAGTTCCTGGAAAGACCACTGCGTGAAAAGAAGCCACTGAAGGATTCTCATGTGGAAACGCGCTAATGGGACAAGAAGAATGGCAGCTGCCATGGAGCCTAGAGCTTGGAGGACATGTCTGACTTGAACCCTTTTGCTCTGCATTAGCATTAACACTTGTTGACGAATAGTGGAAACTCTTTCCTGTGGTAATCTTGCAAACATTTCTTTTGTGTTTAATTCTGCTCCTATGTATGTGATAGACTGACAGGGCAACAAGGCAGATTTTTCGAAATTTACTGTAATGCCTAGTTGAGTGTATGATGTGATTGTATAATCCAGTGCCTCTAAGAGTTGACGCCTGGTGGTAGCATTCAGGAGCCACTCGTATAGATAGGGAAACACCTGGAATCCTTGACGCCTCAGGTGAGTCGTGACTACTGCTATACACTTGGTGAACACCCTGGGGGCTGAGGTGAGACCAAAGGGCAGACCTCTGAACTGGTAATGACTGGCCCCTACCCGGAAGTGAAGAAATCTCTTGGAGCGTCTGTCCATCTTGATATGGTAGTACGCGTCCTGAAGATTTATCGAGCACATCCAATTGTCCTGACCCAGAAAAGGGAAAATGGACTGCAGTGTCACCATCCGGAACTTTTCTTTTGGTACAGATTTGTTCAATATGCTGAGATCCAGTATTGGTCTCCAGTCCCCTGTCTTTTTTGGTACTAAAAAGAATCTTGAGTAAGTTCCGGATCCTAGTTGGTCTGCGGGGACTTCTTGAATGGCTCTTTTTTCTAGCAGTCTTAAAACTTCTGTGACTGCTTGATCCCTTAGATTGGGTGGGACATCTGGGATGGGCTTTTTTGATTCTATGGGGGATTGATGGAAGGGAATTTTGTAACCTCCGGATATGATGGATAGTACCCATCTGTCTCTTGTTATATTTTGCCAGGCTTTTGGGTACAGCGAAAGTCTTCCCCTGACTGCCAACAGAGGTGTGCAGTTAGGCAACCCTTCAGGGATGCTGGAAGGGCTTAGCAGAGAAGGTTTCTCTGTCACCCTGGTTTTGTTGTCCCCCTCTGCACAAGGGTGGCATCTGTTATTGTTGTTTACCCCTCTGCTCCTGGGGGAAAAATCACCACGCGTGTCAGGCAAGGGTCCCTGGGATTTTCGGAACCACATCTTTACACTCTTCTGACCCTTGGGATAAGGTCTGGAAGGAGTGGAAAAACGGACACCCACGGCAGAGAAAGTCTTGCCTTCCTGCTCACACCTCGTCAACGTGTCTTTCACCTGAGGCCCAAAGAGAAAGGAGCCATCAAAGGGAGTATTGGTGAAGGACCCTCGAAAGGGTAATGCATACTGACACAGCCGCATCCAAGCATGTCTTCTGAGAGCCACACCTGTCCCTGCGGTTCTGCTCGCTCCATCGGCTGCATAGGAAATCAGCCTCATGGAGGAGTTGACTACGGAATTAAGAGTCGCAAGTTGAGAAGCTACTTTGGCTGGTGCTCCCTCAGCTGTAGGATCTTGAAGGGTATCTCCAAGCTCTTTCAGGAGATCCCTTTGAAGACGTGTAAAAAGGCATAGATAGTTCAGGGACCTCATTGAAAAGGTCGCTGAAGCAAACATTCGTTTTCCATATCTGTCCATTATCTGAGACTCTCTGTTCGGAGGATGAACAGATGAAAAGGTTTCTACTAACTCTTTCTTGGTGGCTGCTGCTACAACCATGGCATCAACAGGCACACCTTTGGAGAGGAATTGTTTGTCCTGGGGGGCTGTAATAAATATGTTTGGTCTCCTCGGAGTAGGTTCCACAGAATTTGGAGATGACCAAGCCTTTCGAGCCACTACAGACATGAGTGGATCAAAAGGAGGAGATACCCAGGAGGTGGAAGGTCGGGAACCGAATGCGTCCAGGTATACAGACTCGTCCTCGGTAGGGGCTAGAGAAGTCCAGTTCCTCCTCTGTCTAAGCATTTCAAGGATGTCCAAAAAGGAAACATCTTCAGAGGGGGACCTTGGGGACCCTTCTGATTCATCCATGTCTGTATCTGTAGTGACAGACTCAGGGGAGTCTATGTGCTTCCTCTTGCACTTCTTCTTCCAGGGAGGCTCTTCCAAGTCATCAGGGGAGGCTTCGGAAGAAGAGGGATCACCCACTGGGGTGTCCTGGGGCATAGGTTCCCTACGATTGGGGTCTGGTGGAGGAGTACAGGTTGGAACAGACACCACAGGGGGGGGGGGAGCCGATGGAGCTGGCAGTAGAGCTGTTTCGGGGGACAGCACAATCCGCATGACCTCAAAGGCGTCCTGACCTCTAGTCAGAGAAAGCTCCGGCTCTGAAGAAACAGGAGTCTTTCTCCGCGTCGAGGGTGACGGCTCTGAGGCCGATGTTGGAGCCAAGCTCACTTGCACCAAAGCTCCGAGGGGGAGAACGGGGTCAGACAAGGGTCCGATGCCACCCGGAGATGACCAGAGAGCCTCGGTGCCGAGTTCCCTCGATAGAAGGTATAATAGAGGTAATCGGAGCCAACATCGGAACCGAAGGAGAGATGATGATCGACGCCGACGGTTCTACTACCTGCGGATCCATGGTCTCCGGCTCCAAGCTAAATGTAGTCGGAGGAGGAACAGAAATAGAGGCGGTTGGAGCCGATACCTGTTGAGGTGGGCTGGACAGAATTTTAGCCAGTGCCTGTGACTTAAACAACCTACTTACTACTCTCTCCACATCCTGATCGAATAATCTAGAGGATCGAGAGGAGTGGGAAGAATCATGGCTATGTTCACTCTGTAACAAAGGTGACTGAGGTGCCGAGTGGATGGACTCCAAGGATGGAGACCTCAGTCTCTTATAGCTTCGAGACAGCTCCGAAATAGCAGATGGAGCCGACGGAGTAGTTGTCTTGTCGGTGCCAGCCAGTACCGACATACTTGGTTGGTCAAGTAAAGGAGTCGGCTCTGAAGGTGGAGCCGACGGCTTGACAGACTTACGGGATTTCGATGGCCGAGTACTTTTAGCCGGAGAATCCTGAGGCTTCAATAATCCCCAAAGGATTAATTTGTTTTTGTGCTCCTGCAGGACCCTTGGACTAAAAGCGTGACATATAGAACTGGAGTCCTGCAGGTGAACAGCGCCCAAACAATATACACAACTAGTGTGCCCATCTGTCACAGACATTTTCTGACAGCATGAGTCACACTTTTTGATCCAGATACCTTGGTATCTTTAGACATTTTAGTAACAACAACAATAATAAAAAGCTATACTACAAAAAACAAGAAACAAATAGACTTTTTTTTTTTTTTTTTTTTTTACAGTTAAGGAACAGAAAGGAAAGCCTCTAATTTAAATGGCTATCCTAAAGGGGGGGGCTCTCTAATTTAAATGAGTTCAAGGGAAACAGAAGGCCTGGGAGTTATGGAGCGACGGCCAACAAAGCTACAATACACAAGAAAGCGATAAGGGATAAAGGAATATATCTAGACAAAAATTTGACAAAAAAATTGACAAAATTTCAAGAATAAACAACAATATATTAATAGAAAAAACTATACTAAGCCTGAGCCAGTAACGAAGCAACCTCGCAGCTGAAGTAGCAAACGAGATCTGGGTAGCTGACGCTGGGCATGCTGGGATAAGGGGTAGCCTCGAGCCAGTAAACAGCTCTCGAGGTATAGAAAATGGCCGAGTCGGAGCCGAGGATCGGCTCCGAACCCAAACAGCAAGAACGAAGGCAAGATGGACAACTTAACATCAATAGTTCCCAAAGTAATATCCCTTAAGTCTCTTCAGCAGCAAAGGAAGGAGGGTTAGAAAGGCGGGGAGTTAAGGAAGAATGAAAATGGGCAACACAGATACAACACTATGGGGAGTACATACATTTTTTATCCAATGCTGTCATTTTCATTCATTCCTCAGCTGGTGGGATAGAACCCTCAACTAGATGGTCTTCATGGAAGGATGTTTTAGAGTACTGCAGAGCCAAAAGCAGCTCTGTTTCTAGAAAATAAACCAGTTTGTAATGAGTAATAAAGATATGAGCACTGAACAAAGTGGCAGCTGCAGAAATGTCATCTATGGAAGTTTTTGACCAAAAGGCTAAGGATACACCCATAGACCTTTTGGAAGGCGCTTTATGGGACTTTGGCAAAAAGAATCCTCTTTTACTACAGACAAAGAATATGCAATCAGTTAACCATTTCATATGATCATAGAGTCATAGGAGATTACTTGGGTATCGACTCGGAGGTCATTTTAAACCTAGACATTTCATCCCAATGTAATACCACCGAAATGCTAGTCAGTACCCAAGACTGCATTTAGTGATGACTGCCCATGTCCAGGATAGGCCAGGGTAACTTTAAAAACTGGCCTGCCCAATCTGTTAGGTGAGAAGGATGCAAATAACTGGTCAGTCTTCTGGAAATCTTTGGTCCAATGGAGATAAAATCAAAGTTCTCTAGGTGCATCCAAAAGATGAGGCATGTACTCTCCCTTATATGAGAAATTTAGAAAGAAAACTGGGGAGTTAATGACCTGGTTGATATAAGTCTCAGAAGCTACTTTGGACAAAAAAGATGGGTTAGCCCAAAGGAAACTCTATCTTTGTGGAAAACCAGGTCAGGAGGCTTGGAAGAGAGATACTAGTGTTCGGGCATTTATCTAGCTGATATAAAATCAACTAGAAAAATAGTTTTCCAGGACAAAAACTTAATATCTATCTTGGCTGAAGGTTCAAAGGGGTCTTGGGTCAGACCTTAAAGCAAGTTTGTTAAATCCCAAGGAAGAGTTGGATCCTTTAATTGAGGCCTAAGCAAGAAGGTTCCTTTGAGAAAAGCTTTGCATAATCTAGAAGGAGCTAAGGAAGAATTTTTCACCCAGATGGAAGTTTGAAATGGCAGCCAACTACACCTTAATAGTAGAAAAACTAGCCCCTTCATCAAACATTGAAGCTGTAAACTCAAGCATAATTGGTACAGAGGCACAAAAATGATGCAAATCTTTCTTAAGGGCCCAAAAAGCAAAACTCTTCCATTTAATTAATTCTGTAAATCTTCCTAGTAGAAGCCTTTTGAGAAGATAATAAAATATGATGAACTGGGAAGGAACTCCTAGCTGCCTAGCAATCAGTGAAACTGGAGAAACCATGTGATCAGCTTGAGGCCTGTTATGTCTAGATGAGTCATCCTTGTTGGGTGAGACGGGAGGTCTGGACTGGGGTCCAGTATTCAGGGTGGATGCAGAAGATGATCCACAGGAAAGGGAGACTAAATTTGACAAGGCCAAAAGGGTGCAATGAGGAGAACTATGCTCTTCAAATGGTATGCTTTCTGTAGAAATTTGAGGATTAGACATAAAGAGGGGTAAGCATAGTGAACACCGGAGGGCCGGTTGTGGACTAGAGCATCCCTCAGTGACTCCTCCATTGGAAGGACGAGGGCAAAGAACCTGCTGCACTTGTTGAGGGAAGAAACAAAAACGTTGCAACAAGGCTGACATCATGGAAACTTCTCTCCACCATTTTGACATTGAGAGACGACTCATGAGGTATCAGAATGGGCTTGCTTAGTTTGTCTGCAAGCACACTGACCTTCCCCAGTATGTGCATTGCTAGAAAGAGTCTGGAAGATATCACCCATTGCTACACTCTCACTGCACTCCACATAGTGAGTAAGATTTTGTTGATGTACCAAACTAAAGACATATTGGCCATCTGAGTAGCAATCATCCTGGAGGGGACAGCATCTTGAAAGGTCTGCAACTCTAGAACTGCTCTCATTTCCAGGACATTGATATGCACCTTGGCCTCTTCTGGGGACCATGTACCTTGGACTGTCCTTCCAAGTAGTGTCCCCCCCCAACCCCAGATGGGAGGCATCAGTGGTCACCATGGCCATGGGAAGGGGAAGAACAAATGGATGGCCTTGGGAAACTCTGTCCGAGTGAAGCCACCAAAGAAGATACTTTTTTGC
Organism: Protopterus annectens; assembly: GCF_019279795.1. Taxonomy (NCBI): domain Eukaryota; kingdom Metazoa; phylum Chordata; order Ceratodontiformes; family Protopteridae; genus Protopterus; species Protopterus annectens. The sequence goes on along the minus strand of NC_056743.1, from coordinate 1,405,773,206 downwards.
AAGAATGAGTGATCTTGACTGAGACGAATAAAGGTTGATGAAGAACAGACAACTGCACAAACAGAGTCCACTGCAGAATTTGCATATGAAACCTGGCTAAAGGAACTAGGGTGATAACTGCTGCCATGGATCCCAAGGCTAGTAAGCTTAGTCATGCTGGAAGAGACAGATGTGAGATTGCTTTCTTGACCTGGGATATGAGTGTCTGAATTCATGTTGGAAGAAGAGAGGTTATTTGACTGACTGTGCCTAGATGAGCACCTATGAACTCCAGACTCCGTGTAAGTGTCAATTGTGATTTGCTGTAACTGACTGTGATGCCTAGGTGAAGACATAACTGGAACAGGTAGTCATTTTCCTGTAGAAGTAGATGTCTGGTTGGGGCAGTTAGGAGCCAGTTGTCTAGATACGGAAACACTCTGAATCCCAGCAGTCTCAAGTGAGCTGCTACCACCGCCATGCATCTGGTGAACACCCTGGGGGCTGTGGTGAGGCCAAAGGGCAATGCTCTGAACTGCTAATGATTGGCTCCCAGCCAGAAGCACAGATACCTTCTGCAGTGCCTGTTTGAGCACATCCAATTGTCCCCCTTCACAGCAGGGGCAAAATGGACTGAACCATGACGATCCACAACCATCCAGAAATTTGAATAGTTCACATGTTGGTTTAGTTTGCAGAGATCCTGGATGGGTCTCAAATCCCCTGTCTTCTTTGGCACTAAGAAGAATCTTGAGTGGGTTCCAGATCCTATCTGGTTTAGTGGGACTTTCTGGATGACTCTTCTTCTGAGCGGATTTTCTATTTCTAATGCTGCCATCTCACTCTGATTGAATGGAACATCGGGGATTCTTTTCATTCTTGCAGGTGGATTTGGGAAAAATGGTATGATATAACCTCTGGATATAATTCTTTGCACCCCAGATTCTTTTGTAATGGATGCCCAGGCTTTTTGGTGCAGAGGAAAATGCCCTTCAAATGTCTCCTGAGGGTAACAGTCGGGCAATCTTTCAGAAGCACTGGTAGGGTTCACCTGAGAAAGAATCTCAGAAACCCTGGTTCTGTGGGCCACCTCTGCTGTGTGGGGCAGCATCTTCAGTTATAGTTTCCCCTCTGCCTCTGAGAGAACTATCTCCTCAATAGCCTTAGAAAGGGCCCTGGGATTTGTGGACCCACATCTTTCTACTTCCTCACTAATTCCAGGAAAAAAGCCTTTGAGGAGTAGTAAAATGGATCTCCACCGAAGAAAAGGTCTTTCATTCTTTATCATTTCTGTAGAGCATTTCTTTCACTTTTGAGCCAAACAGGGAAGATCCATCAAACTAGTATTGGTGACTGAACACATGAAGGGATCCACAAAATCACACAGGTACATCCAGACATGTCTCCTAATGGCTATGTCCGAACAGTCTATCTGTGAGGTACCCTCTGCAGGATGGGATATCAACCTCATGGACATGTTAGCCATTGACTGAAAGCTGGACAGTTGTGAAGAGACTCTGTTCTGGTCCTCCACAGATATAGACCCAGAAAGAGATTTGGGAAGCTCCTTAATCAAATCTCTTTGCAATCTCAGGAAATGTGCTAAGTAATTCAACAGCCAAACAGCAAAGGTTGCTGAAGCATAAATACGCTTACCAAATCTGTCCAAGGCCCTAGAATCCCTGTTAGAGGGATGAACAGAAGAGCTCTGCTTTGCAAGCTCTTTCTTTGTGGCTGATGCCAAAACCATGGCATCAACTGGGGTACCTTTGCTCCAGTGTGTTCTGGCTTTGGAGGGGACTAAAAATTTATCTGGATGCTGTGGGATGGGCTCCACAGTATCTGGTGCCTTCCATGCCTGGAGTAAGACAAAGTCTATAAGTTCATCAACTGGGGGTGGGTCACCCAAGACGTAGCCAGGTCAGACCTGAAAGCCTCCAGGATCACCAACTCCTCTTGGGATGCAGTGTCAGAAGACAAACCACCGTTTTGCTTTAGGAGTTCAAGTTTGTCTCCAAAGCAGACATTTCAGATGCAGATCGAGGGGACCCTTCCCCTTCAATTAAATCACTGTCCTCCATGAGAGATTTGCGATGGGAGTCTAAGTGTCTCCTTTTACATGTTCTCTTCCAAGGGACCTCATCAGTGCAATGGTCTGGTGAGGTATCGGAAGTGACAGGGGAATCCTGAAGGACTGACTGAAGACTTGAATGGGTTGGCTATCCCAGTGGAATAGAAGGATAAGGCTCAGAGCAAATACCCAAAGGTGGTAAAAATATGTGATCGGGGGGGGGGGTTCTTTCTCTAGGTAAAGAGAAAGCCCTCTCTACAATCTCGACGGCAGAGTACCTAGGGGAGACCAAAGCTGAAGGTATTGGAGCAAATACCTCCTACACTGCAGACCCTTGGATTCCTCAGGGCCCTCCACTTGAGAACGGAGCCGGACCTGAGCTCTCCAGTGCCAAAGAACCTAGGGGCAAGGATGACTCTGATCATTTTGAAGTTGATCCTGTTCCCCCCGAATCCAGCACAGACTCTTCGGCTCCAACACACTTCCTGTTCCAAAAAGGTTCAAAGCCAGACAGCTCGGGAAAGAGACAGGAGTCTAAGAATAACCAGTCTTCACATTTGACGAAGACACTCCTGGGGATCACAGATCAGAGGATTCCAAAGGCTGGATTAGGGAAGGAGTAACTAAAGAAGGACTGGTAATGGGCAAGTTTACAGATCCAATGGGAGACGGAAATGGAATTGCCCCCATCTGGATCTGAGCTTTGAAGGAATTTCCTCATCATCCTATCCACCTCAGCCTCAGACAAGCTCCTGAAGAACCTAAGCGAGGAGCTAGTAGACAATGGCCTGGAATGTTTACATAGAGACGTGTAAAAATAGGGAGGGAAGCTGAGTAGGTATTAGATCTAGTGAATAACAAGGTGACTGGATCTGAGGAAATTTTGTTTTTGAAGTAGTAGGATCCATGGGAGTTAGATCTGATTTCTTTGAAATTTTGCATAGTGGCTCTAAGCAGGGAGTCGAAGATGTTGAAGGATCCAGAGACCGCTTTCTGGTATCCTTGTCTTTAGAAGCCAAATCAGGCTTTTATTTGTCCAATTTCTTAGAGGGAGTTAGAGCCCCAGCTGAAATAGAAGAAGAAAGAAGTGGACCCTTCAAAACTAATTTGTTCCATTTGTCAGTAAGTGTCCTGGCATTGACGCCAGCAAAGATGTAACATCCAGAATCTAAATGAGTAGCACCCAAGCAATAGACACATTCCCCGTAGGCATCTGAATTGTGGATTTTGTGCCTACAGGAATTGTACTTTTTGAAATCAGTTGGCTTGTCTGCCATAATGGAGACCAAGGATGACATAACTACAGAAGAAAGACAAAACATATCTACATACATACATACATATATATATATATATATATATATATATATATATATATATTCACAATCTCGAAATACTGAAATCTCGAATTTCAGTATCTTTAGACGAAAGTGCAGTTGCCTGAAACTGCATATGACCAAACCTGGAAATGTTGAATCCGCAGTTGTGGTGGTGCGCTATGTGATGTGTAGTTTACTGTTTCTGTAAGGTGCGGTGTGCTCTGGGATATGGTGATGGTTGTCGATGTGTGGTTATAGCTGGAGATTCAGTTTTTTTTTTTTTTAAGGGTTTTGGGTAGGGATTTGAGTGTATGTGAGTGTGTTGGGAAGTTTTAGGTCTAGGTTAGGATAGGTAGGTAAGGGTGTGAGTGTGTTAGTGTTCAAACTGGTGGTGTTTGTACATATGTAATATGTGTGTTTGTGCAACGGGAATGTAGAGTGTGTAGCAGTGAGTTTAGTGTCTTTTTTTTTTTTTAGTGCGGCCTCAGAGTTTGTATATATAAGTACCGGGGTGTGTGGGGGGGTGCAGCCCCCCACACAAGGGGGGGTCCTGGGGGGAGGGGCACAGCCCCCATGTTTATATGTAGGTTAGGTGGGTTTGATTTGTATTTTTGTGTGTGTGTCTGTGTGTTTTGCTGGTTTGTTGTAGTGTGGAGAGGAAGGTGTATGTGTATTTGCTTGTGTGGTGGAGGGTGTATTTTAAATCAGAGCATCAAATACTGAAAATTTGATATTCTGAAGTTTCAATATTGTGATGTTCGGTTTTATGGGGTTTTGTAATTTTGTGGTTTCGGTACTTTCATCTCGAGATACTGAAATTCACAATTTCAGTATTTCGAGATTGTGAAGTGACCACACACACACACACACACATATATATTCTTTACAAGAAAATTACCAACAATGGTAGAAGTACTGTGTAACAGGAAGAAGAGGACCAAGGGGAAGAAAAGGAAAGCAGAGGTACCAACATTGCTACCTGAGAAAAATACCAAAGGCTCGACAGAAAGGAAAAGAAAGAACCAGACTGACCAGTAGATACAAACCCCCAAAAACTCTGCAAATAAGGCTTAAGGGACAGTCCTGCTGAAAAATAAATTGAAAAACTCGCTGTTTTATTGTAAAATTACAACAGATAGCTCAAGAGAGAGTGGATCTGCTTCTGTAGCGATATGGCAAGAAGTGACATCTGAGGTATGTTAGGCTGGCGGGGCATTATGCATAAAGGTGGGAGCTCGAGAGTTGGATCCGAGGATCTGGAAGAAGTGGCCGAGTGGGATCAGAGTTGGATCCAAAACCATCTGCTGAGGAATAAGTGAAAATAACATCTAATCAAATGTTTTTAATTTTGACAAAGTTCGTAAAGCCTATCTGCTGTTTTGTGAAATGAAAGTTGAGAATCATAACTGTTACATGCAGCATTAAATATATCCTCAATTCAGAGAGATGATTTTATCTGTTCACATAAAAAACATCTCATTCAGCCTGACTACAGTATGAGAAAAGTAAGATTTCTCCAGAGAAGATTGTTAGGGCCAAGTCTCCTCTGAATTAGAGATTTGGGCTTGGAAATGTGCTGAAGAAGCCTTGTCCCTGTGTATGTCAAAATCTGCTGACTGATCTTCCTCGATATCTCTGCTGACATTATTTTCAAGTAAGGATTTCTGAGCATCAGGATTAACAGTCTGTAACAATTTCCTAGCTAAGGTAAGAAAATCATCATTTCTAACACCCACCATGTCTTTCAGATGAACAAACTTTAACCTTTTGTTTTTTCTTTACAGGTTTAAATGAAGACTAGCTCAGACAATGAACGTCTGCCCCATCTAATGGTCTCTTTCCCCAACTACACTGAGCAACATTTCCTGGAGTGTCTTCTTGACCAAGAAGAGATGGTTCTTCTATGTCCGGAAAAGACAATGGAACAGTTAAGGAGGATGTGGCTGGCCCCTGATTCATAGTGGCTGAAATAACTACACCAGAAGAAGTTGGAGAGGTAAATGAGCGGCCTGAGGAAAACCTAATGGCCACTGCAGAGTTATCTATCATCGGCTGAGGCACTGACTGAGCCTGCAGAGTCACTAAGAGCTTTCTGGCAAGTTGGTTTTTCCTTCTAAATACAGTGGAGGATAAAACAGCTAGAGAGGGCAAGTATGCATGCTGTGACCAAGGAAAATGTCTCAAAGGTGGTAAATTTGCTGCAACAAGTCAGTCAGTCAGAAGGTAAGATGTCAAAAAGTGTTCAAAAGCAGTATGCTTACACTCACAGTCCCTAAACACAGTTATGCATAACCAATGCACTAAATCCATGTCAGAAAAACTCTTTTTTACTATACACTGTCACAAAAAAAATGCAGACTGTTCTCATACAGTATACACAAGCACTAACAAAGTCAATAAAAGTCCCTGCTCCTATAAAACACTTCCTGACACTAAACTTTTCTTTAAAAAAGGTAACTTTTTCACGAGCAGTATATATTTTTTCTCACATTTAGCCCCGGATAGCTTATAGGGGGGAAAAAATTGCGGACTCTGGCAGGAAACTTCAATTTCTTAAAGGGGAAACACTTCTACAAAGTCCTATTTAAAAAATCTCAATTTTCTTTTCCTAAAAGGGCAATATTCTGTGAGGAAAGGTTCCCAGCTGGGGGATTATCTGCCTGAAACAAAGATGAAGGGTGACTGATGCTCCTGTGAAGCCTTTGAGCTCCTTATTCATGGGGGTGGCAAGAATATACTGAGGAAATCTTAATTCTGACTGCTGATTTTCCTCCACACAGCTGAACAATCATCAGTCAATACAGTGAAGGAGTGAAAGGAGATCAGAGCTTTTGGAAACTGGCCAGATGTTTTGCCCTGGGCAGGACACAACCGATACAGCCTAAAAGCTACTGCAGCAGTGGGATTGATAAGTATCTGACAATGTGACCCAGATAACAGAGCTTGAAGACTGTGGGTACAGGAATGTGATAAGTATCCTTTACATCTAAAGCTACTGTGACATTTAAAGGACAAATGAGAGGTAACATAGTAAGTAGGGTCAGCATTTTGAATTCTGATACTTTCAAATGCAGAAGAGAGAAAGGAAAGATCCAGAAATGGTCTCAAAGAAAGGTCTTTATTTGGTATCAAAACATTCTGCAATGGAAGCCTTTCCTCTTTGATCTACAAGCACTGGTTCAATAAATCCTAGGGTGAGTATGTGAAACAGAATCAGAGAAAACAAACACTTGTCTGGTTCAGAGGATGGGGAGGAATTCTCCTGAAAGGAAGGATTTGTATCCAGTATCAACTGTAACTCTCCTGAACCATTTTTAGCACCCAAGAGCCTGAAAGTAATCAGTTGCCAAAGTGGAATGCAGAGTCAGTTACTGGGACAAATTTCAAGAGACATAGCAGAAAGTGTGTGTGTGGGGGGCATGATGGGGGATAGAATGCTGGCAAAAACATTCTGAAGTATTTCAGTGTCCCTTGTTTGGAAACGATCCTTGTTTCTTGTTGTTTCCCAATTGCCATCTATTTTTTGCTCCATTTGCCCTGAGTCGTCAGGAATTGCTTATTTTGCTTTTTAAAAGGAAAAGAAGAGTTGCAAGATTTGTAAAGGGGAGGAGGGAGTTGAAAAATCTTAGACACTCCCTGAATAAACTTCCATCTTTAATCAAATTGTTTGAGGACCTCAGCAGCAGAAAGGCAAACAAAACCTCCTTATCTAAAGCGAATTCAGCATTTCAAAATTTACCTCATCAGCAAAAAAGAATATATGTTCTTAGCATGACATTCCATCTGTGTTGTCCATTTTCATTCTTCCTTGACCTCTGGCTCTCGAATCCGACCAACTCGGCTGCTTTCCAAGCTCATGATTTGAATGTCAAGCTCCTCTTCTCCATCCCATAATGCCTCATTCCCCCAGAATATCTCAGATCGAGTTTGCTAAAATTATACAGCTAAGGTATCTACACAATCACAGAAGAAGAGAAAGGTTCAGGGGCTCAACACAGGAACTACAGTTCCTAACAGAGACCAACTCTATCAGGTCTACAAAGGAGGGTGGGGAGGTCGAGGAAGAATGAAAATGGACAACACAGATGGAACGTTATGGTAAGAATATAAAATCTTTATCTGATGTTGTCATTTTCATTTGTTCCTTGATCTGTGGGACACAGTCCCCAGCTACACAAAACCTAGGGTGGTCTGTATGGAAGGATTTTCCAAAGCACCGTAGAGTCAAAAGCAGCTCTATTCCTAGAAATGATGTCTGGTTTGTAATGAGAAATAAAAGTATGAGACCTTGACCAAGAGGCAGCTGCACAAATATCATCAACTGACATTCTCGAGGAAAAAGCTTGAGAAGTCACCACAGATTTTGTAGAATGAGCTTTGACCCCCGCCAGCAAGGTCAGACTGTTTGATGAATAAACAAAGGAGATGCAATCTCGCAATCATCTAGCCACAGTAGGGTTACTAACTGCTGTGCCTTTTCTAAACTTTGGAAAGGATATAAAGCTGGTCAGATTTTCTGAAGGATTCTGCCCTGTCCAGATAAAGAACATATTTGCCTATTAACATCCAGAAAATGCATCGTATATTCTCCCTTGTTCTGAAAATTGTTTTCTGTGGCCACTTTAGGTAAAAAGGATGGAGTGGTCCACAAGAATACTCTATCCTTATGGAAGATCAAGTACAGAGGTTTAGCAGAGAGGGCTTGGAGCTAAGAAACTCTTTGCTGACATAATAGCAACTAAAAAAGAAGTTACGTCTTACCATAAAGTTCCATCTGTGTTGTAGATCTTTATTCATTCATTACTGTTAAGACTTCAGTTCCATCCTTGGAACCGACACTGCCATTACCAAGCTCATGCCAGCCAAAAACTCTCAACTAAGACCTATCCACAATGCCCCTCTCATAGTCTCTTCAGATCGAGTTTGTCCGCCATTATAGTATAGAAGTAATAATACTGAAAGTAGGAGGCTATGCCTGAGCAGATACCTTAACTAAAAGGAAATCCTAAAGTCCACCAGAAGTCCAGACAGGGGGAAGGAGGGCGGGAAGTAATGAATGAATAAAGATCTACAGCACAGATGGAACGTTATGGTAAGACATAACTTCTTTATCTCATGTTGTAAATCTTTATTCATTTCTTAGTGTTAGGACTGAGTCCCCAGCTACTTGAGTCCTGGGTGGCCCTACGGCAGGACATTCCTGTGCACCATAAAACCAAAAGATGCTCATCCCCTGGAGGCCAGATCCAATTTGTAATGAGTGATAAAGGTATGAGGTCTTGCCCAAGTGGCTGCTGCGCAGATATTATCCATAGAGGCTCTGGAATGAAAAGTCACTGAAGTAGCCATCGATCTAGTAGAGTGAGCCTTTATTTTGGAAGGTAAGGACACTTTGTTCTGATGGTAGATGAAAGTAATGGCGTTTCTAAACCAAGAAGAAAAAGTCATTTTGGAAACAGGCTTACCCAATCTGGGTCCTGCAAAGGCCACAAACAACTGATCCGTTTTTCTGAAAGATTTAGTTTTGTCCAAATAGAAACGAAGTTGCCTATGAACATCGAGGGTATGCAGAAGGTATTCCCCTCTATTTGAATGGTGAGGAAAGAAAACCGGTAGGTCAATAGACTGATTAATGGAAAAACCAGAAATGACCTTGGGCAAAAAGGAGGGGTCAGTACGTAGGGACACTCTTTCCCTAATAAAAATCAAGTAAGCTCTCTTGACACTCAAGGCCTGCAACTCAGATACTCTTCTCGCTGAGGTAAGGGCTACTAAAAGTAGAGTTTTCCAAGACAAACATTTTATATCACAGGAGTTAGAATGCTCGAAGGTAGGACTAGTTAACGACTGAAGCACCAAAGACAAATCCCATGGCTCTATAAGAGGCTTGACCGGAGGGTTAATATGTAATACTCCTTTCATCAAGGTTTTGCACAGTCAGTGTGACATAACAGATGAATTGTCAATTCCACTGGGAAAATTTGCAATAGCTGCTAAATGCACTGTAATTGTTGATGCTGAAGCTCCTGCGTACAATAGGGTAGTCAGGTATTGTAGGATTTTCTCAACAGGCAAGGAAACCGGGTCTATGTTATGTTCTTTGGCCCATCTAGAGAACCTAATCCACTTACTAGAATAAATTTTCCTGGTGGAAAGTTTGTGCGAAGCCAGAAGAATCTTGCGAACAGGGGATGAAATATCAGGTAGCCTGGCAATCATCGGAAGTGGAGAAGCCAAGCTGTGAGCTGGAGCCTGTGGAGATTGGGGTGAATAAGTCCCTGAGGATGAGACAGCAGACTTTGGGATTGATCCAGGATCCATGGGCTGTGAATCAGGTGAGGCCACAGGAAGGGGAACATAACTTGGAAGGGCCAACAGGGGGCAATGAGGATCACTCTAACACCCTTAGGCCCCTGACTAATAGTTTCTGGGTCCGCCCTAGGACTCTTGTACAGATATTTATGAGCCTCAGGCACCCTGTAATACCTGTCCGATTTAACTGGGGCAGGAGGCACAGAATCCGGATTAAGGGAAGCTTCCGAGAAAACATCTGAAACAACATCCAAAACCGGAGGTATAGCTAAGGGTCTATGCTGTGGTAAAAACAAGAACTCCCTAAGTCTCTTCCGTGAATCAGAGTAATCCTGTCCTTTCCACTTAAAATGCTCCCTCATGGAATGCAGAGTTTCTGAAAATGAGAAATCCTCTGGAGGAGAAGCAGAAGGAGTGGAATCCTCTGCATCAGAATCAGAATAAGGAGGGAAATCTTGAATGTCTTCAGCAGAAGACTCTGAATCATCTGAGGCCTGCTCCAAACTTTCCAACTCTGGCTCCATCCTGGGCCTCTTATCAGGAGGGGGCATAGAACCTCTAATTAAAGTAATCAAATCCTCTGCCATTTTAAGCATGTGCTTTTTAGGCACAGACCCTGAAGAACCAGAACTAACACCAGAGGAAGGCAAAACAGACCTGCCCTTAGAAGGAGCCTTAGAAACAGTAACAGAAGGCCTAACCACCTTAGGCATAGAAGGGAGAATAGTAACCTGAGAGGCCCCTTCAGCCTGACCTGCCTCCTGAGAGGCCACATCTTGTAAAATCAAAGTTTCCCCCTGGGACTCAACTGAAACTTCAGCCGGATCCATTTGTTCAGCTGTAGCTTCTAACGGTCCGGCGTCCGAAACGGACAAATCATCCTGCCTAGGCTTTAAAGATTTGTCTTTGCGCCTTAGTAGAAGCAGCCGGAACATCCGACGCATATTATAATTACACCTCTTGCCAAAGACTAACCTAGCGCAATCTAATCTCCGCTTTATAGTGCGCATTAAACCTAGCACAAAACGACACCCGACTACGTGGTGCTCCGGTCCCAAACAAGGAATACAAAGCGAGTGATAATCCCTATGCGGTATCTGTTTGCCACAAGAAATACAATGATTCACTTTTTCTGACATCCGTAAGTAACTGAGGCAAGAAAAAACAAAAATATTCCCCAACGGGTACTTAGCCCAACTTGGTATCGGTCTGAAACTCCAAAAGCGAAAATTTCAGAACGCATAACGGCACTTGCAACGCTGCTTCTGCATCGGACCATGCGCAAAGACTGAGGATATGACGCCGTCATGCGCCTTTATACCCTGACGCTCTGACGTCAGATCTAGGCGCCCATGACCGACGTCAGCCTAATACTTTGGTATTCGGGCCGACCGAGGACAGCGGACTACCCATAAGTAAGGACTGCAGCAATGTGAGATGAAGAACATTCATCATTTCTAACACCCACCATGTCTTTCAGATGAACAAACTTTAACCTTTTCTTTTTTCTTTACAGGTTTAAATGAAGACTAGCTCAGACAATGAACGTCTGCCCCATCTAATGGTCTTTTTCCCCAACTACACTGAGCAACATTTCCTGGAGTGTCTTTGTGACCAAGAAGAGATGGTTCTTCTATGTCCGGAAAAGACAATGGAACAGTTAAGGAGGATGTGGCTGGCCCCTGATTCATAGTGGCTGAAATAACTACACCAGAAGAAGTTGGAGAGGTAAATGAGTGGCCTGAGGAAAACCTAATGGCCACTGCAGAGTTATCTATCATCGGCTGAGGCACTGACTGAGCCTGCAGAGTCACTAAGAGCTTTCTGGCAAGTTGTTTTTTCCTTCTAAATACAGTGGAGGATAAAACAGCTAGAGAGGGCAAGTATGCATGCTGTGACCAAGGAAAATGTCTCAAAGGTGGTAAATTTGCTGCAACAAGTCAGTCAGTCAGAAGGTAAGATGTCAAAAAGTGTTCAAAAGCAGTATGCTTACACTCACAGTCCCTAAACACAGTTATGCATAACCAATGCACTAAATCCCTGTCAGAAAAACTCTTTTTTACTATACACTGTCACAAAAAAAATGCAGACTGTTCTCATACAGTATACACAAGCACTAACAAAGTCAATAAAAGTTCCTGCTCCTATAAAACACTTCCTGACACTAAACTTTTCTTTAAAAAAGGTAACTTTTTCACGAGCAGTATATTTTTTTCTCACATTTAGCCCCGGATAGCTTACAGGGGGAAAAAAATTGCGGACTCTGGCAGGAAACTTCAATTTCTTAAAGGGGAAACACTTCTACAAAGTCCTATTTAAAAAATCTCAATTTTCTTTTCCTAAAAGGGCAATATTCTGTGAGGAAAGGTTCCCAGCTGGGGGATTATCTGCCTGAAACAAAGATGAAGAGTGACTGATGCTCCTCTGAAGCCTTTGAGCTCCTTATTCATGGGGGTGGCAAGAATATACTGAGGAAATCTTAATTCTGACTGCTGATTTTCCTCCACACAGCTGAACAATCATAGTCAATACAGTGAAGGAGTGAAAGGAGATCAGAGCTTTTGGAAACTGGCCAGATGTTTTGCCCTGGGCAGGACACAACCGATACAGCCTAAAAGCTACTGCAGCAGTGGGATTGATAAGTATCTGACAATGTGACCCAGATAACAGAGCTTGAAGACCGTGGGTACAGGAATGTGATAAGTATCCTTTACATCTAAAGCTACTGTGACATTTAAAGGACAAATGAGAGGTAACATAGTAAGGAGGGTCAGCATTTTGAATTCTGATACTTTCAAATGCAGAAGAGAGAAAGGAAAGATCCAGAAATGGTCTCAAAGAAAGGTCTTTATTTGGTATCAAAATATTCTGCAATGGAAGCCTTTCCTCTTTGATCTACAAGCACTGGTTCAATAAATCCTAGGGTGAGTATGTGAAACAGAATCAGAGAAAACAAACACTTGTCTGGTTCAGAGGATGGGGAGGAATTCTCCTGAAAGGAAGGATTTGTATCCAGTATCAACTGTAACTCTCCTGAACCATTTTTAGCACCCAAGAGCCTGAAAAAAATCAGTTGCCACAGTGGAATGCAGAGTCAGTTACTGGGACAAATTTCAAGAGACATAGCAGAAAGTGTGTGTGTGTGCGTGGGGGGGGACATGATGGGGGATAGAATGCTGGCAAAAACATTCTGAAGTATTTCAGTGTCCCTTGTTTGGAAACAATCCTTGTTTCTTGTTGTTTCCCAATTGCCATCTCTTTTTTGCTCCATTTGCCCTGAGTCGTCAGGAATTGCTTATTTTGCTTTTTAAAAGGAAAAGAAGAGTTGCAAGATTTGTAAAGGGGAGGAGGGAGTTGAAAAATCGACATTCCCTGAATAAACTTCCATCTTTAATCAAATTGTTTGAGGACCTCAGCAGCAGAAAGGCAAACAAAACCTCCTTATCTAAAGCGAATTCAGCATTTCAAAATTTACCTCATCAGCAAAAAAGAATTTATGTTCTTAGCATGACATTCCATCTGTGTTGTCCATTTTCATTCTTCCTTGACCTCTGGCTCTCGAATCCGACCAACTCGGCTGCTTTCCAAGCTCATGATTTGAATGTCAAGCTCCTCTTCTCCATCCCATAATGCCTCATTCCCCCAGAATACCTCAGATCGAGTTTGGTAAAAATATACAGCTAAAGTATCTACACATTCACAGAAGAGAAAGGTTCAGGGGCTCAACACAGGAACTATAGTTCCTAACAGAGACCAACTCTATCAGGTCTACAAAGGAGGGTGGGGAGGCCGAGGAAGAATGAAAATGGACAACACAGATGGAACGTTATGGTAAGAATATAAAATCTTTATCTGATGTTGTCATTTTCATTTGTTCCGTGATCTGTGGGACACAGTCCCCAGCTACACAAAACCTAGGGTGGTCTGTATGGAAGGATTTTCCAAAGCACCGTAGAGTCAAAAGCAGCTCTATTCCTAGAAATGATGTCTGGTTTGTAATGAGAAATAAAAGTATGAGACCTTGACCAAGAGGCAGCTGCACAAATATCATCAACTGACATTCTCGAGGAAAAAGCTTGAGAAGTCACCACAGATTTTGTAGAATGAGCTTTGACCCCCGCCAGCAAGGTCAGACTGTTTGATGAATAAACAAAGGAGATGCAATCTCGCAATCAACTAGCCACAGTAGGGTTACTAACTGCTGTGCCTTTTCTAAACTTTGGAAAGGATATAAAGCTGGTCAGATTTTCTGAAGGATTCTGCCCTGTCCAGATAAAGAACATATTTGCCTATTAACATCTAGAAAATGCATCGTATATTCTCCCTTGTTCTGAAAATTGTTTTCTGTGGCCACTTTAGGTAAAAAGGATGGAGTGGTCCGCAAGAATACTCTATCCTTATGGAAGATCAAGTACAGAGGTTTAGCAGAGAGGGCTTGGAGCTAAGAAACTCTTTGCTGACATAATAGCAACTAAAAAAAGAAGTTACGTCTTACCATAAAGTTCCATCTGTGTTGCAGATCTTTATTCATTCATTACTGTTAAGACTTCAGTTCCATCCTTGGAACCGACACTGCCGTTACCAAGCTCATGCCAGCCAAAAACTCTCAACTAAGACCTATCCACAATGCCCCTCTCATAGTCTCTTCAGATCGAGTTTGTCCGCCATTATAGTATAGAAGTAATAATACTGAAAGTAGGAGGCTATGTCTGAGCAGATACCTTAACTAAAAGGAAATCCTAAAGTCCACCAGAAGTCCAGACAGGGGGAAGGAGGGCGGGAAGTAATGAATGAATAAAGATCTACAGCACAGATGGAACGTTATGGTAAGACATAACTTCTTTATCTCATGTTGTAAATCTTTATTCATTTCTTAGTGTTAGGACTGAGTCCCCAGCTACTTGAGTCCTGGGTGGCCCTATGGAAGGACATTCCTGTGCACCATAAAACCAAAAGATGCTCATCCCCTGGAGGCCAGATCCAATTTGTAATGAGTGATAAAGGTATGAGGTCTTGCCCAAGTGGCTGCTGCGCAGATATTATCCATAGAGGCTCTGGAATGAAAAGTCACTGAAGTAGCCATCGGTCTAGTAGAGTGAGCCTTTATTTTGGAAGGTAAGGACACTTTGTTCTGATGGTAGATGAAAGTAATGGCGTTTCTGAACCAAGAAGAAAAAGTCATTTTGGAAACAGGCTTACCCAATCTAGGTCCTGCAAAGGCCACAAACAACTGATCCGTTTTTCTGAAAGATTTAGTTTTGTCCAAATAGAAACGAAGTTGCCTATGAACATCGAGGGTATGCAGAAGGTATTCCCCTCTATTTGAATGGTGAGGAAAGAAAACCGGTAGGTCAATAGACTGATTAATGGAAAACACAGAAATGACCTTGGGCAAAAAGGAGGGGTCAGTACGTAGGGACACTCTTTCCCTAATAAAAATCAAGTAAGCTCTCTTGACACTCAAGGCCTGCAACTCAGATACTCTTCTCGCTGAAGTAAAGGCTACTAGAAGTAGAGTTTTCCAAGACAAACATTTTATATCACAGGAGTTAGAATGCTCGAAGGTAGGACTAGTTAACGACTGAAGCACCAAAGACAAATCCCATGGCTCTATAGGAGGCTTGACCGGAGGGTTAATATGTAATACTCCTTTCATCAAGGTTTTGCACAGTCAGTGTGACACAACAGATGAATTGTCAATTCCATTGTGAAAATTTGCAATAGCTACTAAATGTACTGTAATTGTCGATGCTGAAGCTCCTGCATACAATAGGGTAGTCAGGTATTGTAGGATTTTCTCAACAGGCATGGAAAACGGGTCTATGTTATGTTCTTTGGCCCATCTAGAGAACCTAATCCACTTACTAGAATAAATTTTCCTGGTGGAAAGTTTGTGCGAAGCCAGAAGAATCTCGCGAACAGGGGATGAAATATCAGGTAGCCTGGCAATCATCGGAAGTGGAGAAACCAAGCTGTGAGCTGGTGCCTGTGGAGATTGGGGTGAATAAGTCCCTGAGGATGAGACAGCAGACTTTGGGATTGATCCAGGATCCATGGGCTGTGAATCAGGTGAGGCCACAGGAAGAGGAACATAACTTGGCAGGGCCAACAGGGGGCAATGAGGATCACTCTGCTTCTCAAACTTTGAGCTTTCTGGAGGAATTTCAGGATGAGGGGAAATGCGGGAAAGGCATACCAATCGTGTGTCAGAGCATCCCTCGGTGACTCCCCCTGAGGGGGTTCAGGGCAAAATAACTTCTGCATTTGTTGTTTAGGGGAGAAGCAAACAGGTCGCAGCAAGGCCTGCCCCTACGGCGGAAGATCTGATCTGCTATTATACAATGGAGGGACCACTTGTGAGGCATCAAAATGTTCCTGCTTAGATTGTCCGCAATAAGACTGGAACTCCCGGGAATGTGCATTGCTATGAGAAAGCGGTTGGAAGCCATCGCCCAATGCCAAATCCTCATGGCTTCCCGACACAGGGGGTAAGACCTGGTTCCGCCTTGTTTGTTGATGTACCAGATGACTGACATGTTGTCCGACTGAATTGCAATGGTCCAGGAAGGAAGAGATGTGTGGAACACTTGCAACGCTAAGAGAACTGCCCTCAGTTCCAGGACATTTATGTACAAATTGGCCTCCATGGGGGACTAGGTGCCTTGGACTGTCTTTCCCTGGAAATGCCCCCCCCCAACAGGGAAGCATCCGTGGTCACCGTGGCCCTGGGCTGGGGAAGGCAGAATGGTCGAAACCAAAGATTTGTTTCTGGCTTCATCCACCATAGCATTCCTTTCTTGCAAAGGTTTGTAAGGTGCATCATGTGGTCGAGTGGGTGGGTTAAGATCGACCATTGTGATGAAAGGAGTCACTGTAATAGTCTCATGTGCAACTTCACCAGTGGTAGTAAGGTAATGGTGGCTGCCATACAGCCCAATAGTTGTAGTACAAGGTGTGCTGGTACAAAGGTCTGTGGAAGGAGGACGTGAATCTGGCTTCTTATTTTTGAAAGCCTGTGAGGAGGAAGGGAAGCTTGACAGGATGTCGTGTCGAAGATCGCTCCAATTAATTCCAATGCTCTTGTTAGAGATGTGTGATTTGTCCATGTTGATCGTGATACCTAGGTGAAAAGCAAGGCCTTGAGTGAAAGAGAGACTGAGAATGAGAAAATTCCTGGTTGTGGTGGTAAGGAGACAATCGTCTAGATACGGAAACACCTGGAATCCTTGTAGTCAGAGATGAGCTACTACGACTGCCATACATTTGGTGAACACTCTGGGGGCTGTTGAGAGACCAAAGGGCAGTACCCTGAACTGACAGTGACTGGCCCCAGCCAGAAGCGGAGAAATCTCCAGGAGCATTTGTCCATCTTTATGTGGTAATACGCATCCTGGACGTCTATAGAGCACACCGAGTTGTCTTTCCCCAGAAAGGGGAGAGTGGACTATACCATGACCATCCGGAATTTTTGAGGTTTTATGAATTTGTTTAGTAAGCTGAGATCCAAGATTGGTCTCCAGTCCCCTGTCTTTTTTGGCACTAAAAAGAGCCTTGAGTAAAACTCAGATCCTCTCTGGTCTGGTGGGACTGGTTGGATGACTTTTTCTTAGCAGCTTTTCGATTTCTAAGGCTGCAGCCTCCCTCTGACAAGGTGGACCATCGGGGATTCATTTTACGGGTCTGGGATGTTATTGTCTGCACCCACGCATTCATTGTTATGAGTTGCCAGGCCTGTAGGTGCACAGAAAATCGACCCCCGACTGCTTCCGGAGGAATGCAATTAGGCCACTGTTCAGGAACGCTGGAAGGGTTGGCCAGTGAAGGAATCTCTAGTGCCCTGGTTGCGCGGACTCCCTCTGCCTTGAAAGGGACATCTTCTGGATGAGTTGCCCCCTTTAAAACGGGGGGATTACTCATCACGAGTGTCATGAAAAGATCTTTGAGACTTCTTGAACCACAATTTTCCTCCCCTCTGATTCCTGGAGTAGGATTTCTGGGGGGTGGAAAAACGTATGCCCACAGCAGACAAGGTCTTTCTGTCCTTCTCACTACGTGATAGTGTGTCTCTTACTTTGGGACCAAAAAGGGAAGATTTGTCAACCGGCGAGTTGACAATTGAAGATTTAAAGGGGTCCATGAAGTCACACAAATGCATCCAAGCATGCCTTTTCATAACGATGCCTGATGGGGCTGCTCAAGCTGTCCCCTCGGTAGTGCGAGAGATCAAGAACATCGATGAGTTTGAGATGGATTCCATGGTAGCTAGCTGAGAGGCAACAGTATCATGCACCTCCTCAGGCAGTACCCCGCCAAAGAGGCAGACATTTTTAAGATTAGGTATCTTTGGAGGTGAATAAAGTGTGCCAGGTAATTAAACGACTGAATGGCAAAGGTCGCTGAAGAGTAGGCCCGCTTCCCCAGTCTGTCCATAGCCCAAGACTCCTTGTTCGGGGGATGAACTGTGGAAGTATCTTCTGCCAGTTCCCTCTTGGTGGCCACTGCCATGACGATAGAATCAAACTACCAGTTGTTTGGATCAGTTGGGTTGGTCTTCAGTAGTGGATAAAATTTTATCTGGCCTTCGGGGGACAGGTTCTATGTTGTCAGGGGCCTTCCAGGCATGCTGCACAATAAGTCCAATGAGCTCATCCAAAGGTGGGGTCACCCAGGAAGTTGATGGTCGAGCACGGAAAGCCTGCAAGAATACCGATTCCTCTGAAGAAGAGTTGGAGGGCTTCCAGTCTCCCCTCTGCTTGAGGATCTCAAGAATGTCTCCAAATGAGACGTCTTCTGGGAGAGACCGTGGGGACCCTTCTCCCTCATCGCAATCGGTGTCTTTGGTGATGGATTCCTCAGGGGGAATCAAGATGCTTCCTCTTGCAAAGTTTCTTCTGGGGTGGCTCCCCAGTGGGATCTTCTGAGGAGCACTCCAGAGAAAGGGTTTCCTTCAAGGGAAGGTCTTGCGGCTCCCATGCTCGAGATCCCAGGGTAGGGGGTTGGGACAGCTGCATGCTACAGGGGGGTTCTGGTGTTGATGGCCAATGGTGCCAACTGCGAGCCTGTTGAAGCAAGGACCTCTCCATCACCTGGAAAGCAGGCCTGCACGAGGAGGGATGGGAGCCCAGAACCAAGAAGGATGACCTCGGAACTGGGGTCACACCCCACCCCAAGGAGCCCGGAGGAGCTCTAACAGGACCAGTAGCAGCTGGGATAGCTGTGGCCGTAGACGGCGCCACAGAAAAAATAGGTGCCACAGAGCTGACAGCCCAATCACTACTCCGAGAGTGCGCCAGTTCCAAAGGAGCCATTGCACCAAGTGTAACTGGTGCCAACAGGGAAGTCTCCGCTGTTGGAGCCGAGACAGAAGCACCGGGATGGCCACTGGTACCAAAGTCTCCGAGACCTGGGAGGAAGCCGGAGGAGGATATACAGGTGAATACACTGTGAGAGCTTCCATTCCAAGAGGGAGGGAAGGGCTAGTCGGGGTGGGTAATCCTCTAGCTGCCAAAAGCTGGTCCACAACCCTCACTACATCTTGTTTTGAAAGACTCCTGGTGGATCTGAAGGAAGCTGCCGATGGAGATTCTGGTCTCTCAAGAAATGGACTAAATTGTTGTCCCAAAGAGGGGTCCTAAGAGGCAGAATACCTGGCTCTGGGAAGGTGCTCAACCTTCGGAACTGATGGCGTCATTATCAGTGGAGTTGTGCAAGACATAGACACCGATGCAGGTATAGTGGTCAGAGCCTGTGTCAAAAACAAGGTTGGCACCGAGGAGGATGGTGCCGAAGTTGGTACAGTGGTTGGAGGCTGAGTAAGAATTATGGGCGGCACTGAGGCAGAAGACAGGGATCCTAGTGCTGAAGCCCGGTGTCGACTCGGTTCCGAGGAGGACGGGGATGTCGGAACCAAATGACTCCGTTTCTCCTTATGCTTTTTAAGATCCTTATGCTTAGGAGGTAGTGAGACCTCCGCCTCCGAAAGAGCCTCTGCGAAGGGTGATTTCAAAATACCCTTTAGAATAAGTTTGTTCTTGCATTCAGCCAAAGTACAGTTGCTGAAGTTAGAACAAATATCACAAGAAACGTTAATGTGGTCAACACCCAAACAATACACACACTAGCTGTGACCATGAGAATTGGGCATTTTACGCCCACACTTGTCACACTGCTTGAACCCAAGCTTGGCCTTATCTGACATTATAACACACAAATACTACCTACAATAACATTAAAACTACCAAACAAGAAGGAAAAAAATGTTTTTTTTTTTTTTTTTTTTTTTATACAAAAGGCTAGGAAAGAGTACCAACAATGGTACGAAGAAATACCAAAAAGGTAAAAGAAGGGCCTATTAAGATAAGGAAAAGGGAGTAGTATCAATGATGGTATGAAAAAAAACTACCAAGATAGTGGGTAGGGTTTAGTCAGAAAATAAGAAAGTAGAGACGAGAAATAACTGTAGACTAGAAAAATTGGCTAAAAACACTAAGAACTAGAAAAAAAACACAAAAAAGCTACACTTAGCTGGAGAGAAGGCTTGGCACATCTGATGAGGAACGTGGCAAATGAGATCTGAAGAGACTATGAGAGGGGCATTGTGGGTAGGTCTTAGCTGAGAGTTTTTGGCTGGCACAAGCTTGGTAACGGCCGTGTCGGTTCTCAGGATGGAACTGAAGTCCTAACAGTAAGGAATGAATAAAGATTTACAACATCAGATGGCCTGTTTTCCAAGAGAGAAACTTCAGATCTACTTTAGCTGATGGTATAAAGGGAGGAAGAACCAAAGCTTGTAAAACCAAAGTAAGATCCCAAGGGAGATGGAGAAAAAGGTGCCCCTGAGAAAAAACTTAGATACAGTAGTGTAGAAGAGTAGAAGAGTTTCCCTAATGTGGAAATGCTAAATGGCTGAACCTTCACCGTGGAATAGCTGGTCTGTTCTAGAACAGAAAGGACAGGAAATCTAAAATCACAGGAAAAGGAGATGTAAAAGGATCTATCAGCTTCTGCTGAGCCCAAATAGAGATTTTTTTTTCTATTTGCTCTTATATATCTTCCTAGGAGATGCTTTGTGAGCTGATATCAGAATCTCTCAGACCAGGGATGAAAGCCTGGAATGTTTAGCCATCATTGGAACAGGAGAAACAATGCGGTCAATTTTAAACCTTGAAGATTTGGATGAGTCTGTCCCAAGGGGAGCAACAACAGGTCTGGAAGTGGTTCCAGAGTCCATGGCAGACAAAGTACATGAGACCAAAGGAATGAGAATCAAACCTGGTGAGGCCAGAAAGGAGCAATGAGGATTATTTTGCTCTTCAACCTTTGAGCATTCTGAAGGAATTTGGGAATCAAGGGTAAAGGTGGAAATGCATAAAGTAGACCAGGAGGCCAAGCATGGACTACAGCATCACTTGGGGGGGTGTCTCTGAGGAGGGATCAAGGCAGAGAACTTGCTGCATTAGTTGTTCAGGGGAGAGACAGAGAGATTGCAGCAAGGTTGACCCTACTTGAAGAAGATCATGTTTGCCATTGACTGGTTCAGAGACCACTCGTGAGGCATCAGTACAGTTCTGTTGAGCCTGTCCGCTAGAATGCTGGACTCCCTGGAATGTGCACTACGACTAGACAGTGGTTGGTAGAGATTGCTCCTTGCCATACTTATTGCTTCTCGACACAGTGGGTAAGATCTGTTTCCCCCCTTGCTTGTTGATGTACCATACCATGGACATACTGTCCGTCTGAATTGCAATGGTGGATTCCAGAGGAAGAAAGCTGTGTAGTGTTTGCAACACTAGAAACACTCTCATCTTCAGGACGTTGATATGCAAATTGGCCTCCTGAAATGTCCACATTCCTTGGAATGCCGTCCCAGAAAATGACCTCCACCCTCCCAACTGGGAGACATCTTTGGTCAACCTAGCATTTGGTGGAGGATGAATAAAGGGACGACCTTGGTAGACTTCTGAGGAATGGAGCCACCAGAGAAGAAAGTCTTTGCAAACCCTTGACAGTTTTATAGCTTAAGTCAGAGAATGCTAATGTAACCACCATTGAACTGATAATGTCCACTGTAGATTCACATAGGTAAGCATGCTGTAGGTAGTAACATTATCATGGCAGCCATAGTACCTAATGCTCTTATTACTAGTTTTGCTGGAGATGATGAGACTGCTAGGATTTAGGAAACATGAAGTCACAGAGTCGACACCCTGTCTGGAGGTAGAACAGCCATAGTTTTGGTTGTGTCCAAACGAGCTCCAATAAAGTCTATTAGCTGAACAGGACTGAGCTGCAATTTTTGTGTGTTGACAGTTATGCCAAGAGTGGAAACTAGTTGTAACAGGTAATCCCTGGCTTAAAAGAGCAGATGCCTGGTTGAAGCGGTTAGGAGCCAGTTGTCGAGATAAGGAAACACATGAAATCCCAAAAAGGGGTCTGCTAAAGGGGAATATCTAGTTCGGGAAATATTTAAAATATTGACCTTTGGCACCATGGTCTGTTTTATAGAAGGAGAAGATGGAAACAAATGGGTAGATGTAACTATTGCTGGTGCTAGATAGGTCATCAGCCCCGAAGTCATGGCCGGTGCTGAAGTGGTTTGAGTTGGTTCAGTAGCTGACAGCACCAATGCTGATTTTGTTGTCTTCGTAAGATACTGATGTTTTAGGTATTTTTGCCTTCGGTTCCGAAGAGACAGGTGGAACCTGGGATTTTTGAGATTTGTGTCATGTACCTTCGGGGAAGATGGTACCGAATGGCTCTGTGTTTCTGCCTCAGACTTTGGAGATTTTGAAGTCTCTGCCTCAGACATAGCGCCACCAAAATGACACATTAAAAAGAAGTTATGTACTCACCATAACGTTCCACCTGAGTAGGTAACTTCATTTGTCAGCAACCTGTGGGTTACGGATCCGATACGGATCTGAGCTGGCAGCATACCAAGCTAAAGATCCGAGCTCCAAGCTCCTCCCCCTTACCCATACTACCCTGCAACCTCTTTCCAATCCTCAGATCTCATTTGCCACCTGCACAAAATAACAAAACAAGCTAATAACCTGAGAAACCTGACTCAGAGACAAAACAAAACTCGAGCATCCAAACCTCGAGTTCAGTTAAATAACCATTCAGGTTAGGGGGAAGGAGGGAGGGACGGTTGCTGACAAATGAAGTTACCTACTCAGATGGAACGTTATGGTGAGTACATAACTTCTTTATCTGAAGTAGTTAACTTCATTTGATCAGCAACCTGTGGGACAGAGTCCCCAGCTACCCAAAATCTTGGGAGGCCCTCAAAGAAGGATATTCCGGAGCACTGCAGAGCCAAAAGCCGCCCTTCCTCTAGACACCAAATCTAGTTTATAATGAGAAATAAAGGTGTGAGAGGACGCCCAGGTAGCCGCTGAACAAACGTCATCCAGGGAAACTCTAGACCGGAATGCAGCAGATGTTGCCATAGAACGCGTAGAATGAGCATTAACTCCCATTGGTTCTGGCAAGCCAGATTCTCTATATGCTAAGAGGATACAACTCGAAATCCACCTGGCAAGAGTCACTTTAGAAATCGGTTTCCCTAGAAAAGATTTTGCAAAGCAGACGAAAAGTTGGTCAGATCTACGAAAGACAGCCGTCCTGTGTAAATAAAAATGTAACTGTCGGTGAACATCCAGTAAATGAAGTTTATACTCCCCTTTGTTCTGGTAATTAGGGAAAAATATTGGCAAATTAATGGATTGATTAATGTTCGTCTCGGAAGCAACTTTGGGAAGAAAGGAGGGGTTAGTCCTGAGAGATACCCTGTCCTTGTGAAATACAAGGTATGGAGGTTTGATACAAAGAGCCTGAAGCTCCAACACTCTCCTGGCTGAGGTAATAGCTACCAAGAAGGCTGTCTTCCATGACAAGAACTTCAGATCAACGGAAGCTGAGGGTTGAAACGGAGGCGCGACTGACGCCTGAAGAACCAAGGTCAGGTCCCACGGAGGGGATGAATTTCTAATAGGAGGTCTCAAAAGAAAGGTACCTTTTAGAAAGGCCTTACAAATTCTGGTAGCAGCGAGAGAACCAAAGTTGTCCCCAATATGGAAATGGGAAATAGCAGTCAGCTGAACCATTACAGTAGATGAACTGGCCCCTTGCTAAAAAATATGAGACAAGAATTCTAGAACCACTGGAATAGGAGCAGTAAAGGGATCCAAGTTCTTACGTGAAGCCCAAATGGAAAAATGTTTCCATTTACTATTGTAAATCTTCCTGGTAGAGGGTTTATGTGCCACCACCAGAATGGACTTGACTAGGTAAGAGATACCGGGAGTCCTGGCAACAAAGGGAACTGGATCAGCCAAGCTGAAAGCTTGAGCTCGTCCAGGTTTGGAGGGGCCATTCCCGAGGGGTGAGAGATCAGATCTGGAATGGGATCCAAGATCCAGAGAGGAACTATGAGATGAGACCGTATGTAGGGGAACCAGACTTGACGAGGGCAGAATGGGGCTATGAGGATAATCTTGCTCCCCAACGGACGAGCTTTCTGAAACAATTTTGTCATCAGCGGAAGTGGTGGATATGCATAAAGAAGACCGGGCGGCCAAGCATGGACTAAAGTGTCTCTGGGGGCTTCTCCTAAAGGAGAAATAAGAGCAAAAAACTCGCTGCACTTTGTGTTGGAAGGCGATGCGAAGAGATCGCAGCAAGGCTGACCCCACTTGTGGAAGATCTGTTCCGCTATGGAAGAATGCAGAGACCACTCGTAAGGAAAGAGGATAGTTCTGCTCAATTTGTCTGGCAGAATGTTGGACTGACCCAGAATGTGCGTTGCTAACAGGAAGCAGTGGGTGGAGATCACCCATTCCCAAACTCTCATGGCTTCTCGGCAAAGAGGGTAAGACCTGGTTCCACCCTGTTTGTTGATATACCAGACCACCGACATATTGTCTGACGGGATCGCAATAGTCCCCGAAGGAAGGAAGGCATGAAGGGCCTGCAACACTAAAAGGACTGCCCTCATCTCCAGTACATTTATATGCAGAACGGTCTCTGTCTGAGTCCATGTGCCTTGGACAGTCCTGCCCGCACAATGCCCCCCCACCCTAGGCGGGAAGCGTTCGTGGTCACTGTTACCTGGGGTAGGGGCATAACAAAAGGTCGTCGTTCCGAAGGGCTCGGGATTGGAGCCACAACATGAGGGAGTTCCTGCAAACCTTGCTGAGGGGAATCAGCAAGTCTAGCAGATGGTGTAGAACGGACCACTGGACTTGCAAAGTCCACTGTAGAACCCTCATGTGCAGATGAGTGTAAGGGATCAAATTGATCGCTGCCACTATGGACCACAAACATCTCAGGACTAACTCTGCTGGGGGAGCAGGAGACTGAAGAAGAGCTAGTACATGCAGAGTCATGCTGTGAAGTCTGTCTGGTGTTAGGAAAGCCTTGGCCTGAAGGGAATCTATCCTGGCCCCTATAAAGTCTATAACCTGATCAGGTTGGAGAAACGACTTCTTGACATTTATAGTGATCACCAAATGGGATGATAAACGGAGGAAGAAGTCCCTGGCTAGAGAGAGAGTAGATGCCTGGTGGGGACAGTGAGAAGCCAGTCGTCTAGGTACGGGAAGACCTGTATGCGCCTCAGGTGGGCCGCTACAACTTCCATGACCTTGGTGAACACCTTGGGGGCTGTGGTGAGACCGAAGGGTAGGACCCTGAACTGGTAATGACTGGCCCCTAGCCGAAAGCGAAGAAACCTCCTGGACCGTCTGTCCATGAGAATATGGTAGTAGGCATCCTTGAGGTCTATGGAGCACATCCAGTCCTTCTTCTGCAAGAGGGGTGGGATGGACTGAAGCGTGAAAATCCAGAATTTCTCCTTGGCGACGAAAAGGTTCATTGTGGACAAGTCGAGGATCGGCCTCAAGTCCCCCGTCTTTTTTGGCACCAGAAAGAACCTGGAGTAAACACCTAATTCGGACTGGTCTGGGGGCCACATGCTGGATGGCTCTTTTTTCTAACAGCCTTTTTATTTCCAAAGCTGCAGCCTCCCTTTGAGTGGGTGGAACATCTGGGAGGCGTCTTGAGTAAGGGGGCTTGTTTATGTAGGGGATTGAATAGCCTCTGGATATTATCTGAAGCACCCAGCAATCTGTCGTGAAGGACTCCCATTGAGCCAGGTGACTCAAAAAACACCCCGACTGCCTCCAGAGAGGAGCAGTCAGGCAACCCTTCAGGGCTGCTGCGTGGGTCAGTCGGAAAAATGTTCCCGTGACCCGACATTCTTCGGCCCCTCCTTTGCCTCTGGGCCGGCGTCCACCTTGTCTCCCTTGGCCTCTGGGGGAGAAGGGGTCCTGAGCGTACCGGGCTTGCTGAGATTTCTGGAACCACATCTTCTTCTGCCCTCGCTGGTTCCTGGAGAAGGACCTTTGAGGAGTAGAGAAGTGGATTCCGACGGCTAACAGCATTTTCCCATCTTTCTCGCTCTGGACCAGCATCTCGCGGACAGTCTTCCTGAACAGGGTAGACCCGTCAAAGGGTGCATTCATGAAGGACGCCTTGAAAGGTTCTGAGAAATCACAAAGCCGAAGCCAGGCATGATGCCTTAAGGCGATACCGGACCCGCTAGCTCTAGCGGCTCCTTCCATGGCGTGGGAGAGTAGCCGCACAGATGTATTAGACACTGATTTGAGAGTGGCCATACGAGCCGAGAAAGTCCGTTTATCCTTGGCCGACATGGACTCTGGGGGAGACTCAGCGTACTCTTTAACCAGGTCCCGCTGCAGTCTGATTACATGGGCCAATTAATTCAGCGCCCTAATAGATCATAGTAATAATAATCGTAGCTGAAGCAAACATCCGCTTTCCAATACGGTCCATTGCCCGAGACTCCTTGTCAGGGGGATGGACTGAAAAACTGTACTGAGCTAGTTCCTTTTTGGTGGCCGCCACCACCATGGCCTCTACAGGGGAACCCTTGCTCCACGAAGCTTTGTCTGCAGGGGGGCTCAGAATCTTGTCGGGCCTCCTGGGGATCGGCTCTACAGTGTCCGGTTCCTTCCACGCCCTGGTGGTAATCAGGTCGACCAGGGGGTCGGCCGCGGGGACACCCAAGAGGTAGATGGGCCTGTGTCGAACGCCTCCAGGAATACCAACTCGTCCGAGGAAGGTTTTTTGGTGGACCCCCCCCCCCTTTTGCAGAGCATTTCCATAATGTCTCTGAAATAGATGTCTTCGGGGGGGGTGACCTGGGAGAACCTTCCCCTTCCTCCAAATCAGTATCCTCGGTGAGGGACTCAGGGGAGTCCAAATGCCTCCTTTTGTACAGGCGTTTGTGAGGAATCTCCTCGAGGGGACTGTCCGAGGGGGGCTCACCAACGGATTCATGTTCCTCCAGGGGAACTGGCTGGGGCGTCAACGACACAGGCTGTTCCTGGGACTGGATGATGGAGGACAAACCAAGCTGCGAGGGAGTGGGGGCGGACCCTGAGGAAAGAGTGAGGGGTCTCGATCCTCTAGTGAGCACCCTCTCCACAACGTCGAAATCCGATGGGGAACCAGCCTCTCTAAGACAGGTGGCCGGCACCCTCAGATCTGATGAAGGGATCGGTGTCGGAGCCGAAGCGCTCAGATGCGAGTGGATGGTGTGCTCCCACCGCAAAGGAGCCGAAGACACACTAGCCCCCTTGGATCCGATGCCCGGCTCTCAGCCTCGAGAGCTCGGATCCGAAAAGGGATCCGATATGCTCAAGGGCATGACCGGCGTCGAGGTAGCAATAACCATCGGCGCCGACTCCCTGACTCCGAGGCTCCTCGGATCCGAGGACTCCGAAATCTGGTAGTGGATCGGAGAAGGAGCTATCAGGGCAAACAATGGAGCTGAACACCCCCCCCAGAGGGGGGGCAGCAACACTCACATCTGCAGCTGAGTTTGCAGGAAGTGACACATCATCCAGTCCATATCTGCCTCCGAGAGGCTACGAGTAGATCTAGAAGAGGCCGCCAAAGCCGGCTGGGAGGCTGACGCGACGACCTCAAAGATGATCGGGCCTCCTCCAGCGAGAAGCGCGGGGAACGCAGCCGTGGGGAAGGAGGCTTGGTAATCTTCAATGGAGAAGAGAGGACCTTAATGGGAGGGGTCTAGTGGTCCAATTCGGCCCGCCATTTGTGGCTTCTCTCTCTCTCTCTTTCTTTCTCTTTCTCTCTCTCCCTTCTCTCTTTTCTGTCCGTTTTTGCCTCTCACTCTCCCTGAGACAAGGTGGGAGGGTGAGTCCCAGACAGGGGAGGAGGGCCATATGGTTGTGCAACCGCAGCTGCGGCTGTCGCTACAGAGGAAGAAGAAGCTGATTACGCAGGTAGAAGACCTGCCAAAATCAGCTTGTTCTTCCTATCTCACAAGGCCCAGGGGTTAAAGGCTGCACAGATCTGGCAGCCTGAGAAAAGGGTTGAAACCCCCAAGCAAAGAATGCACTGAGTGTGACCATCCGCTGGTGACAGTTTATGGCCACACTCAGTGTACTTAGAAAAAGTAGTTTTCTGGCTATCAGCCATACCCTCACACACACGCACACCTAAAGGGAAAAGAGGGGCCTTTTAGGGAATAGAGATTACCAAGGATAAGAGGGGGATAGATTAGTTAAGAAGAGAACTAATATATAAATATATAGAAAAATACTACACGCACACAGCTAACAATTATACTACCCAAAAATTTTTAGAAAAATATAAGAACTAACTACACTCGCCTGGAGCTCGAAAAATCCCGTGCTTGGCAAAGCCGCGGCAAACGAGATCTGAGGATTGGAAGGAGGTTGCAGGGTAGTATGGGTAAGGGGGAGGAGCATGGAGCTCGGATCTTTTGCTTGGTATGCTGCTGGCTCGGATCTGTAATTCACAAGTTGCTGATCAAATGAAGTTAACTACTACAGATCAAGCCTTTCAGAATTAATTTATTTCGTCCCTCTGCAAGAGTTCGGGAGCTAAAGCCCTTACATATATTACAAGGAATTTCGAAGTGAGGGACACCTAGACAGTAAATGCAAGAAAAATGCCCATCAATTTGGGCATCTACCTGCCACAGTCTTTATAAACCACACACACACACACACACACACACACACACACACACACACACACACACACACACACACACACACACACCACACACGCTTCTAGGAAAAAGGGAGAAAGGTTATTGAAGGAGCTCAATTAAAAAAATATATATATATATATATATATATATATATATATATATATATATATATATATATATATATATATATATATATATTTATATCTATGGGTTACCTTTACTACATCGAACAGCCACAACATTGAAATCCACTGCATCGACACCGCAGAGCATCGACACCCAGAGAGCCGACGTTCCCCACAAGGTAAGGAACCGTTTGGCCATCACCGTGAACTTTGCCCCGTACCCCCACGGTAGTACATTCTCAAAGCTTGAATATTAAGCAAGGGGGGTATGGGGGGGGCAAAGCCCCCCCCCCATTTGTGTGTTTGTTTAATTGGTAGATTCGGAGTTCCGAATGGCCAAGTGGTTCCTTACCTTGTGGAGAACGTCAGCTCTTTGGATGTCGATGTTCTGCAGTGTCGATGCAGTGGATTTCGATGCTGTGGCCGTTCGATGTAGTAAAGGTAACCCATATATATAATATATATATATATATATATATATATATATATACATATATATATATATATATATATATATATATATATATATATATATATATCTATATATAATATATATATATATATATATATATATATATATTGGGGGGATATACCAACTATGGCATATGAAGAATACCCAAATGGGTAAGGGAAAGGAAAGAGAAGCACAAGAAAAAATACCAATGATGGTATTAATGATTACCAATGGTAAGCGGGAAGAGCATGCCTGTTACCAACAATGTTAAAAAAAAATTACTGTAAGGTAAAAAAGGGTAGAAAGCTCCAAAAGGGTCACTCACTCAAAAAAGTGTCAAATGACAATAACTAGTAATGAATTAGAGTCTTAAACTATCACAATCAGAACAAAAAGAAATTTTTAGCACTTAGCTAAGAGCATCAGCTGACGCGTCCAATTTTCTACACGGCAAACGAGATCTGAGGTAATGGGAAGATAGGCAGTATGGGCAGAGCCTTAGCTCGCAAGTGTTTGGCTGGTGCAAGCTTTGTATAACAGCTGACTTGGTTCCGAGAGATTGGAATCGGACCCACCAGTTAAGAATGAATGAATATTGACAACATCATATCACATGGAATCCTTGCAGTCTGAGATAAGCTACAACTACTGCCATGCATTTGGTGAACACCCTGGGGGCTGAGATGAGACCAAACAGAAGTAATCGGAATTGTAATGACTGGCTCCCAGCTTGAAATGAAGATACTGTCTGGAGTGCCTCTCCATTTTGATATGATCCAGTCGTCCATCTTCAGAAGAGGTAGGATGGACTGGATCATGACTATCCTGAATTTTGAGTTTTTTACTGATCTGTTCAGAGATGTTAGATCCAAAATTGGCCTTGGGTCCCCCATTTTCTTTGGTACTAAAAAGAACCTTGAGTAGATGCCCGATCCAACTTGGTCAGGAGGGACCTCCTAGATGACTCATTTTTGGATTAGCTTTGTAATTTCTAGCGTTGCTGCCTCCCTCTGATTGGGTGACACATCTCGGAGGTAAGTTTTTTGCTTGGGAAGATTTAGAAGGGAATGGAGTATCCTCTGGATATGAACCTTTGCCCCATTGATCGTTTGTGATGGCTATTCAGGCTTCTGGGTGCAAGGATAAGCGCCCCCCACCCCAACTGCCTCCAGAAAATGGCAGTCAGGCAACCCTTTAGGAGCACAGAAAGGGTCTGTCAAAGGAGGAATCCCGAAACCCTTGATTCTGCAGACCTCCTTTTCCCCTGGGGTGGCATTTACCATTGTAAATGTCACCCTTCCCGCCTCTGGGGGAAAATTCTCCCTGAGATTCCTGAAAAGGACCTTGAGATTTCCTGACACCACAGTTTTTTTCCTCCATGCTAATTCCTAGAGAAGGATCTTTGTGGAGTGAAAAAACAGATTCTGATGGCAGATAAGGTCTTCCCATCTTTCTTGCTGTGGGAGAGCATGTCACAGACTGTGGGGCCAACAGAGACAAACCATCAAAGGGTGCACTGAATGACACCTTGAAAGGCTCCACAAAGTCACACAGCCGCATCCAGGCATGGTGCCTAATGGCAATGCCAGAACCAGTGGCCCTAGAGGTGCCTTCAGCCACATGGGCAATCAGCCTCATGGACAAATTAGATATCGATTGGAGCGTGGCCATTCTGGAGGAAAATGTCTTGTGTTCCTCTTCAGATATGGGCTTCGGGACTGAGCTAGAAAGTTCCTTGATCAGGTCCTTCTGTAGCCTGGTAAAATGGGACAAAAGCAAAAGTGGACAAAGCATAAACCCTCTTGCAAAACCTGTCCAAAGCTCTAGACTCCCTGTTAGGGATGGACAGCAGAGCTTTCATGAGCTAGCTCCTTTTTGATGGCTGCCACAACATCAATGGCATCTACTGGGATCCCTTTAGTTCAATACGATTTGTACAAGGAAGCACTTAATATCTTGTCCGCCCGCTTGGTTTGGGTTCTACAGTATCTGGATCCTTCCATGTCCTGGTGGAAAGTAACTCAATAAGAGGCTCCATCGGGGTGTGGGGGGAAGACACAGGATGTAAAAGGACCGGTGTCGAAGGCCCCCAAGAGCACTGACTCCTCTGGATTTGGGTGTTGGGATGACCATCCACCCTTTTGATGGAGGATCTCTAAGATGTCCACAAAGGAGACATCGACAGGTGGATATCTGGGAGATCCTTCCCCTTCTTTGAACTCAGTGTCTGTAGTGATGGATTCCTGTGGGGAATCCAGGTGTCTCCTTTTATACCTCTTCTTCCAAGGGACCTCCTCGGTGGAGTACTCTGGGGAGGTATTGTAAGAAACATAGGGTTCCGCAGTGGAAAAGGTTGGGGGCTTTGCAGCAGTAGCTGTCCCACTGAAAGACGAGAAACCTCAATGACAGATTCCATGGGGGTGAGGATCAGATCTGACAGTGGGAGAACCAGAAATCCCCTGGGATGTGCGAGAACCCTCTCCACCACATTGAAGGCAGATGGACTGTGAGGATCTGAAAGTCGTCCCTCTGGAACCAAAGCCACCGGAGCAGACATCCTGAAACCCTGCTCCACTCGGAGGGGGGAGTTGAAAACCTCAGAGTCGAAGTCAACCTCCCCAGACCCAATGTCTAAGCTTCAGTTCCGAGATACACTGGACCCTGAAGCCGTTGGAGCGGAGCTCATCAGGGAAGCCATTGGATTTGAAGTAGTAACCACTATCAGATCCAACGTCTTGGTTCTTGGGGCCATCAGATCCGACAACTCCGAAACAGGAAGTCAGACTAGAGAAGGAGCCACAGAATGAAAAAGGGAACATCTGCTCATGGTCCAAAAGTGGACAAAGCTGGCAGAATGCCCATCTGAATCTGTGCCTTGAGAAACTGTCTCATCAATCTATCCACCTCACACTCAGACAAGCTACAGGTAGACCTGATGGAGGAGTACGCAGAAGGTGGTCTGGACACTGGTTCTGGGGAGGCCTCATTGGGAGGACAGCTACAACATGAAGCACCCAGCTCCAAGGAGACAGTAGGAGCACGGGAAGCTGAGGAAGAGAAAATCACAAATTACTGGATCTGACGATCTCAGATCCAAAGGTTTTGGTGCCTTCCTAGGTGGCTCTGAGAAGGAGTGCTCAGGGGAATGCTTTCTGTGTTCCCTGCCCTCCTTGGGTTTTCTAACAGGGATTTCAGTCCCTGAAGTGGAAGGTGTTGAAGGAGTGGAAGGAGGAAGCAAGCCCTTCAACACCAGCTTGTTGCACCAGTCCACTAGCACTCGTGGACTGAACCCCCCCCCCCCACATATCTCGCAGGAGCTGTCTAGGTGCGCTGGGCCTAGACAGTAAATACACTCCCTGTGGGCATCAGACAAGGGAATCTTGTGCCCATAGGAAGTGGATTTTTTAAACCCCCAAAGGTTTATCGGGGTTCTTGACCATGGTAAACCAGATACAAGAAAGAAGATAAGGGAAAAAAGAAGAGGCTGAAAGGGAAAGATAAACAGAGAGTAACCAGTATGGAAGAAAAAAAGAAGTTATGTACCTACCATGACGTTCCATGTTAGTTGTCTACTCTCGCCTTCTTTCTTGCTGGTTGGGTGCGGAGCCGATCTTCGGCTCCGACTCGGCCATCTTCCAAAGCTCGAGAGCTAAATACTGGCTCGAGGCCTTCCCATATCTCATGATGCCTGGCGATAGAAACCCAGATCTCGATTGGTGAGACAAACAGCAGACAAAGTAATAAAGGAATCCTATCCTATCATACCTAAGCCCAACTATAGAGACTACTAGATAGAGTGGGATAGTCAGAGAAGACTAAGCCAGTGTAAATCCATAGAGAAACTCTTCTCGGTCTAGTAGGATAGAGGGATGGAGGGTGGGACGCAAGAAAGAAGGCGAGAGGAGACAACTAACATGGAACGTTATGGTAGGTACATAACTTCTTTATGTTAAGTTGTCTATCTCGCCTTCATTCTTGCTGGTTGGGACAGCGTCCCTAGCACCTGATATCCTGGGTGGATCAGTGGAGCAGACTCTTCAGAACAGTGGAACCAAAATCAGCTCTGCTCCTGGAAACCATGTCCGCTTATAATGCGAGATGAAAGTATGAGGATTTGCTCAAGTGGCCGCAGCACAAACAGATTCACAGAAGTGGTTAATGCTCTGGTGGAGTGGCCCTTAGGTTTAACAGACAATTCTTTCTTCCTGAGCTGATAGATAAAGATTATGATAGAAGTCAGCCATCTAGATAAGGTTACTTTTGATACTGGTAGGCCTTGTTTGCCCTCTGCATAAGAGAGGAATAGCTGATCCGATTTTCTGAAGTCCTTAGTCCTATGCAAATAAGAGCGCAGTTGCCTGTGAACATCTAACTGATGTAACTTATATTCTCCCCTGTTGGAATGGTTGGGAAAAAATACAGGAAGGTCAATGGACTGGTTCAAGTTATTTTCAGAAGAGACCTTAGGAAGGAAGGAAGGGTTAGTCCTAAGAGCAACCCTGTCTTTGTGGAACACTAGGTACGGGGGACAGATACAAAGAGCCTGCAGTTCAGAAACTCTTCCTGCTGAAGTAATTGCTACCAGAAAAAGTGTTATCCAAGATAATAACTTCAAAGAACAGGAAGCTGCAGGTTCAAAAGGGGGCAAAATTAGAGAGGATAGAATCAAATTCAGATTCCACAGGGGTGGAGGATCCCTAACTGGGGCCTGAGCAGAGTGGTTCCTTTGAGGAAGGCCTTACAAAGCTTATGAGACATTATATTACTTTCTGAAAGGCCAATGTGAAAATTTGAAATTGTGGCTAACTGCACTCTAATTGTAGCGGAAGCGGACCTAGAATGAAAGAGCTCCGCAAGAAATTCCAGGATGTGGTGAACAGAGGCTGAAAAGGGGTCTATATTCTTGGCCTCTGCTCATGAAGAAAAACGTTTCCACTTACTAGCGTAAGTTTTTCTAGTGGTAGACTTGTGCGATGATAAAATGATTTCACACACCGATTGGGAGATATCAGGAAGCCTGGCTAGGGTTGGAAGTGGAGCAACCAAGCTGTGAGCTTGAGAGATTGTAGGGAATGATGCAGCCCGCCCGATTGATGGATCAGGAGGTCTGGAGCTGGGTCCAGAGTCCAAGACTGCTCGATAAGATGATGATGAAGGAATGGAAACCATATTTGTCGAGGCCAGTACAGAGCAATGAGGATCATTCTGCAACCCAATACGGTAGCTTTCTGAATCAGCTTGGGAATTAGGGGAAAGGGAAGGAATGCGTATAGAAGTCCCTGAGGCCAATCGTCTCTGGGGGAATTCTCTGGATGTGGTAGGAGAGAGAAGAATTTGCTGCATTTGCTGTTGAAGGGGGTGGCAAAGAGGTCGTAGCAAGGTTGCCCCCATTTGCGGAAGATTTGGTCCGCTACTACTTGATTCTGAGACCACTCGTGAGGCATGAGAATAGCTCTGCTCAGTCTGTCTGCTATGACGTTGGATTTCCCAGGGATGTGCGTTGCTGTCATAAACCGTTGGGAAGAGATCGCCCATTGCCAGAGTCTGAGTGCTTCTCGACACAGGGGGTAGGACCTGGTTCCGCCCTGCTTGTTGATGTACCACACGACTGACATATTGTCCATTTGATTTGGAATTGTCCCGGTAGGAAGAGAGTCCTAAAGAGCTTGCAACGCTAAAAGCACAGCCCTCATCTCCAAGACGTTTATGTGCAGATGGTACTCTTGAGGTTGCCAGGTATCCTGGACTGTTCTGCCCTGATAATGCCCCCCCCCCCGATCAGGGAGGCATCCGTGGTCACCGTAGCAACTGGTGGGGGAGGTACAAATGGTCTGCCCAGGGGAACTGATGAGGAGACCATCCACCATGCAAGGTGCTTTTTGCATGTTTCTGTGATGATAATCATGTGAGACATGGGAAGCTTCTGAAAGGACCATTGGGTAAAAAGAAGCCATTGGAGGATCCTCATGTGAAAACGTGCCAGCGGGACGAGTATGATTGCTGCTGCCATGAGACCCAGGGTTTGGAGGACAAACCTGGCTTGAATTCTCTTGCATTGTAACAAGACCTGGATATGCCGTTGAATGACTAACACCCTGTCTGGTGGAAGGCTGGCTGATCTGTCTTTTGTATTTAAGTTTGCGCCTATAAAGATGATAGACTGATAAGGAGACAAAGCAGATTTTTCGAAATTTATAGTGATACCTAGTCTGGAGCACGTCTGGATAGTATAGTCTCTGGCTTGCAGAAGGTGATGCCTGGTGGTAGCAGTGAGGAGCCAGTAGTCTAGATACGGAAACACCTGGAATCCTTGTCATCTCAGGCGAGCGGTAACTACTGCCATACATTTGGTGAACACCCTGGGGGCTGTGGTGAGACCAAAGGGCAGAGCTCTGAACTGATAATGGCTGGCTCCCAGCCGGGAGCGCAGGAATCTTCTGGAGCGCCTGTCCATTTTGATGTGGTATACGCATCCTGAAGATCTACGGAGCACATCCAATTGTCCTGACCCAGGAAGGGTCAAATGGACTGTAGTGTGACCATCCGAAACTTCGTTCTTTGTACAGACCTGTTTAGTTTGCTGAGATCCAAAATGGGTCTCCAGTCTTCTGTCTTTTTTGGTAACAAAAAGAACCTTGTGTAAGTTCCGGATCCTTGCTGGTCTGCTGGGACTTGCTGGATGGCCCTTTTTCTTAGCAGTTTTGAAACTTCCTGAACTGCCTGATCCCTTAGATTGGGTGGGACTTCTGGAAGGGACTTGTTTGACAATAAAGGAGTGTGCACAAAGAGAATTCTGTAGCCTCCGGATATAACGGACTGTACCCATCTGTCTTGTGTTACTTCTTGCCAGGCTCTTGGGTACAGCGATAATCTTCCCACGACTGCCTCCAGAGGTGTGCAGCCGGGCAACCCTTCAGGGATGCTGGAAGGGCTTGACAGAGAAAGATTCTCTGTTGCCCTGGTTCTGCGGACCCCCTCTGCCACGAGGGCGGCGTCTGTTATTGTTCCCTCCTCTGCCCCTGGAGGGAAACTCACCACGTGTGTCTGGCAAGGCTCCCTGGGATTTCCGGAACCACATCTTTCCACTCTGCTGACCCTTGGGATATGGTCTGGAAGGAGTGGAAAAATGGACTCCTACGGCAGAGAGAGTCCTGCTTTCTTGCTCACACCTGGTAAGGGTATCCTTCACCTGTGATCCAAAGAGAGAGGAACCATCAAAAGGGGTGTTGGTGAAAGACGCCCTGAAAGGTTCCGCAAAGTTACATAGCCACATCCAAGCGTGCCTCCTTAGGGCCACGCCTGTGCCTGCGGCTCTACTCGCCCTATCGGCTGCATACAAAATGAGCCTCATGGAGGAGTTTACTACTGAGTTAAGAGTCACCAGCTGGGAGGCTGCCTTAGCCTGGGCCCCCTCAGCTGATGGATCTTGGAGGGTATCTCCAAGCTCTTTCAGGAGATCCCTCTGAAGGCGGGTAAAGTAGCACAGGTAATTCAGGGACCGCATAGAAAAGGTCGCTGAAGAGAACATCCACTTCCCATATCTGTCCATCGTCCTGGACTCCTTGTTAGGAGGATGGACAGATGAAGAAGTTTCAGCCAACTCCTTCTTTGTGGCCGCCGCTACCACCATGGCATCAACGGGGACACCTTTGGTCAAGAACTGTTTGTCCTGCGGTGCAGTAATGAATTTGGTCGGTCTTCTAGGGGTCGGTTCCACTGTGTCTGGAGCCGTCCATGCCTTCCGAGCCACCACAGACATCAGTGGGTCGAAAGGCGTAGACATCCAGGAGGTGGAAGATCGGGATCCAAACGCGTCCAGGAATACCGATTCATCCTTGGAAAGGCTTAGGGCAGTCCAGTTCCCCCTCTGCCTAAGCATCTCAAGGATGTCTGAGAAGGAGACATCTTCAGAGGGGGATCTTGAGGACCCTTCCGATTCCTCTAAGTCGGTATCCGATGTGACAGACTCCCCCCAAGTCAACATGCTTCCTCTTGCATTTCCTCTTGCGAGGTGGCTCCTCTGAATGATCAGGGGAGGCCTCGGAAGAGGAGGATACACCTAAGGGGATGTCCTGGAGCGCTGGATCCTCACGCTTGGGGGTCTGGAAGAGGGGCAGAGGCTGACGCAGGCACCCTAGGGGGAGGAGCCGATGGGGTCGATCGTGGGACTGACTCAGCGGCCAGTACACTCATCACCTCAAAGGCGTCCCTGCCAGGACGCAGAGTTGGCTCTGGTTCCAAAGAAACCAGAACCCCTCCCCATACCGAGGGGGATGGCTCCGAGGCAGAAGTGGGAGCTGAGCTCACCCAAGCCGAAGCGCCGAGGGGGAGAGCGAGGTCAGACAAGGGTCCGATGCCACTCGCCCCCTCGGAGCCGACCAGGGAGTCCCGGCACCCAGATCCCTCCAGGGACAGTACCATGGAAGGGATCAGAGCCGACGACGGAACCGAAGGAGAAGGTATTGGAGCCGACGGTTCCACGACTCGAACCCCAATGAACTCCAGCTCCGAGCTCATAGGACGACCTTAGAAATTAGAAGTTATGTACTTACCATAATGTTCCATCTGAGTAGGTAAACTTCATTTGTCAGCAACCTATGGGGTTATCGGATCCATATCGGATCCGAGCAGGCAGCTTCCCACAGTTAGGATCCAAGCTCCAAGCTCCTCCTCCTAACCCATAATCCCCTGCTATCCCTTCCTGACCTCAGATCGAGTTTGCCTATCCATAAACAATATGATACCAAGAACCACCTCCCTACTCTAACCAGGAAATAGTCCGCCATGACAGCAGGAGACCTTAGAACATCCATATAGGTTAGGGGGATGGAAAGAGGGACGGTTGCTGACAAATTAAGTTTACCTACTCAGATGGAACGTTATGGTAAGTACATAACTTCTAAATCTGAAGTAGTTAACTTCATTTGTCCATCAACCTATGGGACAGAGTCCCCAGCTACCTGAGTCTTGGGAGGTCCTCATGGAAGGATGTTCCGGCGCACTGCAGAGCCAAAGGATGATCTCCCTCTGGAAACAAAATCCAACTTGTAGTGTTTTATAAATGTATGAGATGAAGCCCAAGTGGCTGCTGAACAAATGTCATCCAAAGACACCCTAGATCGAAAAGCCGCAGAGGTAGAAATCGATCGGGTAGAATGGGCATGGACTCCTTGAGGTGTAGGCCAGCCCGAACTCTCATGTGCCAAAAGGATACATTGGGAAATCCATCTGGATAATGTGACCTTTGATACAGGTTTTCCAAAAGAGTACTTAGCAAAGGATACAAAAAGTTGGTCTGATTTCCTGTGATCACCTGTCTTGTGCAAACAGAATCTTAGTTGCCTATGTACGTCTAGAGAATGCAACTTGTATTCACCTTTGTTCTGATAATTTGGGAAGAAGACTGGTAGATTAATAGATTGGTTGATATTACGACTCCAATGCAATTTTGAGCAGAAAGGAGGGGTTGGTCCTGAGAGCGACTCTATCCTTGTGGAAGACCAAATACGGTGGCTTGGCGCAAAGGGCTTGAATCTCCGAGACCCTTCTGGCCAAGGTTATGGCAACAAGAAAAGCCGTCTTCCAAGATAAGTATTTTAGATCCACCAAAGTTGCAGGCTCAAAAGGAGGAGCTGTTAGAGACTGAAGTACAAGAGTTAATTCCCAAGGAGGAACTGCATCTTTTACTGGGGGTCTTAGTAGGAAAGTGCCTTTTAGGAAGTCTTACATAATTTGGATGAAGTCAAAGGGCCTAGATCACTGCCAACATGATAATGACAGATTGCGGCAAACTGGACTTTGACCGTAGAAGAGCTAGCACCTTGGTCGAATAAACCTGACAAAAAGTCTAGAACTGCTGGCAATGGGGCTGTAAAGGGATCTAGGTTCCGATGCTCCGCCCAAATAGAAAAACGCTTCCATTTACTATTATATATTCTTCTAGTAGATGGCTTGTGAGCGGCTAGTAGGATAGCCTTGACAGGGAATGAGATACCGGGAGTCCTAGCTATTACTGGAACTGGATCAACCAAGCTGTGAGCTTGAGGTTGTCCAGATTCGGGGTTGACAGGTCTGATGGGTGAGAAATCAGACCCGGGACGGGATCTAGAATCCATGGGGGATTCACTAGATGAGACCATAGATATGGGAACCAAGCTTGACGAGGCCAGAATGGGGCAATGAGGATTATTGTGTTCCCCAACCATCTGGCTTTCTGTAGAAACTTCAGCATCAGGGGCAGAGGAGGGTAAGCATAAAGTAGACCGGGTGGCCAAACATGCACCAGAGCGTCCCTGGGGGATTCCCCGGGTGGGGGAATTAGAGCAAAGTAGTCGCTGCACTTTGTGTTCGAAGGAGAGGCGAAAAGATCGCAGTGAGGTTGACCCCATTTGGAGAAGATTTGCTTCGCTACTTTCGGATTCAGAGACCACTCGTAGGGTGACAGGATGGATCGACTCAGTCTGTCTGCCAAAATGTTGGACCGTCCCGGAATGTGCGTCGCTATGAGAAAGCAGTGGATGAAGCCCATTCCCACACTCTCATGGCCTCCCGACAAAGTGGATAGGACCTGGTTCCCCCTTGTTTGTTGATATACCAGACGACCGACATGTTGTCTGTCTGGATCGCAATTGTCCCCAAGGGAAGAAGGCTTTGAAGTGCTTGCAACGCCAAAAGCACCGCTCTCATCTCTAGGACATTGATATGCAATGAGGTCTCCAAATGGTTCCACGTGCCTTGGACGGTCCTGCCCAAGCAGTGCCCCCCCCAACTGAGGCGAGAGGTGTCCGTGGTCACTGTGGCTAGAGGAGGGGACACAGAGAAGAGGCGCCCCTTCTGGAGGTCCAGGGACTGGAGCCACCATAAGAGGGCTTTCCTGCATACCCTGCTGAGAGGAACGGGGAAATTCAGGGGATGTAGCAGCAAGGACCACTGGACTTGTAAGGTCCATTGAAGAACTCTCATGTTTAAACGCACCGTGGGAAGTAGGTTGATGGTTGCCGCCATTGAGCCCAGAGTCTTCAGGACCAATTCCACCGGGGGAGCTGGAGATCGAAGAAGGGCCAGTACATGGAGTTTCAGAGTTCGAAGCCGGTCCGGAGTCAAAAAGGCTAGAAGCTGGTTGGTGTTCAATCTGGCACCAATGAAATCTAGGATATGAGTTGGAAGAAGGGAAGATTTTTCGATGTTCATCGTAATCCCCAGCCGGGGAGCTAGATGGAGAAAGTAATCCCTGGCAGTGCAAAGTAGATGGCTGGTGGGGGCGGACAGGAGCCAGTCGTCCAGGTACGGAAAGACCTGAATTCCCTGGAGTCTCAGGTGGGCCGCTACGACCATTAACACTTTGGTGAACACCCTGGGGGCTGTGGTGAGACCAAAGGGAAGGACCCTAAATTGGTAATGGCTGGCTCCCAGCCGGAAGCAGAGAAACCTCCTGGATTGTCTGTCCATCAAAATGTGGTAGTATGCATCCTTGAGGTTTATGGAGCACATCCAGTCGTTCTCCTGCAAAAGGGGGAGAATGGACTGAAGAGTGACCATCCAGAACTTTTCTTTGGCTACTGACAGGTTCAGAAAGGACAGGTCGAGGATTGGTTTGAGGTCCCCTGTCTTTTTTGGCACCAAGAAGAACCTGGAGTAAAAGCCTGACCCAGACTGGTCTGGGGGAACGTGCTGGACTGCTCTTTTTTCTAGCAGCCGGCATATCTCTTCGGCTGCCGCCTCCCTTTGATTGGGTGGGACATCGGGGAGGCTGCGGGGACTGTGAGGGGGATTGGGAACGGGGATCTTGTAGCCTCTGGATATGATCTCAAGCACCCAGCGATCTGTTGTAATGGACTCCCAAGCTGCCAGGTGCCTCGAGAAACGCCCCCCGACTGCCTCCAGAGTGGAACAGTCGGGCAACCCTTCAGGGTTGGTGCGTGGGCCGGTCAGAGAAAGGTTCTCTGGACCGAAAGTTCTTCGGGCCTCCTCTGCCTCTGGGGCGGCGTCCACCCTGTCATCCTCTGCCTCTGAAGGACGAGGGGTCCGGAGTGAAACGGGACTGTTGAGACTTCTGGAACCACATCTTCTTCTGTTCCTTTTGTTTCTGCAGAAGGACCTCTGGGGAGCAGAGAAGCGGACTCCAACGGCAGACGTCTTCCCATCTTTTTCGCTCTGGACCAGTGTGTCACGTACGGTCTTGCCAAAAAGGGCAGACCCATCAAACGGGGCATTTGCGAACGACGCCTTAAAGGGTTCCGCAAAATCACAGTGACGGAGCCACGCCTGTCGCCGTAGGATGACGCCCGCTCCGCTAGCTCTAGCGGCCCCTTCCGTGGCATGGGACAGTAACCGCATAGAGGTATTGGAGATAGATTTGAGAGTGGCCATCCGGGTAGAGTATACTTTCTTGTCCTCCGCCGACATGGACTCTGGGGGCGACCCAGCGTATTCTTTGATAAGATACCGCTGGAGCCATATGACATGTGCCATATAATTCAGCGACCTCACCGAAAAGGTGGCTGAAGCGAACACCCACTTCCCCAGATGGTCCATCGTCTGAGACTCCTTGTCTGGAGGATGGACCGAGGAACTCTCCTGGGCCAGTTCCTTTTTGGTGGCGGCCGCCACCAACATGGCATCTACCGGGGCTACCTTGCTCCAACATGACCTGTCCGAAGGGGGGCTGAGAATTTTGTCCGGCCTCTTTGGGATGGGCTCCACAGTGTCCGGTTCCTTCCATGCCCTGGTAGTAATCAGGTCTACCAGGGGATCGGCGGGAGGTGACACCCAAGAGGTAGACGGACCTGCTTCAAACGCCTCCAGAAACACAGACTCGTCAGAGGAAGGTTTTGGGGCAGACCCCCCCCCCCGATCCGAAGCATCTCCATGATGTCTCCGAAGGAGACGTCTTCGGGGGGGTGACCTAGGGGAACCTTCCCCTTCCTCCAAATCTGTGTCCTCTGTCAAGGACTCAGGGGAGTCCAAGTGCCTCCTCTTGCACTTG
This sequence comes from Protopterus annectens, assembly GCF_019279795.1. Taxonomy (NCBI): domain Eukaryota; kingdom Metazoa; phylum Chordata; order Ceratodontiformes; family Protopteridae; genus Protopterus; species Protopterus annectens. The sequence continues at coordinate 1,405,730,892 of NC_056743.1, read as the reverse complement.
CATTTGTGAGGAACCTCCTCGGGGGGGCTGTCCGAGGAGGCCTTACCAACCACATCATGTTCCAGCAATGGAACTATCTGGGACGTCTGAGCAGGCTGTCCCTGGGGCCAGTTGATGGTAGGCGGACCCGTCTGAGAGAGAGTGCAGGGTGGAACCGTAGCAGAAGCCGGGGGCCTGGAATCCCTCGACAAAACCCTCTCCACGACATCGAACGCCGAAGGAGAGCTGCTCTCCCTAGGATCTGAGCAGACCCTCCCTTGGATCTGACATGCGGATCGGAACTGGCGCCGTCGGATCCGGGGCCAGTATGCTCCGAGGCGGAGCCGGTTATACTGACACCTCCGATCCCTCAGCTCGGCTCGAGCTCAGATCTGAAGAAATGGACCCGACAGACTCAAGGTGCTGCCATACTATCGGCGCCGACAGTCCCTCGCACTTGCATTTGTGAGGAACCTCCTCGGGGGGGCTGTCCGAGGAGGCCTTACCAACCACATCATGTTCCAGCAATGGAACTATCTGGGACGTCTGAGCAGGCTGTCCCTGGGGCCGGTTGATGGTAGGCGGACCCGTCTGAGAGGGAGTGCAGGGTGGAACCGTAGCAGAAGCCGGGGGCCTGGAATCCCTTGACAAAACCCTCTCCATGACATTGAACGCCGAAGGAGAGCTGCTCTCCCTAGGATCTGAGAGCAGACCCTCCCTTGGATCTGACGTGCGGATCGGAACTGGCGCCGACGCAGTCGGATCCGAAGGGCCAGTATGCTCCGACCGAGGCGGAGCCGAAGCTATACTGACACCTCCGGATCCGAAGCTCAGCTCTCGGCTCCGAGAGCTCGGATCTGAAGAAAATGGACCCGACAGACTCGAAGGTGCCATCGGCGCCGAAGTACCCGATACTATCGGCGCCGACAGTCCCCCTGCTCTGATGCTACCCGGCTCCGAAGGCTCCGAACCCCGGTAGTGGGTCGGAGAAGGAGCAATCAGGAGGAAAAAGGGGGTCGAGCTCCCCCCCAGAGGGGGGGGGGAGGCAGGAGCACTCCCATCTGCAGCTGGGCTTGGAGAAACCTGCGCATCATCCGGTCAAAGTCTGCATCTGACATACTGCGGGTAGACCTTGATGAGGCCACCGAGGGGGGCCGGGAGTGTCGCCTCAATGACCTTGAAGGCGACCGAGTCTCCTCCTCCTTCTCCTGCACCGGCGAAAAGTGGGGAGATCAGAGCCGGGAAGGAGAAGACTTGGAGGCCCTAGGAGGAGAAACCCGTTTGGCTGGCGGGGCCGATGCAGAAATCTCGGCCCGCCACTTGCGATGCTTTTCCCGGCGTTTCTCCTTTCTGGTGACCCTTTCCTCCTGGCCCAAGGTGGGAGGTTGAGTCCCGGCCAGGGGAGGGGGAATATCAGGTGGCGCTGACGCAGCCGCGGCAGATGCCATGAAAGGACCGGAGGACGAAGCCGGGTCCAGGGGCAGAATCAGCTTCGACCTCCGGTCCTTGAGGGCCCTGGGGTTGAACGCTGCACAAATAGTGCAGCCGGAGGAGAGATGTTCAACCCCAAGGCATAAAACACACCGAGTGTGGCCATCCGCTGGGGACAACTTATGGCCACACTCGGTACACTTTGAAAAGAAGGTTTTGGGTGCCTCAGCCATACCTATAAGAAAACACACTTGGTAGGCCTCAAAACACACACACACACACCCTAATGTATACACGAGGGGGGGGGGGCACTAAAAAGGTAACTAGACACTAGAAAAAAAACACATTAATGCTAGTGGGAAACTAAGCTAACTCACACACACACAAATAACTATTTGTTTAAAGTAAAGAAATTCCAGCAACCTTGGATCCTGGTAAAACGATCTTATTGCAGAATGTACAAAATAAAATAAAGTAAAAACAAAACAACCTACACCATCAAAGATATCTTGTTGTACTAAGCGCTTTCTCCCTCTAGAAAGTAAACGGGCATCCTCAGAGTACAAAAAAACAGTTCACAGTCCTTCCCTTTTATACTGAGTTTTGAAAATGAATAATTGAATAATTGAATCAATTTAAAATTAATTCATTAATTGGCAACAACAAAAAAGTTTGTTAACCTTAGTCTGTGTTACACACATTGGTTAAAACTGTTGCAGAGGTTTGAAAGAAGCAAAGCAGTATTAAAACAGTAGTATGCTCAAGGAAAAAATAAAATTCAAACTATATGTATAGTAATAATATAATAATAATATATATTATACTAAAATAAATATGTATGTAAATGTTTGCATATTAAAAATTTTTAAATACTTAGATATTAATTTATAATTGTTAAAATTTTGAAGTCGTCAATAGTTAATCATGTATAACAAAATAATGTGTACAGTGTATGTATATATTAAATATAAAATTGTAAATTGGTAGAATATATTAATATGTAGAATAAATTAATTGAATAAATTATGTAATAATGTAGTATATAATAATGTTAATTAGTATAAAAATATATTGTAAAATAGTATAAAATAGTATGAAAAGTATAAAAAACTAAGATACATTTACTGAACAATGTCATAAATAAAAACTGATTTTTATATGCAAGTATAAAAATGTAAAAAATGAAATATTCATATCATATAAAATGTGATTTCAACTTGAGTATACTTGATATAGAGATATGTTCATTGATGCCCGGCCATTGACTTGCATTTAAACGTAATTGCCATAGACATTCCTTCGCTTCAAGCATTACTTTCTCATCTCCCCCTTTGTGAACATTGTGAGGGATTCTGTCTATGACAAAAAACAAAAATCTTTTGAAGTTATTACATTTAACACTGTGGTTGTAAAGAGCACTTGTTTTTTTATGTTTTTTAATATCTCTCAAATGTTCTGTGATACATTGTTTTAGCTTCCTAATCGTTTTACCGATATAGAAAGCCGAACAAACAGTACAAGACGCTGCATAGACAACCATGGATGAATTGCAATTGAATTACAAGTTGTTGGCGTTTGTATTTGTTTAAAGTGACAAGAAAAAGGATTTTTCTCACAAAATCGACACCACTACACCTGGAAGCTTGATCAAGCTGCTAAGAGAACCGCAGTAAACTAGATCTGAGGTCAGGAAGGGATAGCAGGGGATTATGGGTTAGGGGGAGGAGCTTGGAGCTCGGATCTTAGCTGTTGGAAACTGCCGGCTTGGATCCGATATGGATCCAATAACCCCATAGGTTGATGGACAAATGAAGTTAACTACTTCAGATCATCGGTTCCAGCTGGAGCCGAGATGGACGGTATGGCTTCACCCAACGACGGCTCCGAACTGGGAGCCGAGGGTTTAGGTGGCCTAGAAGATTTCACGGGCTGAGCCTTCGCCGGTGAATCTTGGGGTTTAAGTAGACCCCTCAAGATCAATTTGTTTTTGCGCTCCTGCAAGACTCTTGGACTGAACGCATGGCAAATCGAACAAGAGTACTGCAGGTGCACGGCGCCCAGACAATAAACACAAGAAGTGTGACCATCTGTCAGAGACATCTTCTGACAGCATGATTCACACTTCTTGAATGCGGACGGCTTAGGATCCTTGGACATCCTAACAGAAGCAAAAAAAAAAAACAAGGAAAAACACACACACCAAAAGGTAAGGTAACAAATCACAATAAAATATACTACAGTTACCAGAACCACTACACTAAAACTATAGCAAAAATAGAAGTTATGTTCTTACCATAACGTTCCATGTTAGTTGTCTTCTTCTCGCCTTCTTCTTGCTGGATGGGTTCGGAGCCGACCTCGGCTCCGACTCGGCCACTCTAAAAGCTCGAGAGTTGGTTCCACCGGCTCGAGGCTCCCCTTATATCCCACAATGCTAGGCGTGAGTTACCTCAGATCTCGTTTGTAAGCTAACCCCAGCTTATAATAGTAACAGGATAACTATAAACAAAGTCCACCTCTAAAAACAGGGAGAAAGAAGGGTGACCTACATCCTGATCCAGGAAATATGCACAGCAGCATATGCCTAAGTAAAGAGGTGGTAGAAAGAGAGGTCACAATCACAACTCCTCTAGGTCTGTCCAGGCCAGGGGGAAGGAGGGTGGGGCTTAAGAAGAAGGCGAGAAGAAGTCAACTAACATGGAACGTTATGGTAAGAACATAACTTCTATATGTTAAGTTGTCTATCTCGCCTTCATTCTTGCTGGATGGGACCGCGTCCCTAGCACCTTGTCCCGGGTGGCCTAACGGAACAGACTCCTGAGAACAGTGGAACCAAAGTTAGCTCTATGCCTAGAAGCTAAATCCAACTTATAATGAGAAATGAAAGTGTGAGGAGTAGCCCAAGTAGCCACTGCACAAATGGTGTCAATAGGCAGTCTGTCTTGGAAGGCTATAGAAGTAGCCAAAGCTCTGGTGGAATGGGCCTTAGGTTTATTAGGCAGCTTTTGGTGTCTAATTTCATAAACAAGGGAAATCAGAGATGTTAGCCATCTAGATAATGATACCTTTGAAACTGAAAGTCCATTTCTGCCTTCTGCATAGGAGACAAACAGCTGGTCAGATTTTCTGAATTGTTTTGTTCTATCCAAATAGTACCTTAACTGACGATGAACATCTAGCCAGTGTAATTTTTGTTCAGACCTATTGGAATATTCTGGAAAAACACAGGGAGGTCAATGCTTTGATTTAGATTAGACGTCGAGGCTACCTTAGGCAAAAAGGACGGGTTGGTTCGTAAGGATACCCTGTCCTTATGGAACAACAGATAAGGAGGTCGACAGCTGAGTGCATGAAGTTCCGAAACTCTTCTAACTGAAGTAATAGCTACCAGAAAGAGAGTTTTCCATGATAGCAATTTTAAAGAACAGGAGGCTGCAGGTTCGAAAGGGGGAAGAATCAAAGAACTAAGAACTAAATTTAGGCCCCAAGGAGGAGGAGGATTTCTTATAGGAGGTCTGAGTAGAAAAACTCCTCTCAAAAAGGCTTTGCAAAGCTTGTGGGACATTATGGCAGACTCTGAAATACCCACATGAAAGTTAGAAATAGCTGCCAATTGAACTTTAAGAGTAGAAGGAGATGAACCTGCATGGAAGAGTTCAGCTAGAAAATCAAGGACCATTTGGATGGAAGCAGTGAAAGGATCTATGTCCCTTCCTTGAGCCCAATATGTGAAGCGTTTCCACTTACTCAAATAAATCTTTCGAGTGGAAGATTTATGGGAAGCTATCAAAATATCTCGAACAGAGTGAGATAATTGAGGAAGCCTGGCTAAGGTTGGAACTGGAGGAACCAAGCAGTGAGGTTCAGAGAGGGAAGGGAGCGATGAAACTGACCCGACTGATGGATCAAAAGATCTGGAACTAGGTCCAGATGCCAAGGTCGCTCAACAGAAAATGATGTAGAAAGGGGGAACCAAACCTGTCGAGGCCAGTAAGGAGCAATGAGGATCAACGAGGCCTTCTGAGCGATAGCTTTCTGTATCACTTGAGAGATTAGTGGGGAAGGAGGAAATGCATACAGAAGTCCCGGGCCAAACTTGGACTAGAGCGTCTCTGCTGGGCTGGCCTGGTAAAGGGAATAGTGTGAAATAATCTCTGCACTTGCTGTTTTGGGGAGTAGCAAAAGGTCGCAGCAAGGCTGACCCCACTTGAGAAAAAATTTCTCTCACAACAGAGTCTTTCAGAGACCACTCGTGAGGCATGAGGATAGCTCTGCTCAACTTGTCCGCGATTTGATTGGACTTCCGGGATGTGCGTTGCTATCAGAAACCGCTGTGGAGAAATCGCCCATTGCCACAGTCTGAGTGCTTCTCGACACAGGGCGTAGGACCTGGTTCCGCCTTGTTTGTTGATATACCACACTACAGACATGTTGTCTGTCTGGATTGCAATCGATCCCAAGGGAAGAGAGTCTTGAAGGGCTTGCAACGCTAAAAGCACTGCTCTCATCTCCAGAACATTTATGTGCAAGTGGCATTCGTCTGGTTGCCATGTGCCCTGGACAGTCCTGCCCTGATAATGCCCCCCCCACCCGATCAGGGAGGCGTCCGTTGTCAGAGTAGCAACCGGAGGTGAAGGAACAAAGGGTCTTCCCAATAAGAGCTGAGGGGAAGACATCCACCACAGAAGATGATTTCTGCATGCCTGCGTAATCATAATGGTGTGGGACATCGGAAGTTGCTGGTATGACCATTGTGCAAAGAGCATCCATTGAAGGATTCTCATGTGGAATCTGGCTAATGGAAGCAGAGGTATGGCAGCCGCCATAATTCCCAACACTTTCAGAACTAACCTGGCTTTGATTCTGTTGTTGCTGAAGAGGAGTGAGACCAGTTTGTGTATGTCTGTTATTCTCTGATCTGTTAGTCTCGCGAGACATGTTGACTGTGTCTAGATTTGCCTATGAAGGTAATAGTACGACAAGGCGACAAAACAGACTTTTCGCAATTTATTGAAATGCCTAACTTTTGACAAATGCGAAAGGTGTAATCCCTGGCCATTAGAAGAAGATGCTTGGTGGGAGCTGTGAGGAGCCAGTCGTCCAAATATGGAAACACTTGGAATCCTTGTCGTCTCAGGTGAGAAGCTACCACTGCCATGCATTTGGTAAACACCGGGGGCAGTGGTGCGACCAAAGGGCAGGGCCCTGAATTGAAAATGACTGGTTCCCAGCCTGAAGCGGAGGAATCTTCTGGAGCGTCTGTTCATTTTTATGTGATAGTACGCATCCTGAAAGTCTATAGAGCACATCCAGTTTCCTTTTCCCAATAGGGGAAGGATGGACTGCAGCGTGACCGTCCGAAATCTTGTTTTCTTGACTGACCTGTTCAAGATACTGAGATCCAAAATTGGTCTCCAGTCCCCTGTTTTCTTTGGAACTAAAAAGAACCTTGAGTAGATTCCGGATCCTTGCTGGTCTGCTGGAACTGGCTGAATTGCTCTTTTCGCAAGCAGCTTTGAAATTTCCAAAGCCGCTAGATCCCTTTGAGCGGGTGGAACATCTGGAAGGGATTTTTTTGATTGGTTTGGAATGCGAACAAAGGGAATAGAATAGCCTTCGGAAATGATGGACTGTACCCATTTGTCTTGAGCCAGGGATAGCCAGGCTTCTGGGTACAGTGACAATCTCCCCCCGACTGCCTCCGAAGGTGGGCAGTCGGGCAACACCTCAGGGATGCTGAAAGGGCTTATCAGAGAAGGCTTCTCGATTGCCCTGGTTCTGGACCCCTGCCTCTAGGGCGCGTCTACCATTGTTATTCCCGCCTCTGCCTCTGGCGGGAACCGACTCTGTCGTCAGGCGAGACCCTTGAGATTGTTTGGAACCACATTTTCCACTTTTCTGACCTTTGGGGTAAGGCCTAGAAGGAGTAGAAAACGGACTCCGGCGGCAGAAAGAGTCTTGCCATCAGTCTCGCACCTAGTCAAGGTTTCTTTCACTTGAGGACCAAAGAGATGATCCATCGAATGGGGAATTAGTGAAAGACGCTTAAAGGGATCCGCAGTTGCATAGCCGCATCCAGGCATGCCTCGTGAGGCCACACCTGTCCCTGCGCCCTGCTCGCTCCATCAGCCGCATAAGAGAGGAGGCGCATGGAGGAGTTGGCTATGGAGTTCAGGGTAGCCAGCTGAGTGTTCATCTTGTCTTGAAAACCTGCAGCCGTAGGATCCTTCAACATGTCACCGCTTCTTTGATCAAGTCCCTTTGAAGACGAGTAAAATGGCATAGGTAGTTCAGCGACGCATTGCAAATGTCGCTGACGAGAACATCCGCTTCCGTACCTGTCCATGGACCTAGATTCCTTGTTAGGTGGATGGACAGGCACTGAAGGATCAGCTAGTTCCTTCTTAGTGGCAGCAGCAACCACCATAGCATCCACAGAAACTCCTTTTGTCAAAAACTGTTTATCTGCTGGTGCTGTTATGAATTTTGAGGGTCTCCTGGGAGTGGGGTCCACCGAATCAGGAGCCGTCCATGCCTTTTGCTACCACCTGCATGAGGGGTCAAAGGGGGGAGTCACCCAGGAGGTGGAAGGACGAGGGCCAAATGCCTCAAGGTACACAGATTCATCCTCCGAAGGGTTGAGGGCTGGCCAATTTCCCCTCTGCTTAAGGATTTCTAGAATGTCTGCAAAAGAGACATCTTCAGAAGGGGAACGGGGAACCCTCGAATCCTCTAAATCTGTGTCAGAGGTGACGGACTCAGGTGAGTCTATGTGTTTCCTCTTACACTTTCTCTTCCGAGGGGGCTCTTCTGCCAAATCAGGAGAGGCCTCGGAAGAGGATGAGATCCCCACAGGGGATTCCTGAGGAGCTGGCTCTCTGCGGTCCGGGATGAGGGAGTGAGTCGACTTGACCTGAGGCACCAAAGAGGGGGGGGCAGACGGAGCCGACTGTGGGGTAGAACCAGGTTCTAACACACTCCGCATGACCTCGAACGCACCCCTGTCAGGCAGAGCCAGAGGTCCCCACTCCGGAAAGCTAAAACCTCCCTCGGCACCGACAGTGATGGCTCGAGGTCGATGTCGGAGCCGAACTCACCAGCGCCAAGCCCGAGAGGGAGAGCCGGGTCGACAATGGTCCGATGCCACTCACCCTCGAGCCGACGATGGAAGTCCGGCCGAGATTCTTCTAAGGAAGAAATCGGAGCCGGCGATGGAGCCGAAGACAATTGTATCGGCTCCGACGCTACCACAGTCTCGGTTCAGCGCCCGGCCCGAGCTCAACGGAGTCGGAGGAGGAACATACTGAGGGACAGGGGCAGGCATCGACTGATGAGTCGGGCTCTGAAGCATTTGGGCCAGTGCCTCGGTCTTAAGAAGTCGACTCACTACCCTCTGAAGGTCATGATCCGACAGCCTCGATGACCTAGAGGAGTGAGATCTATGGCTCCGTTCAGACAGCAGAGGAGATGCTGGAGCCGAATGAACGGAGCCAAGGGATGGTGACCTAGACCTCTTCCTAGATGTCGGTTCCGAGGTTCTGGTCGGAGCCGACACGGGAATGTCTAATGCCTCGGCTCCAGCCGGAGCCGAGGAAACCACAGAAACTGTAGCCTGAGACTCATCGGCTCCAGCCGGAGCCGATGTAGACGGAGGTTTAGAGCCTTAGGTCTCGGCTCAGTAGCTGGAGCCGAGGACCTAGAAGCCTTGGAGGGCTTTCCTGAAGAGATAGTAAGGGAATCCTCAGGCTTGAGTAAACCTCTCAGTATCAGTTTGTTTTTTCTTTCCTGCAGGACCCTGGGACTGAAGCCGTGGCATACAGCACAGGAGTCCTGCAGGTGCAAAGGCCCCAGGCAGTAGACACAAGAAGTGTGACCGTCTGTCAGAGACATTTTCTGACAGCACGCGTCACACTTCTTGAAGCCTGAGACCTTTGAGTCTTTAGACATTTTAGAAAAGTGTAATCACACACACACAGTCAAACACACTGATTACACCCTATCCTATTTTAAACTCAAAATATAAAACAAACTAGCAAGGTTTTAAATTATGAGAAAAAAAACACACACACACCACTAGGGGATGGGGAAAGAAGGCCTAAAGGCCCGAGGGAGAATTTATAAGTTCTTGTGGAGAAGAAAAGGGATTTTAGAGAGAAAGTGGAGAGAATTCCACTAAACTAAGGGAAACAAGTGTTAAAATTAAAAATAAAGGGGTTTAAGTATACTAACTTTAGTTCAAAGTTACTCACCAAGAAGCCGGTAGAAAACCAACACCTCGATCGCTGTAGCGGCAAACGAGATCTGAGGTAACTCACGCCTAGCATTGTGGGATATAAGGGGAGCCTCGAGCCGGTGGAACCAACTCTCGAGCTTTTAGAGTGGCCGAGTCGGAGCCGAGGTCGGCTCCGAACCCATCCAGCAAGAATGAAGGCGAGGTAGACAACTTAACATCTAACTTTAACTTTTTTTTTTTTTTTTTTTTTTTTTAAAGGGAGATAGGAAGAAAAAAAGGTTATCCTCTAACTTAAACGGACAACTTCTAGATGTAAGGTTATCCTCTAACTTAAACGGAGAACCTTAAGGAAAAGGAGAAAAGGGGGAAGGGGAAACTCTCTAAATAAAAACGAGTTTCTGAGGGAAAAAGGCAAGGATTCAGACACGAACACACTATAATTACCAAAGATCTATCTAACGATAGTTTCTATGCTAAAAATAAAAAGAAGTTATGTACTCACCATAACGTTCCATCTGAGTGGGTAACTTCATTTGTCTGCAACCTGTGGGTATCGGATCCGTCCTTGTATCCGAGCCGGCAGCTTTACCTAGCTAAAGATCCGAGCTCCTAGCTCCTCCCCCTACCCATAATCCCCGTCTACACTACCCCCATCCTCAGATCGAGTTTGCCTATAGGAACTCCACAAGACTCTCGAACGAGGCCAGTAACCTACTGCCTAACAGAATGGACAATCCTCTCCTTGGTTAAGAAGCACGAAACTGGTTAGGGGGAATGGAGGGGGGGTCGGTTGCAGACAAATTAAGTTACCCACTCAGATGGAACGTTATGGTGAGTACATAACTTCTTTATCTGAAGTGGTTAACTTCATTTGGTCTGCAACCTGTGGGACAGAGTCCCCAGCTACCTAGAAACCTTGGGCCCTCAAGGAAGAATATTCTGAGCATGAGCAAAGGAAGCCCTACTCCTGGAAATCATATCCAATTTATAATGGGAAATGAATGTATGAGAGGAGGCTTGAATGATGCATTGTGAAATCCAGTTGGCTAATGTCACTTTGGTGATAGGCTTACCCAAGGAAGACTTGGCAAAGGACACAAACAATTGATCAGATTTATGGTTAGTTGCTGCCCTGTGCAAATAAAAACGCAGCTGTCTATGCACATCCAATTTGTGCAGTGTGTATTCCCTTTTGTTCTGGAAATTGGGAAAAAACACTGGCAGATTAATAGACTGATTAATATTCGACTCAGAGGCTACTTTAGGGAGGAAGGAAGGATTAGTCCTGAGAGAAACTCTGTCCTTATGAAATATTAGATAAGGGGGTTTCATACAGAGGGCTTGAAGCTCAGACACTCTCTGGTCAAGTAACTGCAACCAGGAAGGCTGTTTTCCAAGATAAAAATTTCAACTGAGCCGACATGGCCGGTTCGAAAGGAGGGCCCATCAAAGCCTGTAGGATCAGTGTTAAGTCCCATGGAGGGACCGCTTTTAAAAA